>NC_083114.1:313000-626000 GCF_949774975.1 Lagenorhynchus albirostris
TGGGGGCTCCAGGCGTCCCTGGGCTTGTGGCCACATCCCTCCCGTCTCTACCTCCATCTTCACATAGTGTCTCCTGTGTGTCTGTGTCTCTCCTCTTGTCTCTTAGAAGGACACTGTCACTGATTCAGGGCCACCCGGGTCCAGGATGACCTCATCGTCAGATCTGTAACTAATTATACCTGCAAAGACCCTACTTCCAAATAAAGTTCCATTCTCAGATTCTGGGAGCCATGACGTGGACATAACTCTTTGGGGGACCCCCCCCCATTCAACCCACTATAGCACCCAGTTCCCAGATGCCAGCCGACCTTCCTCAGGACAGCATCAAGCTGGTGATGTTCTGTCTTTCTGCACGGAGTTGTCTCTTGTTTCTTGTGGTAACAGTGAGGTGGGTGGGGGGCGCTTCTGGCTGACCTCCCGGTCATTCCAGGGACCACGCTGACGTGTCCTTCCTGGGAGGGTGCGAGCACGGCCAGGGCTCCCTGGGAATACTCCACACAGACCGCTCGGTGGTCAGACACCTGCATGGGCTGGACCGGTCCCCGGCACCTTCTACCACATCCACAGCCTGGTGGACTCTGTGCGGGCCTATGACCGTGAGGTGTGGGCCGGCAGGATCGGTAGAAGCCCTCCTGCCTGCCATGTGGCCTCCAGTCCACCACAGACCCTCCAGTCCTGCCATGGACACCCCCATCCCATTAACCCCCAAGAGGCCTTCTGGGAGGGGTGAGAACTTGGCCATGAAGAAGACAGGGCAGGCCCTAACTGCAGCAGGTGGAGGCAAGGACTGGGGGTGCTTGGCTATTTGTCCCCCAAAGACCCAGGATGTGGGCTCTGACTTGATGGGTCCACCTCTACCTGGGCTCACCTGCGGGGTCGCTGCAGGGAGAGCGTGTCCTTGGGTGATTTTCCAACTCTCCCCACCCCCAGCTTCCCCCTCTGGGCCCCCCTGGTCCCATTAATAGTCTTTAAATAGTGTCTCTCACCCATCAGGCCTGTGTGGGAGACTTTAATATTGTGCGGGAGTCCAGCCACCAGCGCCCATGTGTCCTGTGTGTCCTGGGAGGGGAGGGAGCCTCGCTCTCACATTCCTGCCCCAGTGCACCTGGGGTCGGGGGCAGCAGACCCAGGCTCTGTTCCGGCAGAAGCTCCCTTTCTGTGAACAGGTCTTCCCCCACTCCCGTTATCCTCACTGGAGACTCAGGAGGCCACAGCATCGGGGCACCTCCAGCACCAGGACCCCACCCTAGGGAATCTCTCAAGAGCAGAGACCAGGCCTGGAGGTGGAGGGGAGGAGGGAGCTGGTCTCTTCAGGATCCCCGGGGCTAGGATGCCTCCTACGCAGGAGGGCCTTGGACTCAGCGTAACTACCACCCAGGGTCTCCTACCCCTCTCCTGGTAGGGGGGCCCTTCAGATTCCAGGGCCCCAAGATCCTCCCCACCGACTTCTGCCCCCAACTGCAGAGTTGGGGACCCAGAGACCCCCTCCCCGGCTTATTTTTCCTTGGAGGCTCCCAGAATTCCCTGAAGCTGTTATATCCAGGGTTTATTATGGTGAAGGATGCAAGTTAAAATCAGCGAGGACGGGGGGACGAGCAGGGTCCAGCCTCCTCGGCTGTGGCAGCCCAGGGAAGCCCACCTGAGTCCTGAAGTGCAGGGCTTATTGGGGTCTGTCACGTCAATGTGGGGACCACCATGTGCCTGACCTTAGCCTCCAGCCCCCGGGGGCGACTCAGGAAGCCCCACCGTGTATCACGCCATCAGCACAGACCAGCCTGGAGCGATGCCCACGGAGCACGGACACTCCCGTCAGACTCAAGGTGACCTCTGGAGCCAGGACAGAGGCCCGGCCTCTCTGTGGGCAGGTAAACCCACACCACAAAGGCCCTGGTGCAGTGCCTGTTCCGCGTGGTCAGCTCGGTGCATGCTGGTCAGCCAGTGTCTGTGTCTCTCAGCCTGTGACCACAGACCACACTGTCCTGCTCTGCTCACAAGAGCGAGGCCAATGGAGGGACAACAGGGGTGGGAACAAAGCCGGGTCATGGTCCGGCTGGGTGAGAAAGGGTCCAAGGAGCGAGAACCCGGCTGCCCTTGCCTGGTGAGCCGAGACCTGACGTCCACCCTGTGGGCAGCCCCTCTCCCCACGTCCCGAGGTAAGGCTGCCTTTCCTGCACCCTGGGCAGTGTCATGCCTGTGTATAGAGCAGGACGCACAGCAGTGCACGCAGCAGGCCTGATGCCTGCCCTTGCCATGTACTTGGGGGCTTACTGAGGGTGGAACATCCCGACAGGACACGGGCCGACCCCAGGGAGGATGTAGGGGTGAAGCATTTGGGAGACTCTGGAGGGGATCCTCACCTGTTTGCACAGGTGGACTGAGGATACCGACCAAGGATGGGCAGGTGGGGAGCCCAGGAAGGGTCCTGGGTCATCCCTGAGGCTGGACGAGGGGTGTGGAGCTGGGGGTGATCACAGGACAGTGCGGAGACACAGCATCCGAGGCAGCGGGGAAGGTGGAAGACTGTGCCCGGTGGGAGGACGGAGAGACCAGAAGGCGGCGCTGCAGGCGCGGGTAGCAGGGCTGCTCCCTGAAGGGCAGCGCCAGAGCCCCACACCGCTGGAAACCATGCAGTGTCCGGACAGAACCCCAGAGGATGGGGGCCCGGATGGGCGGGAAGAGTTTGGAAAAGTCACCTTATATCCACATGTCCTGGGGGAGGGGGTCCCCGCTCCAGCCTCGTTCCTTAGAGTCTCCCCACCTGGGGAAGTCAACACACTCAACAGCTGGTCGTGCACGGCTTGGAATTTGTCTGGAGGATGAAGGGGAAGCGGGGGAAAGAATGAGAAACAAGCTCTACGTGTTTGGACAGCACACACCACTCTAATTTCCAATAAGGAAGAGGAATTTCCCAAAGGCTCAGGCTGCCCCCGTAACCAGAATGGGGCTTAAAGCGATCCTGCCACTTTGTGGCCGGTTCCAGAAACAAGTTGAAGACACGTGCTCAGGGGCACTGCAATCCACAATGCCTGCGGGGTTGTAAATGACAACTATGGTGGAAAAATGTCTTGGGGTAAGTAATTGAAAAGGACTTGAAAACAAGGCAGAATTGCAGGAACCGGCTTGCAAGACGTAGACTGGACTCGCCGTTAAAGCACATGAAAGCTGCTCAACATTGCCTACGAGTCAGTTGGCCAAAAAGGGTGTAAAGGTGTAAATCCATACGCCCTTGTGCCAACCAAACATGAGGGAAAAACAAATCAACACTACAAAGATGTGTCACTTTGCCCAGTCAGAATGGCCGTCCTCACAGTGTGTAAAACCAGAAATGGAGGAGAGGACGTGGAGAAAAGGGAACGCTGCTGCGCTGATGGTGGGAATGTCAACTGCTAACAGCCACGCTGCAGAAGGGTATGATGTTTCCTAAAAATTCTAAAACACAGAGCTATAGGGACTTCCCTGGTGGCGCAGTGGTTAAGAATCCAACTGCCAATGCAGAGGACACAGGTTCGAGCCCTGGTGCGGAAAGATAACACATGCCACGGAGCAACTAAGCCTGTGCGCCACAACTACTGAGCCTGTGCTCTAGAGCCCATGAGCCAAAACTACTGAGCCCATGTGCCACAACTACTGAAGCCCGACGCCTAGAGCCTGTGCTCTGCAAGAAGAGAAGCCAGTGCAATGAGAAGCCCATGCACTTCAACGAAGAGTAGCCCCAACTTGCTGCAACTAGAGAAAGCCCACGTGCAATAACAGAGACCCAACACAGGCAAAAAAAGGAATTAATTTAAAAAATAGAGCTACAGAGCATACGGCACCTCCACTCCTGGGTGTATATCTCGGGATAACCATAAATCCATAGGACACAGGAACTTCAACTATTAGTGCAGCCCTTTTGCAGGAGCCTCGACTTGGAAACAATGTAAATGTCCTTGGAAGGAAAAACTGGATAAAGAAGATATGGTACTTATGTACAATGGAATATTACTCAGCCATGAAATCAATGAAATAAGGACAGTTGCAGCAACTCAGGTGGACTTAGGTACGATCACTCTAAGTGACATAAGTCAGACACAAAAAGACACTTAGCATAAGATATCACTTATAAGTGGAATCTAAAAATGGCTACACATGAACTAAATTACAAAACAAACAGAGTCACACATTTAGAAAACAAACTTATGGCTGCTAAAGGGGAAAGGTGGGATGGGGTGAGGCATAAACCAGAGGGTTGAAATTAGCACAGATACCGTTCCAAAGACCGAAGAGGTAATCGACAAGACCTCCTCTATAGCTCAAAGAACTGGACTCAGCACACTCTAGTCACCAGGAAAGAATATATACGACTGGGAAGAACTGAAAAAGAATTTATGGATGTCTCTCTGTAAGTGAATCAAGTGGATGTGCAGCAGCAAGAAAGACAGCATTGAAAATCAGCTACACCCCCTTATAAAAATAAATTAAAAAACAAACCACAGGGAGAAACTGTTACAAAATTCGTTCAGGGGCTATGATGAAACCTGCATTGACCCCATCTAGATCCACAGCTAAACAGGACAAGAGCAGAGGGCTCAATCTCTGTCTCTAGGTTTACAGTCTAAAGCTAGCTCAGTCATTTTACCTCTGTTCATACACTGCTGATTATTTTCAACAAATCACAAAGATATCAGCGTTTTATATTTACTATTTGGTGCTTGAAGTGGAGTACCAGGCAGCACCTTGAGTATATTCATCCAGGCTGAGCTATGCTAACCTGGAGCGCTACTTGGAGATGCCCAAATCTGTAAGGTAGTCGTAACAGTCCCTGCACTTGTAATAATTTTCTTTATAGTTGTACCCATTATATTGCAGGGTTTGAAAACTGACTTGGGCCACTAATACTGGGGCACCTGAGGTAACATTTCCCCAAATAAATCATATAAACTTTTGACTACTTCCCCCATCATTCTTACTCCTCCTCATATCACCAATAGAAGCTGGTTCAGGCACAGGTGGAACCGTGTATTCAGCTCTAGCCTGCAGTGTGGCCCACGCAGGAGCCTCTGTCGACCTAACCATTTCCTCTACATGATACATGAAAGCAATAACTCTTCCCAAACCATACAAACTATGGGTCAGTAATGATACTGACGCTACAAATACACAGATTATGAAGATTTAAATGTTGACTCCTCTGTAATCCCCACATCAGAGCTAAAACCAGGAGAATAATGACTAATAGAAGTCAACAACCCAGCAGTATAGAGATAGTCACTGAATATTAGTTTCATCTGAAATTGCTATACACTCCTGAGCTGTTCCTTCTCAGGCCTAAAAAGAGCTGCTATCCCAGGACGCCTAAATTAAAGAATCCTAATACCAACAGGACCAGGCCGATGTTGTGGACAAGAGAGCTCGTTTTCCTGAGCTCAAAGACAGGACAGAGGGATATGGCTGAGATATGGGGTGAATCTGGAGCCCATGGGGATGCACTGTCCAAGCTCCAGGATAGGAATGGGGCCTCTGGGGTCCCAGGCCACCCACCACGCCCTCCCGAGCAGCATCTTGGCAACATCCCCTGTCAGTGATGAGGCAGCCCTAGCACTGGTCATGCCCCAATGCTGTGTCCTATGTGGGCCCCATGCTCTTGGGACCACACCCACACTCTGCAGGTCCATGCTGCAGGGTCCTTCGTGCCTCAGGAGTAGAGACCACACAGCAAGCAGCTCGCTCCCCAACCAGCAGGAGGAGGGGAGGAGAGCAGGGGCACCAGGGGAATCTCGCTCGGACAACACCACCCCAGGGGTGCCAGTGGGGCCAGTGATGATGCAGATGAGGCCCAGGCCAAGAGGGGGAACCAGAGGGCCCAAAGGCAGCTGGTCAGGTCCTGGGTCACCTGCACCCCGGACCCCTTTGTCCCTCACACACCCCCTTCCTCATACACCCTCTCCTTAAATGCAGATGCTTCAGATGCAAACAGGCAGAGCTTCAGACTGAAAGTCAGTCTTCCAAAGTGACCGTCAGCAAACACTGCAGGATTCCACTCCAGTGGGTGCCCTGGAGTCGACAGCTCAGGGACTGAAGTGGATGTCGGTGCCACGGGCAGTGGGAGGGAACGGGGACTGAGACTTGCATGGTTGTGGAATTTTGGTTTTGCAAGATGACAAGTTCTAGGGATGGTGGCGACGGCTCCACGAGAAACTGAATAGATCTGATGCCTCAGAAACGTGCACTTAACATGGTGACGATGGTAAAGGGATGTGACGTGTGTTTTATTTCACTTCAAATAAATTCCTAAAATAATGTCTTGTTAATTGAGATTCCATTTCAACTCCCCTTCATCACAATTGTTGGAGGCCCAGACACAGTCCCCTACCTTAAGGGCCATCACGGTACCCTCACATGGCACGTGGGGGACCATTCTTAGTGGGGGGCTAGTCTGTGCTCACCTGACCTCTGTCCAGGGGGACCCAGGCAGTGGAGACCCCCATAGATTAGACATATGATATGATATTAATATGATATCACCAAGCGTCATCACTCACCAGAACACAGGGCAACAGCCCACTCAAACATGCCTGACCTCATATGAATGTGACAAGATTAAGAGAAGAAAAGGTACCACAGGTTAATCAGGGCAACACCCTTAATGCAGAGGTTGGAAATCTCAAAGGGGAAAAGACACACTGCAGGCAAAGAGCACATATGGGGTCTCCCTGTACATGATCCTGACCCATGCAGATGTGGTGAGACCCACACAGACCCGCACCCTACACCTGGGGTCGCACATCCACACTCACAAGGGCGACCCCACCTCCCCAGACCCTGCACCTAAAGTCACACGTGCTCTCTCAACAGGTGACCCTTCCTACCCAGACCCTGCATCTAAAGTCACACATGCTCTCTCAACAGGTGACCCCACCTCCCCAGACCCCCCCACCTGGGGTCACAGGTCCAACTCACCAGGTGACCCCACCTCCCCAGACCCTGCACCTAAAGTCACACGTGCTCTCTCAACAGGTGACCCCACCTCCCCAGACCCCCCCACCTGGGGTCACACCTCCCCTTGGTCAGGACACCATGGATCTGCTGGCGGCTCCCCTAATGTGGAAACAAGCTGGGCTCCTGGGATGGCAAAAGAAGTGGCAGGTGGGTCTCCTCTCCCACACTTGTCCCAGAGAAGTCCTCCTCTTTTCCCTTTGGTTCTGTTGATTTTACCTGTGTTTAAAGCTTTCATGCTAGAGGTGAACAGACTGCTTGGTTCTGGCAGGCTCAGTCCCTTCTTGTCTCACATACTTGTTGAGTTAACTCACAGGACAGCAGGGCGGAAAGCCGAGGGGCAGCCCTGGACGCTGCTGAGTAGGGACGGGAGACTGGAAGGAGAGCTCAGCAGCAGCCTCAGCTGTTACCCATCGGCCTTTAGCCCGATCTGCCTGCCCTGCAGTCAATTCACCAGCTAAACCTGCCTCCCCCCGCATCATGCACGTGCTGGTGAATTGGAATAATCGGCAGGTAGCCCCGCTGCAGATCCTCCACAAGCCCCAGGGAAGGTGAACCTTGCAGGGATTAAGACTAAGGCCCCGACCACAGCACTGACCCTTGGGAGGACCAGGTAACCACACTCAGAAGAGAGGCTGTTACTTAGACAAGCCCACCTCAGCTCCAGACCCCAGACATCTAAGCACTGTCCTTCAGATCCATGCACGGATCTTCCCAGTACTGAGGCCAGGCCGGGTTTCTACCCAGGTCCCCATAGTCCTAGCGTACACAGAACATGGTCAGGTCTAAATCTTCTTATTATAGACAACACATGGTCAGCTCTAAACATAATCAGTAGACAGGACAGGCAGAGGTCTAAATCTACCGTGTAGACAGAACTTGATCATGTTTAAACTAGCTTAGGGCTGATCTCATAGGAGGTACAGATCACACACATGCGTCTCTCATCTTTGGACACCCACATCAGGAAACTGAACAAAATCTTTGTCATTAAACATTTCAACAGGCAAAACAGAAATGTTACCAATATCTCTGGCCACCTGATGGTCAGGATCCACGGGTGAGCCACAAACTTCTTAGAGTGCAGCCCAGTCTGCTGCCAGGATTGACAAGAAGGGGCCTGATTCCAGCCTCCCAGGCTTCCAGAAGGAGGCGGCCGCACTGGAAGCCCAGGCAGGACAGTCCTGCATGGTCCGGGCCGGGAGATCCGGTCTGTCCATTCCGCTGGCTGATTCTGGGCGGGGTGCTCAGGGCCGCTGAGAGCCCTGCACTCAGGTCCTGCTTCCCTGCAGCGTGTGCGTGTGTGTGTGTGTATGTGTGTGTGTGTGTGTGCGTGTGCGTGTGCGTTTGTGTGTAGAGGGGGCGGTGGCTGACGGCTCCCATGACTCCCGTCCCAGGCACTGCGCTGTCTTCGAGGTGAGGCACGGGGAGAGGTAGGGGCACAGAAGCCATTGGAGAGGAGAACCCACCGCGGAACTCCTTGCACACTGGCTCGCCCCACCCGGGGACCCACCTGCCCTTCGTGGGCCGCATGTCACCCCCAGCCCCCCACCCCCGAGGGCAGGGCACCTGCTCTTTCAAAAGCACAGGGTCTCCCATGAAGGATACCCAGTGAGGGTGGTCACCCCCCTCCTGATGCTGAGTTGGGGAGAATGAACCCCCTTGACTGGGCGATGGGACCCTGTGAGGAAAGAGGTGGCGGCCCCAACCAAGTCGGGGCCCGGCTGAGAGATGGGAACACAGGAGCCAAGTGCAGGGCCTGGAGGCCAGGCCAACAGGAGGGGCACCCCAGGCCCTGGTCGGGCTCTCCCATTGTGACATTGTAGCTTGAGGGGACCTGGGGCAGGTGACTGAATGTGATGGGGGTCTAAACTGCACCCTGAATGGGGCTTAAAGAAGGTATGAAGGATGTTACTGAGACAGTGACAGTCATTGGAAGACAGACTCTGTGTCAGGACATCCTGCTCCATCCATTTAAATCCCTGAGATCTGTGACCTTTGCGTGGCTACGCAGGATTGTTAGAGCAGGTGCGTGCCGACCTATCTGGGGCACGATTCAGGCTGCAACCAACTTGCAAATGGTTCCAGAAAACACAGTGTGCGCACAGGCAAGCACAGCACAAACATATGCAGGTGCACAGCACAAATATATTCACACGCTAGCATATGAACACACACGCACGCATACGCCCATGCACACACTAACGTGTGCAAGTGCACGTACCTATGCACATGTATGCAAACAGGCACATGCACACGCATAGCGCACACACAGGGAATAAAGTGAATTCGTAAAGCATTCATTCCTGAACAGAATTGAAGCTGACATGTATTCTTCCCTTTTTCTTAGCTTTGATGTTTTTCACAATAAAAAGTTTAAGAAAAAAGTTAATGGCAAATGACTTTTGATTCATAGGACTTTCCGACGTTACTCCACAAATATTATAAGATATGAGAAATGAACGTAGATATTACATGTGTCCATTAACGGACGAATGGAGAAGCAAAACATGGTCCATCCATAAAAGGGAATGTTATTTAGCCTAAAAAGGAAGGCAATTCTGACACAGGCTGCAGCAGGGATGAACCTTGAGGGCATTATGCTCAGTGATGTAAGCTAGACACAAAAAAACAAACAGTGCTTGACCCACTCATACAAGGCCCCTAGAGCAGTCGGAAACATAGAGACAGAAAGTAGGGTGGTGGGTGCCAGGGGCTGAGGGAGGGACCATGGGGAGTGAGTGTTTAACGGGGACTGTTTTAGTTTTGCAAGATGAGAAAGTTCTGGAGGAGGATGGCGGTCAGGGTTGCACAACAGTGCGAATTACTTCATGACCCTGAAATGTGCACTTAAAAATGGTTAAGACAGTAAATTTTATGTTACGTGTATTTGACCACAATTTTTAAAACATTTTAAAAAACAACAGGAAGTAGTCCATGAATACCACAAGATGCACAACTTCACTAACAACCGAGGGATTAAAACCATAAGAAACCTAGTGTGCACACACCTACCGGAATGGCAGACATGAAGACACAGGATCAAATATCAGCAGGACGTGGAGCAATGGAAAGCCTGGTGCGCAGCGGGCGGTGCAATCACTTCTGAAACAATCGGGCCTCAGAGAGCACGCTCCGTGCACACAGACCCACAGTGTTCCTCCCAGCTGAACACAAACCCCCCAGCCCTGCACCAGGACACACGGACATGGACTCCACAGCCACAGGAGCCAAACCTGAAAGCACCTGGAGGCCATCACAAGCAGATGCAGAAATAAACCATGCACGCTCCTAGGAAGGAATATTCCACAGCAATGGAGTACATAGTGTTTAAAGGTAGTAAAACTATAAAAATTATTTTTTAAAAAACTATATTCCCAAGATGAAAGAATCTCATGGACACAATGCTGAGCCATCAAGAGCAATAAAGCAGCGAGCACGGTCCACCCACTTATGGACATTGGAACTAGGCAAAGCTGGGCTGCGTTGTTTAGGGACGCATGCTTGGGCGTAAGCTATGAGGACAAGTCACTGACACAACATCGGGAGAACAGCTACCTCAGGGCGGGGGGGAGGCTGGGACAGGGAAGGGCACTCCTGGGTGTCCACTCATCAGGTTCTGTTTCTTGATGTTTATGATTATTCTTTACGTGTATATAACCTAATCCTTAATATGTACTTACAGCTTATCATTTTGGTTTATTAAAAAAGGGGTCTCCCCAACAAAGTAGAAGGAGACCTGCTTCTCCCAGGGAAGAAAAGGAATAGTTTCTACAAGTGAAGTCTCGATACCATGGCTGCTTCAACCATCAAGCCTGACAGCAACTCCCGTGAGAGGGGCACCGGGGCCACGACACTCAGAAGGAGGCTCTGGGGCCTCAGTCCTGGGTCACTGCCTCTGAGGAGCCCACGGCACCTGGTCAGAGTTCCCAGTCATTCCCTGCGCGACCCTTTTGCCTTGGTTGCTCTGACACAGCTCGGCCGGCACCATCGCTGGGAGAGAAAGAAGAAACGTGCGGAAGAGGGAACCGGGCTTCCAGCTGACCCACGTCCTTCTACGGAGACGATGCCACAGTCCCTAAGAGAGGACAGCAAGGCCACAGAGTTATTTGTAGTGAGGTGAATGGACCTAAAGTCTGTCATACAGAGTGAAGTAAGTCAGAAAGAGAAAAACAAATACCATATGCTAACACACATATATGGAATCTAAAAAAAAAAAACAAAACCGTTCTGAAGAACCTAGGGGCAGGACAGGAATAAAGATGTAGAGAATGGACTTGAGGACACAGGGAGGGGGAAGGGTAAGCTGGGATGAAGTGAGAGAGTGGCATGGACTTATATATATATATACATACTACCAAATGTAAAATAGATAGCTAGTGGGAAGCAGCCGCACAGCACAGGGAGATCAGCTCGGTGCTTTGTGACCTCCTAGAAGGGTGGGATAGGGAGAGTGGGAGGGAGACGCAAGAGGGAGGAGGGGATATGGGGATATATGTATACGTACAGCTGATTCACTTTGTTATACAGCAGAAACTAACACAACATTGTGAAGCAATTATACCCCAACAAAAATGTTAAATAAAAAATAAAATAAAAAAGACTAGTGTCTGTTATTCATCAGGAATTCCTCAGCATACAGTCACTGAAAGTGCACTGAAATGTAGGTGCAAGAAGGAAGGGAAGGATTAACATTCACAGGACTCCCTCTGAATGCCAGAGTAATGATAGGCATTTCTACCTAACTTTCTGCTGGAATTTCAGTGAATGCTACATTCAGCCTCCTGATCTCCGTGTCCCACCTTGGGAAATATGCTCTCCCGAGTGTCCTAGTTTATGCTTGGTGGGAATGGAGCCCACATCACTCTCATCCCACAGACCACAGCCACCCCAGAAGGAGACAGACAGTGCTGGTTGGGAGGGGCCCTCTATTACCCCGAACCCACTTTGGGTTTAGAGAAGAAGAGAGTAAATAGAGGAAGCGGAAAACCCCAGGGTTCAAGAGCACTGATTTGGAGAAATGTCATGAAGCTGGCCCGAAAGAAGCCCATGAAAATTTTTGTTATTACTGGGACCAGTGAACTCAGGTCAAGACCCAGCTGCTGACTCAGGTCTCTCTCTGGGCCAAAGTCTCAGGCTCAATTTGCTCTCTTAGAGTTTACAAAATATTACAGGGCACCAACAAGTGGTTTTTCAAGATTTATTTCGGAGCGCTGATCAGCGACCTATCAAAGAGACCTGATGTGAGAACATCGATGCCTCTCGACCGCCCCTGATGTACAGAAACCCGCCGTCCTCTCCTGCAGACTTCAAGAACATGATATTCATCTTTGCCATCTTATTACTGATTTCATCATATATATTGATATTACTTCTACATTACCAGTGGTTGTACAGGGGTCGGGAGGCTGGTTTATAATTTATTTATCACCTACTACACTACCTTAACTCTGGAGGTCTTGACATTTTTAACATTGGTGGCCACACCAAAGAGGAGTGCAGCTATGAAGGCATAAATGCGACCAAAGACCAGTTTCAAATATAGGATCGAGGCTTGGCTTGTTTCTGCTGAGCGAATTCTCCTTGAACTGGGTCCGCTGTCCGTGCTCCCTCCAGGACCTCTCTTTAAGCACAGTGGAGGCTCCCAGCCTACGTGGCAATGGCAATTCCTTCTATTGTTGCAAATTCCTCTATGATTGCATTTCTTAGGGGGACAGTCATAAGTTATTGCATCTATACGAGCACTGCAGGTGCTATTGAGACAGAACCTCTCAGGAGCACAGGGGGTACCACTTCTCACATGACCAACATCAGTTGTTTCTGGGGAATAGTGACGGCCTACCCCCCAACACCAGACCCCTGAGATCTCTGACTGATGGAATGAAACATGTTCCTGCAACCGGGGAACATGAGTGACATTGCTACACTGCAGCCTTCCACATTTTATGTCTGCTTCTCCACAAGCAGCATGGTTCAACACCCTATCATTTCTTATGCAGTGTCCAAATCGATTGGCTTTTCGATTTATTGTATAGCAGACATCATGAGGGTTAGTAGTGTGTCTTCCAAAGATTTCTCTGCAGTGCATGGTGCGGTCAGTGCAGTTTCCATGATAGCAGTAGCCTTCTTCAGTACAGGGCGTTCCAGCCTGCATATAAAAGTCTTCCGGGCATTGACTGGTTGTTCCAAAACAGTACTCTGGAAGATCACATGTATTTTGGATTGGTCTGCCGAGTGTCCCAGGTTCAGAGTAGATACAGTCTGTACAGCATAGTCCTTCATTACAAGTAGCCCCTTCCGCCAACATACGGTCATACTCGCAGCATTTGTTGCTATAACACTGCTTGAAGGGGCCACAGTCACACTGCTCCCAGTCCTCTACTATATAGTTTCCACAACGCGTCTTTATCAGGCTTTCATTAAAATCGCTCACCGTCGTGTTAAATATACAACTGCCCCGTATCGCTACTATGTTCCACCAGTGCCCGATGGAGCAGTCACTGAAGGTATCTGTCAAGCCTGGGTATTTTGCCATAAGGCAGGTGGTCCTTCGCATGCAATAGCAGTTATCACCGTCATACCACAGACCAAAACTTCTCCCAATGAGTTGAGTTGACACAATAGCTAACATTAAATAATGTCTGCCTAGATAACCAACGAAGAGCAGGCTACGACTGGTGTTACATACGGGATAGGTCTCTGGCTCAAACTGGCCTGGCCGTGGTCCATCACGGATTACCATCAAGGATGAAGTGCTTTCTATGACTCGTCTGAAATTCTTTGCGTGATAACGAGCGTATGCACCACCTGGTACTCTATAGTCATTCATGACAGTTGGATCTCTTTCATTAAATAGTGCCACTGCGACTAGATAGAACCTGACAGCAAGACCTTGTTGAAAGGAGTCCACTATACTACACATACGTACCAGGGTTTCCACACACTTAGACACACTGTTGTATACACGATACATTGAATTAGAATATTGAACAAAACCTTTCATGATTCCCTTATGTGCTGCAAACACCCTAGCACCACTCCTGGGGGCTACACTGACATCTGCTTCAGGGGACGGTGGGTGTCTATCCTCCTTGTGTCCCGGTCCATACGCAGGTCCTGTTGCACCGGCATCTGCCACTATCTGAGAAACCACATGTTCAAACCTTTCCGAATCCTTGAGGGGTTTGATTTCATACGCAAGGTCATCCAACTTCATAATACCTTCAAGACCCCCATAGCACGTGTCCACGGTGACCATGGAAAAAGGAATCTCCTCCAGGTAGCCGAGGTAGCGACAATCTGAAGGGACGAAGGGGCAGTCCATCTGCAAGGCTCCTTGGTCATCCTGAGTCACCAGCAGCAGGTGTCCGGGCCGAAATCATTTCTTGCGCCGCATGTGGATAACGTGCCTCTGGCCCCCAAAACGCAGGCTGTGGGAGAGCCAGCCTGGCGTCTGAACACCCTTGCCTCGGTGCAACTCCTTCCTGGGTATCACCAACTCCGAAGAGATGTAGCGCCACGAGGGACGGCCTTGAGAGCACTGGACTGGAGCCAGTACTGCCCAGAGTCCAAGCAGCAAGGCGGCTGCCCCCAGAGTGACCTGGCCCTCTGCCAGCCTTGGGGCTCTGCTCAGGGACACCTGCCAATGAGTTAAAAGCAGGATCCCAGAGGAGCCAGGTCGACACCATCTGCTGTGGCCACTTCCCAAAAAGGAGACAGGGATAGCGCAAAAGAGGTCACTGGGTGGGTCTCCTAATGGGATTAGGTAACAGTCCCAGGGCGTGGCAGTGGGTAGGTCTGGATATGAACTCAGCCAGGGCTCAGGTGGGAGAGCGGAGGACTATGTCCTTGAGTGCTACCGTGGAACTGAGGGCTTACGGGGTCAGCATCGTTCCTCAATGCTCTGTAAAACCCTTCAGAGGCCACCATCTGGGGCTCCCTTATTTATCAGATTTTATTTTCCTTGCCCCAGCGGGTGAGGAGAGCCCCTGCTCCTGACCACGAGAGCCCCAGGGGTGCGCCCTCTAGTCCTTCTCTGTGGTTCTTTCCTGGACGGCGGTAGGTTCCTCCCGCGCATGTGCTGATCCCTTCTCTCTGTTGGTTCCCAATGTGAGAGAACAAATATTTCACTCTTGTGAAATTTTGTACTTGTTTTGAGGGGAGGAAAAAAATCTAGTTATCAGGTCATGATCAGAAGAAAGATTTCATTGTCCTCCAGACTACGAATATTTCCCTGCCGTTTAAACCGGATGTGATCGGGGATGAACTTCCAAGGGAGGACATTTACTCCTTGCCTTCTGCCTGCTGTTCTGTATTCCTCCCCATCCCAACTGGGCCTGCTCATCCCTGATGGATCTAACACACCGGCTAATTTTCCCCTCTGAGAGGGCGAGAGTTAGACGCTCGTTCACTTCCACATTAGGGTTTTCGCAGAGCACAGGATGAGGATAATTGACGCATAGAAATCTAATGATGTTTCCCTTACCCCCTGTGCAGCCCCAGGGCTTCACCCTACGGGCTCCCAGTTCTGCTGTCTCAAACGAATTCCCACTGACCTTCTGAATGGTTAATTCTACTCTTTAATTAATTTATACCCTGTACAAGATGATGTACTCTTTTCCCTCTATTCACCATTTAATTATGCTTACACATACGGCTTTTAGCTTTTTGCTTCTCATTTCTTTCTTCTTCTCCCATCTTCTATCTGGGCCTGTTTTCATTTTACTGTAAAATTATACCTCACAATCTCCTTTGGTGCCTGTTAGCTGACAATGGACGCTAACTTGTTTTTTCATACTATGTCTTCCATTAAAGTACTTTCTTCAGCATGGAATGCTTTCTTAAGGCCCAGTTTCATAGGTACAGTACTACAGACTTGCACTAATCCCCCCCTCAGAATCCGGAGGCCACAAGCCCTTCTGTCTGCCTACACATCATGATGAGAAGTCTGACTTAACTACATATCTTAAACCACTTGAAGAGAATCAGACTTTTCCTTCAGAAATGGGATGATGGGATGAGGCCATGTGCCCATGTGACTCAGGATTTTTCTCTCTTCCCAGGTACCCTGGCTGAGAACTACATTGTACAAAGGCATGAGGGAGAGGTGGTCTCCATGGAGAGGCTCGGCCTCACCTGTGTCGTCCACATGTTCCCAATTTCAGAATATCCGCTGTGGAGGATCCACATTCACCCAGGGAAGGGGCTGGAGCGGCTGCTGTGGCCTGGGCTCAGGGGCACACTCAGGACAGCATGACCTCCAGTCCTGAGTCAGCATCTCCAGGGACACAACCAAGAAGCAAGTGTTCTCACAGCTGTGCAGCTCCAAGGCCAGGAGCGCAGGCAGGTACAGCTGTGCCCGAGCCACTGCAGTCCGAGTGCGTGGTGAGCCAGACACAAGCCTCCTCGCAGGGGCAGGTGTGGGGGCTGCGGGTAACAGTCAGGGTCTCCCAGGAGATCTCAGGGCCTCAGAGGGAGGTCAGCGCTGCCAACGCAAGGCTGATCGCAGGAGCAGGCGCAGATGGAGGTTCAGGGCTGCTCCCTGCCGGGGTCTGGGGCTTCCTCTCCTTAGAGCAGTCTCCCCCAGCCCATCTCTGCCTCGTGATTCTATGCTTAGCTCTAAAACCTCTGAATCAGGAAGATGTGCTGCCACAGGAGGAAAACGCTCCCATGCACAGAAGGCAGAGCCCCTCACGACTGTTTACTCCTGTCCATAAATACCAGTTAATTCTCAAAACTTCTGAAGTAAGTTGGCTAAATCCATACAAGAGGCTCTGCTGCAGTCAACGACGCAGCACTACACGGCACAGCTCAGAGCACAACTAGCCAGCGAGCAGCACCTTAGAGTGCATGACGGGTATCAGGCGACACCGGCATCACACACCCAAAGCGAGAGGAGGCAGGCCCTGGTGGTGGCGGTTATTGACTTGACACCACGCTCACAGCACCAACAGCATTAACAGTGGACATCAAGGCGATGCATGGTGACACCCATCCCCCCCCAAAGCTCCATACAGAAGTTCAGTCTGATGATGCCACAGGCACACAGGAAAGGAATCTGAAAACTTTATCACCTCCATTATTGAGGTGTCTGTTGAGAGCAGGGCAGACCTCTCAAGAACATCAGAAACGGTTTGAGAGCACCAGCAATGGAGACGGATTAGGGTTTTTAATGTGGTTCCTGGGTGTGGGGGGGTTAAGTGTTGTGCTCACAGGCGGGGCTCACGTGGTTTTGATCTCCCACCTGCATCGAAGGAGGGAGAAGCTGTGCTTCTTACCAAATTTCCCAGCAGTGGGCAGAGGAAGAAGAGAGGAGTGAACTTTAAGGTGTCAGCTCTCAAACAGCAGAAGATAGAGTAGGACTATTTCTTCCACTTAACACCTGCAAAAACTAACTGAAAAGAAAGGAGAAAAGGGCCGTTATGGATAGCAAACAATCTGAGTCCTTAGAAAGTGGGGAGAATGATTATATGTTGGTTAGCAATAATAAGAAATAGCAGAAAAGGAGTTCTTCAGTCTCTCCCCACTTCTAAGGACAAGGCTTCCAACATGAAAATTCCTCGTCAAGCTCAAGGGTGAAGTCCACCCGTGGGCTGCAGGAGCTCACAGCTCCCTCCGCAGACAGGGCTGAGGTCCCTGGGGAAGGCAGAGCTGTGGTCCGGAAGAAGAGGACGCTGTGGGTTCTTCTCCTCTGCCTGGTGACACCTCCCCAGGTGTCAGGTGTCACCTGACAAGGGTCGCAGGTGTCAGACACGGGGCTGTGGGGATGGCTGTGGCCACAGGTGACTGACAGCGACTGATTCTCCTTGTTGCCAGGTGTCCTGTCCCAGGTGCAGGTACAGGAGTTGGGCCCAGGACCGCACCTTGCACACCCTCTCCCTCACCTGTGCTGTCTCTGGATTCCTCATCCCAACCAGTGGTTATTGCTGGAGCTGGGATCCATCAGCCCTTGGGGTAGGGGCTGCACTGGTCATCAGGAATATGCTAGAAAGATGACACAGCCCCAGCCCCAGCCCCAGCCCCTAGGAGTTAACTCCCCATCTCCAGAGACGCACCCAGGAACCAGTTCTCCCTGCACCTGAGCTCTGTAACCACCGAGGGCATGGCTGCAGACTGTTCGAGGGACACAGGGAGGGGAGGTCAGGGTGAGCCCAGACAGAAACTTCCCTGGAGGGAGACAGGAGGGTCTGGGCTGCAGGTTTCACTGAGGACCATGAGGCAGGGCTGAGGCCTCCAGGGGTGCTCAGGACCCACTGAGCACAGAGACCAGCCACACGAGCAGGTGCGGATGAAGGCGGAGGTTTCCTGCCACAGCCTGTGGTTCCCTCTGCGTCTCACCATCTCTCGTAGACCCTCTGTACGTTTGTAATTGTTTGCCAACCATAGATCTCTGATTAGAAGTTTCTGCTCTAACACGAGCACACAGTCTCACGTGCGCCAATGCAGAGTCCCACCTACGGAGCCAGTAATGACTGCTCACGGCCACCAGAAGCAGGGATGTGAGGAGGCCTGAGGATGTGTGGGAGGAGGGATGTGTGAGGCCTGGCTGCTGCTTTCCTATCAGACTGGGAGGACAGACCTCAACAGAAATCCTAGACAAGGACAGTCTTTGCTGTCCTGGTCCCAGCCAGACGGAGCCTAAGGCTGGGCGAGTCCCTGAGAGAAGCTGATGGATTTTCAATCTAACCTTCCTCTCACCAGACTCAACGCTGAACAGTGAACACTCATCAGGCTGTCTCTTCTCCTGTGGATCAGTTTTCTTTCTCCTTCATCTTTTTGTCCCCAAACGCTTTCTCCTTCCACTCTCTGAAGAGGGGTCGTGACCTTTCTGTGGTCTAAACCCCAGGGGCAGACCCTTTACCTGGAGCTTAGGTGTGGCCCAGCCTGTGGCCCCTGCAGGCGCCTGGGAAGGTGTGCTGGGACCTTCAGACTTGCTGTGGACCAGGACGTGCCTGCTGTCCTTTGCACGTGCACTCGCTGGGGAAGCTACGTGGACACGAGTACTCGAGGGAGTGATGTTTGTTTAGACACAACGGGATGTGGAGTTTGAACTTGTCCTGATCAAACTCTTGTGGGGTCACCACCCTGACCTGTGGCTTCCAGCAGAGCCTGATGGACACTCCGCTGTGCTGGGAGCTCTGGAGGATGGAGGCTGTGCGGCCGGTTGGAGACATACAACCTTCTTGGGGCCAGACGTCAGTCAGGAAGGCCGGGCTGGAAATCTCGAGTAGTAGATGAAGCTGCCGTCCACTGTGGAACTGCATCTTCTTCAGGTCTGCTGTGATCGAACCAAGCCCAACCAGGTTATTTAGGATAATATTTCTAGGTTAGAGTAAAATGATGATAGAATTTAACAACATCTACAAAATACCTTCGGGGTAACACCTGGATGAGGGATTGACTGAATAACTGGAGACGGAGCCCAGGCCAGCTGACACATAAAACCGACCATTGCCGTTGTTATTTTATATTTTACATTTGCCCAAAGAAGCAGGTTCATATTATCAATAACTATGCTGAGGTATTTTTTCAGTTATTTCAGGTCACCTGAAAAGCAGTCATCGAAAACGGATTCCATGTGCACGGAATTTGTTTTTAGGAAAGTATGTTTGTGATGCTGAGAGTGACGTCAGCCCTGATGCAGCTCTGACCCTGAGTGACAGAGAGAGAAGTAAGATTGGATGGGACACCAAGTGTCCTTCAGTCCAAGGAAGGACCAGCTGGGGCATCTTCGAGCCCAAGTCGTCCTTCGCAGGACCCCCACACCTCACTGTTACGGCCCTGCCTCGGCATCAGCTGTGCAAGGACTGAATCCAGACACCTCACCGTGGAGTCTGGGCCGAGCTGCTTTGTCTTTGTTGCTATTTTACAAGGTAACTGATGGAGAACAAGAGATACTGAGGATGTGAGGGGATGCGAGTGAGGGAATCAGTGGATGTGTACCAGTCTCCTGACTAGGACGTCTCTGTGTTTGCAGAGGTCCAGCTGGTGGAGTCTGAGGGAGGCTTGGTGTACCCTGGGGGGTCTCTGAGACTCTCCTGTGCAGCCTCTGGAGTCACTTTCAGTAGCTACTGGATGAGCTGGGTGTGCCAGGCTCCAGGGAAGGGGCTGGAGTGGGTCTCATCCATTAATACTGGTACTGGTAGCACTAGCTATGCAGACTCTGTGAAGGACTGATTTGTGATCTCCAGAGACAATGCCAGGAACATGCTATATCTGCAAACGGACAGCCTGAGAGCCGTGGACAGGAACCATGCATTACTGTGCAAGAGACACAATAAAGGGAGATCAGTGTGAGTCCAGACACAAACCTCCCTGCAGGGAGACAGGAGGGGCTGGGCTGCAGGGTGTAATCAGGACACCAAGGAGTTCTCTGGATTCAGGAGCACGAGGTCTAGTCTCAGGGACAGGGCAGGTGCAGTGGCCTTAGCAGTAGATACCCTGGACAACAAATAACCCCATCTTCTCATTTATAATAAACTATTGGGCCATTGTCCAAAAACTGTCCCCTTTGGTGTAAAAGTATCTGGGAATCTCTTGCCTCAAAGATACCTAAAACGTAAATCAAAAATGACACATATTTCCATGTACGCTAAGACCTACAATGCCTTACTAGGGCAGTATTTATTTCCTTTGGAGTTATAGACTTTACTAATAGTAACTAAACTACACATTTTATTTTCAATACACACAATGTAGGGTCTTGGAATACCATTCAATAGAACCATCATGTCCCTGATAGGTCCTAGGCAGATGTTTGATATTAGAAACATATCTCTCAAATAATTCTCTCAAATAATTCCTTTCCAAATTCCAGTCTGGCACCTAATCCCCTGAATGTTTCTCTCCCTTTCCCCATGGCTTGATTTATTTTTTAATATATTTCACTATCTTTCCCCCATACCAAAAGGGTTGGACACCAGATCTAGGGCACATACTCTCCTGGAAGCACTAACCATAACCCGTCCTACAGGGCAGGTGGCTCATTTGATACAGGACCCTATATGTCCACAAACAACAACAATAACAGAGACCGGTCAAGCACAGCTCACATCATCCTGATGATTGCTGATCTACTTAGTAACGGTCTAGTTGTTTTCAGTAAATTACAATTGGAAGCCCACTCTGCCACAGAGACGCTGCTTCAAACAACCATGGCAAATGCTGAGACCTACATCCACTGCAACAGGAACTCACTTGGAGGTTCTCCAGTCCACATCCCAGATGATACCTGTCCAACTCAAGACCTTCCCATTGGTGATGACTTCATCCTGGATGCTAAATCCTGAGCCCCAGTAAAGCCTGTGGGCGTTCCCTCTTAAAACACAAATGATGAACACAGAACCTTCACTGCTTTTCTTCTTTTGATATCGGGATTTCTGTTATGTGTCTGGGCTCACCCTCTGCTTAGACCACAACCCTGGTATAATCCTTGCTCTCTGCCACAATGTACACCCCCATTTCCCCAAGATTAAAGCAAAGTCTGGAAGACATTACTCCTATCTGTGCCGTTCTGAAAATTAATGGGGCTTTTTAGCAAATGGAACAACTGGACATCCACATGCAAAAAAGTGAATCTTGGCAAAGACCTTATAGTCTTCACAGAACTTTACTGAAAATGGTTCACAGAGCTGAATGTAAAATGGTTCACAGAGCTGAATGTAAAATTCAAAACTCTAAAACCTCCATGAGATAACACAGGAGAAGAACTAGATGATTTGGGGTAGAATGAATGATGACTTTTTAGGATCCATAAAATACATCTTTGATAAGCTAGATTCTAATAAATTTTAAAACTTCTGCTCTGTGGAAGACAATGTCAAGACAATGAGAATACAAGCCACAGCCTAGGATAAATTATCTGTAACAGATTCATCTGGTAAAGTACTGTTACCCAATTATACAAAGAACGCTTGAAACTCAACAATATGAAAACAGAAAACCTGATTAAAAAGTGGACCAAAGGGACTTCCCGGGTGGCGCAGTGGTTAAGAACCCGACTGCCAATGCAGGGGCCACGGGTTCGAGCCCTGGTGCCACGGAGCAACTAAGCCCATGCGCCACAACTACTAAGCCTGCGCTCTAGAGCTCTCGTGCCACAACTAATGAGCTCGTGTGCCACAACTACTGAAGCCCATACACCTAGAACCTGTGCTCTGCAACGAGAGAAGCCACTGCCGTGAGATGCCTGCGCACCGCATCGAAGAGTAGCCCCACTCACCGCAACCAGAGAGAGCCCGCACACAGCAACAAAGACCCAACACAGCCAAAAATAAAAAAAAATTAAAAATTTATTTTAAAAAAATGGGCCAAAGACCTGAATAGAAACTTCACCAATGGAGATAAACAGATAGCAAATGAGCATATGAGAAGAAGCTCTGCTTCACATGTGATCAGGGAAATGCAAAGTAAAACCATGATGTGATGACTGTACACAATTATTCAAACAGCCAAAATCTGGAACATGGACCACACTACATGCCGGCAGGGCTGATAAATTGTCATGACACATCGCAATTACCTGCCACATGCCGGCAAGGCTGTAGAAGGAAAGGAACTCATTCAGCGCTTGTTGTAACGCAAGACGGTGCATCCACTTTGGGAGACATTTTAGCAGTTTCTATGAAAGGAAACATGCTCTTACCATACGACCAAGCAATCGTACACCTTGGTATTTACCCAAAGACATAGAAAACATAGGTCCACGTGACAACCTGCACACAAATGTTTATATCAGCTTTATGCATGGTTGACAAAACTTGGAAGCAACCAAGATGTCCTACAGTAAGTGAACAGATAAATAAGCTGTGGTGCATCCAAACAATAGAATATTATTTGGCAATAAAAGAATGAAAAGACATGGAAGAGGCATGCACATTACTAAGTAAAAGAAGCCAATCCGAAAAGGCTTCATATTGTATGCCTTTAACTTTGTGATATTCTGGAAAACACAAAACTATGGAGACAGTAAAAAGATCAGTGACTGTGTAGAGTTCGGGAAGAGGAAGATGGATGAACAGGTGAAGTCAGAGGACTTTTAGGGCAGGGAAATACTCCTTATCATTCCTTAATACTGGACACATGTCATACATTTCTAAAGTCACGTGAAATGTACAAGAGTGAACCCTAAGGTAAGCTATTGCCATGTGTCGTGACAGTTTATCGGCTATAACAAATGTGCCATCTGAGGGTAGTGATGATGCTGGAGGTTGTGCATGTGGGGGGTCAGTACGTATATGGGATAGCTCTGTACTGCCCCCCCATTATGCTGTAAACCTAAAACTGCTCTCAAAAAAAATAAAGTCTTTATTTAAAGAAAATAATGGATGAGGCTGCGCTCTAGAGCCCAAGAGCCACAACTACTGAAGCCCGCACACCTAGAGCCCGTGCTCTGCAACAAGAGAAG
The DNA here is from genome assembly GCF_949774975.1 of Lagenorhynchus albirostris. Lineage (NCBI taxonomy): Eukaryota > Metazoa > Chordata > Mammalia > Artiodactyla > Delphinidae > Lagenorhynchus > Lagenorhynchus albirostris. The sequence goes on from NC_083114.1 coordinate 336,381, forward strand.
CCACCGCAATGAGAAGCCTGTGCACCGCAGCAAAGAGTAGCCCCCGCTCGCCGCAACTAGAGAAAGCCCGCGCGCAGCAACGAAGACCCAACGCAGCCAAAAAAATAAATAAATAAATGAATGACTGCAGGGAGCAGAATTTTTAAAAAGAAAGAAAATAATGGACATAAATGTTGTCTCCAGGAAGCACCGGCCTCCTTTCAGTCAACACCTTGACCCCTATGGAGTAGGACCACCCGCTCCTACTACAGCCTTGGCTGTACACAAACACTACTACCTTTACATAAACTTACTTACAGTTCATACTCTCAAAGGGCATAACTTCTGGACCCGTCTCCTCGACCTGAGCATATTCAAATACTCTTCACAACTCCGCCCAGGTACTGTTAGAGAGCCCCAAAACCTCAAATCTATTTTCCTGGCTAATGCCATACAAATGGGCACTTGGTGATGAGCCAGTGTACAAGGAATCTTTATATTTTTACTTGTGTTTGTTCTTCCTACTCTCACAGTAAAAGGTTTTATTCCATTTAGAGTGACTTCTGCCATATTCTCTGAAAGTCACTCACCCAAAGTTCCCTTAATTTGAAGCCAGAGCACCGCAGGGACAACTGTAGCAACTATATTTCCCTATTTCTGTATTCTCAATGTTCTGATCTGGGGGGCCTTGATCTTGCACAGACTGCCCCTTCCTGGGCTGCAAACTCCTGCAGGTATCAGACACCTTCCTGCAGGTGTACCTCTGATATACAAGCCACCAATCCAGAGCACATCTCTATTTTCTATCTCTCTTACAAGCTCTCACACACCTTTCCACATTCCTCCTGACCTGGATCACCCCAGGGCCAGGTCTCAGACAACCAGGAACCGCACATGCCCAAGAGCCTGACAAAATTATTCAGGCTATCCAGTGCTAATTTTACTCAGCATACCTACCCTGCCTCATCCATTCCAAAACCCCAATCAGGTCTTTGGTGCACGTCCCGCCCCCTCTTCTGTCTCCTGACCAACCCCAGTGCCTCCCTGAGTGGCCCCTGTGTGGTGTGTGCCCGTTTCTAGGGATCTGTGAGTGTAAACTGACAATCGCTTCCACGTCCGTGTGTCTCACCATACCTGATGAAAACAAATCTGGCTACATTTTAACACACACACACATACACACACAGGTTTTTACGTATATTTTAGCAGAAAACATACTTTGACAAGTTAAAAAAATAACAGATGCATAATGTTTCATTTTCTTTTTGAAAGAGAATTTCTGATACTGTTTATATTTATTAAATGCCTTTCCTTCGTTTAAGTTTTTTAAGTATTCATGAGTCACATATCTCTATTTTCTTTCTCCCTAAAATTAGGAAACATTTTTGTGCAACTAATAAGGTCAAGCGCCCTGGTCATAATTTTTTTGTGAATCAGGTGGGTAATCAGAAGGGAACAAGTCCCACCCTGACACCACCGCAGAAACCCTGTGAGAATCACAGATTAGAGACATGGGATAACTGCCTCGCTGAGATTTAATCATAAGAATATATAAGACCCCGCTCCCCCAGATGACTAGCACAGTGCTGAGGCTCCAGGATAACACTAGTGGATGAAAGCTGTAAGTGCTACAAGACACAGACCCTCCAAGGAGGAGAACTTAGGGATGCCCAGAGACCACAGTGAGACAAAGTCCAGAACAGGAGATCAGGTTGAAGCCTCTGACACCTGCAGCTTACAGACCAAACTCAGGATCCTCGCTCGTCAGCCTCAGTCTGTTCTTCTCTCTTTCCTTAGTGTTCTGTGACAAAGTCCTCCTCCTCCAGGAGTTTTTGGTGGACCCAGGTGTAATCACAATCCAGGTTCCACCGGAGACGTAGAAGACGACGCAGGTTTCCCACAGTTGGCGCAGTTGTGGGTGATTAAGCAGTGGGTCTGTGTACCTGTCAGATGCTGGGGTCTTAGGTCCACAGGGCAGGCGGTCAAGAGGAAAGATGGCCAGCAGGATTGAGCCCGAGGATGGAGAAACTTCTGGTGATGAGGTGTCCTGCAAAAGCCAGGGCATCCCTCACGGAGCTGACCTAGCTCATCCTGCTACTGTCCCACCCACCTGGTGACCCAGTAGAACAGCATCACCTGAGTCAGCTGACAACAACACTGCCTCTTCCTCCTCAGACTTCTCAGGGTCTTCCTTCCTGCAGGAGGGGTCTCTGGGGTCCCTCAGGTGCAGCACTATGAGTGAGAAATGTTGTGACTGTGCCCCACTTCTGACAGTGTGGGACAGACCTGTACCCTTCCCACGGGGCAACTGCAGTGTCCAGATTCTTCAAGAACAGGCAAACCCAACGTGCATGCACACTCCAGTCTCCACTTTACTGTGTTTGCTTTTGTTTGTCAAAGCAAGTCACACACTCAAGCCTAGGGTCAGTGTGTGTGAGGGCACGGAGGGCACTGCCCGTGTGCTAGGTATAGAAAAGAAGAACGTTCAAGTGCATTACTATGATAATTAGCCACTGTGTGTTTTTGTTGTGTGTGCATGTGTGTCTGTATTATTGGAATATTAGATGTTATGTGTGCATTGAGATCCATGGCTTCTATGTGCAGGTGTTCTCTGACATAATATTAAACCAGAGGAGCCCAAAGGAAATGAGAGGAACCCCCAAAGCCCCTGATTGACTCACACGACTGTCAACTGTATCAATGCATCTGGCACCTCCAGGGAAAGGGCTCCCTTGTGGTTTCATAAAATTCTTGCTTGGGGTCTCCCTGTAAAGTGTGTGGGTTTAGTAAGGCCGATTCACTATTTCAAGAGATGATGTAGAAAGAATATGGTGTCACTGTAAAAGGATTCTGAAGGCAGGGCACAGCCACTGAATACTGGACTAGAGATACTGAGGTAAATACAGTGTGAGACCAGGCAGGACCCTTCCCTGCAGGGTGGTAGTGGGGGTGCTCAGGACCCACCCAGCACAGGATTGCAGTCCCAGGAGAAGATGCAGAAGGAACTGAGGAGTGGTTTCCTCTCAGGGACTGAGTCTTCTCTTTTCAGCTAAAACAAATCTAAATTAAGAGTTGTTAAGGACTGCTTACTCCTGTGTGATTAATATTGGATTCTATTGGGAACACATGGCCAACTCAATAAGGCAATGAGAACTGTGCTTAACAGGTAAATTTGCAGGCCTTCTAGATATCCTAATTCTTAGAAGTGGAAAACAGGATTTTTTTAATCCAATGGTTGCACAGTTTGGGGAGACGGTCTGACCCTAGGAGTAACATTTAGTTATCAAAGCTCAGAACATGTTCAGGTTGTTTCCCTGTCATTCAAAGGTGGGCTCAGAAAGAGAAGCATGGGGCTTCCCTGGTGGCGCAGTGGTTGAGAGTCCTCCTGCCGATGCAGGGGACGCAGGTTCATGCCCCGGTCCGGGAAGATCCCACATGCCGCAGAGCGGCTGGGCCCGTGAGCCATGGCCGCTGAGCCTGCGCGTCCGGAGCCTGTGCTCCGCAACGGGAGAGGCCACAACAGTGAGAGGCCCGCGTACCGAAAAAAAAAAAAAAAAAGAGAGAGGCATGTCCTGTGGGGCTTCTTTCTCAGTTTGTCTGTCTCTGTCTGCACAGAGGTCACGGATGTGATGGGGGACACATATTCTCAACGAGGATTAGGACTTGGGCCTTTGGCATCCCACTGAGTATGGCCCATGGGATATCCATCTTTCCTTGGCTAGACAGGCACTGGATATGAAATATTCTGCCTCATCAATGGGCAAATAAGTTGAGATACCCTAGGTTAAATACGGGTATGTCTTGCCCTGAGAGCATCATCCAACAACCATGCAGCATCCTCCACAGAAGTCTCTCAGCCCTCACCACAGGCTGGACTGGCAGGGTCCTCTTCTGCCACCAGCGGCTACGTGTAAGGAACTTCCCAGTCCCTGGGCTGAAACCTCCTCCTGAGTATGTCAGAAACCCCGAGGGAGAGGTTGGCTGTGCTGGGGCTGAGGAGGTGACAGAGATGTTTAGGTTGAAGGTGCCTCAGAAAATGGGTTTATGTAATTGAAATTACCCAATAGATGTGAGTGTTCACTAATTACTTTGGAAATTTTCCATAAACCAATCACCATATGAGCAAAATTCAGAGACTGGAAAATGGTTCAAATAAATAAAGCTGATATAAGCATTCCCATGAAGGCATTTGTGTGAACATAAAAATTTTTTTTTTTATTGGCTATGATGGGTCTTCGTTGCTGTGCGTGGGCTTTCTCTAGTTGAGGCAAGTGAGGGCTACTCTTCGTTGCGGTGACTGAGCTCATTGCAGTGGCTTCTCTTGTTGCGGAGCATGGGCTCTAGGCACACGGGCTTCACTAGTTGTGGCACGCAGGCTCAGCAGTTGTGGCTCGCGGGCTCTAGAGCGCAGGCTCAGTAGTTGTGGCGCACGGGCTTAGTTGCTCCGCAGCACGTGGGATCCTCCCGGCCCAGGGCTCAAACCCGTGTCCCCTGCATTGGCAGGCAGATTCTTAACCACTGTGCTACCAGAAAAGTCCAAACATAAAATTTTAACTCAGTTGGGTAGGTACTTTGTAGCCCACTCCTCAGTCGCATGGTAAGTGTATGTTTAACTCCTAAGAAACTGTTAAAATGTCTTCCAAGTCCGTAATGCTCCACTTCCTGCCAGAATTTGATTTTTTGCATGGGTTTATTCAGAATCTACCCTCCTTATAACAGAACGTACTTGGAAATAGTGGCCATGTAACCAAGGCTTTGACTGGACTGTCATATTTTAGAGTGATGTGTATAAAATCAGATGTGTCCTGAGAGTTCAAGACACTAAGGTTGATTTTTATTGCCAGTGGTTACAAAGACATCTCAGGATAACTGGCCTGCATCCTGGCTCACGTGGTACCCAGCCTTACAGGAAAGTAAGGAAAGACACTTCTTGATAGGACCAGGAACCTTAGAATATTTTATAGAAGAGAAAATGATGACAGAAGAGAGGAATTCACCCAAATCTATAGCTACTGCATATGAGGTCTGGTGGTAAGGTCTTGGCATGTCTTCCTAACCTCAAGAGGCTTTTAAGACTACAACCTGAGATTCCTTAAGAAAAATTCAACCAAAACAAACTAAAATGTTCATGTGGTCAGTAATCATTCTTGCTGAACATGTGTGAATAATCAGGCCAAATCTAATTAGAACAGATGAATTTTGTAAAAAAGGATAACCTTACTTTGTTAAGGTTTGACCACAAGTAGGGTGACTATACGGAGAGATTTTATGTTTCAGTAGGAAACCACAGCCAGTCCTATTGGGTTATCAGATTCCAGCCCAGTTAATTCTCTGAGAAGGTATTTATCTACCTGTAAATTTGTCTTGATCCTGCCATTTCTCATATTTAGTTGGCCCTTAACAAATTCTCACCTCTTGTAGCTGCCTTCACTATCTGGCCACGTCTCTCCAAAGTAATGTTCCGAATTTTATCCCACCCTCCAGAATTCACATCATGAAGAACCAAAACGTGACTACCCAGATCCTCACTGTGACTCTAAGCTGTCTGTAGCTGATCTTCCCCCCGGTACCTAATGAAGCCGTGTGAGCTGATGCAGGACAACTTGACAAAAACTTCAAAGAAACTTCAGAAGATGGTATGCGAATAACCTTGGTGCCTGGAGCTGCTGCTGTGTAGGCTCCTCAGGAAGTTCACCTAATTTCTGCACCTTTTAGTCTCTGCTCCAGGAAATACCATGACTGTGGACAATCTTATCAAAATCCCTCTGATGTCTATGCCACCACCTGGAACATTCAGTAAATCCATCCAAGAAATCCATCAGACTGGCACTGATGTTGGCACTCCACCATCTAAAGATATTTTGTGCCAAATGTCTAGAAATTTTCTTGATTAGCTGCACTCTGGACTAAGAAATTGTCATTTCAGTCTGCCTCAACCATTAATCTTTTTTTAACATCTTTATTGGAGTATAATTGCTTTACAATGGTGTGTTCGTTTCTGCTTTATAACAAAGTGAATCAGTTATACATATACATATGTTCCCATATCTCTTCCCTCTTGCGTCTCCCTCCCTCCCACCTTCCCTATCCCACCCCTCTAGGTGGTCACAAAGCACCCAGCTGATCTCCCTGTGCTATGCGGCTGCTTCCCACTAGCTGTCTATTTTACGTTTGGTAGTGTATATATGTCCATGCCACTCTCTCACTTTGTCACAGCTTACCCTTCCCCCTCCCCATATCCTCAAGTCCATTCTCTAGTAGGTCTGTGTCTTTATTCCCGTCTTGCCCCTAAGTTCTTCATGACCTTTTTTTTTTCCTTAGATTCCATATATATGTGTTAGCATACGGTATTTGTTTTTCTCTTTCTGACTTACTTCACTCTGTATGACAGAGTCCAGGTCCATCCACCTCACTACAAATAACTCAATTTCGTTTCTTTTTATGGCTGAGTAGTATTCCATTGTATACATGTGCCACATCTTCTTTATCCATTCATCTGTTGATGGACACTTAGGTTGCTTCCATGTCCTGGCTATTGTAAACAGAGCTGCAGTGAACACTTTGGTACATTACTCTTTTTTTTTTTTTTTTTGCAGCTCACGGGCCTCTCACTGTTGTGGCACACAGGCTCCGGACGCACAGGCTCAGCAGCCATGGCTCACAGGCCCAGCCGCTCTGCAGCATGTGGGATCTTCCAGGACCGGGGCACGAACCTGTGTCCCCCGCATCGGCAGGCGGACTCTCAACCACTGCGCCACCAGGAAAGCCCCTGAGGGTTGTCTTTTGGTGTTGTTTAGGGTTTCCTTTGCTGTGCAAAAGCTTTTAATGGTGAAAAACTGAAACCATTTCCACTAAGATCAGGAACAAGACAAGGTTGCCCACTCTCACCACTATTATTCAACATAGTTTTGGAAGTTTTAGCCACAGCAGTCAGAGAAGAAAAAGAAATAAAAGGAATCCAAACTGGAAAAGAAGAAGTAAAGCTGTCACTGTTTGCAGATGACATGATACTATACATAGAGAATCCTAAAGATGCTACCAGAAAATTACTAGCGCTAATCAATGAATTTGGTAAAGTAGCAGGATACAAAATTAATGCACAGAAATCTTTGGCATTCCTATACACTAATGATGAAAAATCTGAAAGTGAAATTAAGAAAACACTCCCATTTACCATTGCAACAAGAAGAATAAAATATCTAGGAATAAACCTACCTAAGGAGACAAAAGACCTGTATGCAGAAAATTATAAGACACTGATGGAAGAAATTAAAGATGATACAAACAGATGGAGAGATATACCATGTTCTTGGATTGGAAGAATCAACATTGTGAAAATGAATCTACTACCCAAAGCAATCTACAGATTCAATGCAATCCCTATCAAACTACCACTGGCATTTTTCACAGAAGTAGAACAAAAAAATTTCACAATTTGTGAAATTTTTTTCTTTCACAAAAGACCCCGAATAGCCAAAGCAATCTTGAGAACGAAAAATGGAGCTGGAGTAATCAGGCTCCCTGACTTCAGACTATACTACAAAGCTACGGTAATCAAGACAGTATGGTACTGGCACAAAAACAGAAATATAGATCAATGGAACAGGATAGAAAGCCCAGAGATAAACCCACACACATATGGTCACCTTACCTTTGATAACAGAGGCAAGAATATACAGTGGAGAAAAGACAGCCTCTTCAATAAGTGGTGCTGGGAAAACTGGACAGGTACATGTAAAAGTATGAAATTAGAACACTCCCTAACACCACATATGAAAATAAACTCAGAATGGATTAAAGACCTAAATGTAAGGCCAGACACTATCAAACTCTTAGAGGAGAACATAGGCAGAACACTCTATGACATAAATCACAGCAAGATCCATTTTGACCCACCTCCTAGAGAAATGGAAATAAAAACAAAGCTCAACCATTAATCTTTGCTTTTATTTTACTCTCTTGATAATCCCCCTTATTGCAGGTTTAAAGGCTCACACCATACAAACAATATCCTCTACTATAAACTCTCAACACACAGTACAGGAGGCCCTTAACAATCAAAAACCCACTGAACAAGAAATGGACTTCTATTGTACAGAGGAAAGAAGAATGCCTCTTCTTACCTTGAGCCAGAAAGGTGGACTGACAAAGACTCCCTCCTTGATCAAACTTTAGTGACGCTCCTCTGAACTCCCTTCTTGAGGAGACCTCAACCTTGGCCTGCCTTTAGTAAGACTCCTGCTAAGTCAATTTACTGAGAATTTCTCCACCCTTGATATGTGATCAAATTCCTGATCTTCCACCTTTGAGATATAAGACCTTGACTGCATTTAGCAAGAACCTCTTAAGCCAGTTTAAGAAGATCCTCTGACCTTTGTTACCTCCTATAAGTGAGTTTACATCTGATCACTCTGCCAGTTGGTATAAATCCCCACTTGTCCCTGTTGTATTTGGAGTTTAGTCCAGTCTGCCTCGTGTTGCAGTAGTATTGAATAAAGTCTCACTTGCTATTTTTATAAGTTTTATAATTTGTTGTTCTTTAACCCAAGTTCTTTGCTTTCAAATTACACTGGTGGGGCAGGCATAGGATAGAGTTTCCCATTCCCAAAGCAAAAAAGGAAAATGATGTAAACAAGGTGTCAAGCAAGTCAGAAAGAAACAGAGCAAATTCTATTGGATTTTAAGATAAGAAAAAAAATGTATTGGCTCTATCAAGGAGGAAGAAATTTTCCTCTACGTTTCTAGGTCCTTCTGGCTCGTCTAAAAATTAAATTGACATGAAACAGATTAAAAGGAAAAATTCCAATAAACACTCAATAATATGTATACATGGGAGAGACCCAGGAAACCTGAGTAACTCACCTTAAATATCATCTTAAGGTAAAGACGAAAGAGCAGGTTGGGGTTAGTGGTTTGGGACTTCAAAGGGGAAGAAGGCAATTCACATGAAAATGGAAAAGTAGATGTTTGATAAATAAATGTTTGCTGGGCCAGTGGAGACAATGGGACACAGAGTGGACTCTGATCTCTAGGCCCTGCTGATCTCCTGGCCCCCACACCACCACACCTAGCCCATGTTTTTTGCACATATTTCTGCTGACAGCTCTATTTTGGTAACAGGTCCTCTATCTAAATTCTATAGGTAGCTAAGGGGGAGGTCAAAATTTCTTCCTGACTCTTCTGTTCTTAAAAAGAATGACCTTAATTTAATCCTCAAGACAATGAGACACACTGGGGTGGCAAATTTTGCTCCCTTTCGTCTGCACGCTCTGTCCTCTGGGCCCACCTGTCTGTGACCCTGGCACCTCAGCCTGTGCCCTCTGAACACTGGGTGGCAGTAGCAACCAAGCGAGCCACTCCGTCTGTCCCTGTCCTCAAATCAATCTATCTCTACTTCACCCCATTTGGTTATTTCAGTCCAGAGGAACATTGTGTCTGCTACTGTCAGACTCTGAAAACCCTTCTTGGCCTTCTATGCAGTTCATGAGATTCAGGTCACCAGGCAAGAGGATCCTCCACAGGCCTTTCCTGTATGACCACATAGCTATTCCCGGTTCTGCTGAGATGGCTGACTGTATGAATCACATGCATCAACCCTTTAGCAAAAGTTTTTCCAGGCACACCCTTGGCTCTATTTCGAAAGTAGGCTATCTGGATAGACTGAGATGTTTCCAAAACTTCAGGATTTCTTTCTGCTTTTCTTAATAATTGTCTCTTCAGTTCACTTTCTCTTCTCATAACTGCAAGCAGCAAGAAGAAATCAGGCCATACTTTCTTCAATACTTTGCTTAGAAATCTCTTCAGCTCAACATCCAAAATCATCACACTCAAGTTCTAATTTGTATATGCAACCTAATACTATTCAGAAAAGTTTTCTGCCACTTTATTACAAGATTCACCTTTCCACATGTTTTCAATGGCACGTTCTCCATTTCCATCTGAGATATCACCAACATTTATTTGTTTATTATGCTTATATATGTATTTCTAAGATTACAGAAGCTTTCTCTCAGCTCTCCTCTTTCATTTCTGATCCCTCACCATAATCTCCATCGATGTACATTTTCTACCAACAGGTCTTCCAATCTATCTGAGCTTTTCCTATTAAGCACACCAACACCAGCCTCTTTTCATTACCCAAATCTAAAAATACTTCCACATGTGTAGGTAAGTGTTAAGCAGCCTTCCTCTTCCTGATACCAAAATCTTTATTATTTTCTAGGGCTGCCATATGAAATATCACACACTGAGCAGCTATATGCGATAGAAATTTATTATCTCACAGATCTGGAGGCTTGAAGGAAATGTGACGTGTCGGCCAAGTCGATTTGACATGTTGGCCAAGTCAAACATAATTGTCCCTCACAGCCCTGTCTGTCAAGCCTCTCTCCGTGGCTTGACAGTGACCAGATGCAATCCAGAAAGTGAAAAGACAGCCCACATAATGGAAGAAAATATTTCCACATTATATATCTGATGAGTCTTTCTTTATCCAGTGTATATCAAGAACTTTCATAACTCATCAACAAAAACAAACAACCCCATTTTAAATATGGACGGAGGACTTAAATAGACCCTTCTTTGCACAAGACATGAAAATGGTCAACAAGTAGACGACAAGACAGGAGGGAAATGCAAATTAAAACCACAATTTGCAATAACTCCTTCACACACTCTAAAATGGTTATCATCATGAGAATTAAAAATAACAAATGTTGGCAACAATGCAGAGAAACTGGAACCTTTAAACATGACTTGTGGAAATGGAAAAGGGTGCAACCTATGTTTACAATATGAATGTACAATTACCATATGGTTCAACACCTCCACTCCTAGATAGAGACCCCAAAGAACTGAAAACAGGTGTACATATAAACTGAGAGCCGCACTGTTCACAAGAGTCAAAAGGAAGAAACAATGCAAACGTCCATCAGTGGGTAAATGGATAAACACAGTGGGGCTGACCCAAAAACCGCCATGTTATTCTGCCATGAAAGGAATAAAGTGAAATGGTGCAGCCCCTGTGGAAGACAGTACGGCAGCTCCTCAAAAAGGTAAACACAGAATTAACATATGATCCATCAGTTCCACATCAGGGTATATACCCAAAAGACTAAAAGCAGGGATTGGAAGAGATAAGGGTACACCCATACTCACAGCAGCATTAATCACAATAGCAAAAGGTGGAAGCGATCCAAGTGTCCATTGAAGGATGAGCGGATAAACTAAATGTGGTATACACACAAAAGAATGTCATTCGGCCTTAAAAATTAAGGAACTTCTGACACATGCTACAACATATATGAACCTTGAAGCCATTAAGATAAGTGAAATAGGGCTTCCCTGGTGGCGCAGTGGTTGAGAGTCCGCCTGCCGATGCAGGGGACACGGGTTCGTGCCCCGGTCCGGGAGGATCCCACATGCCGCGGAGCGGCTGGGCCCATGAGCCATGGCCGCTGAGCCTGCGTGTCGGGAGCCTGTGCTCCGCAGCGGGAGAGGCCACAGCAGTGAGAGGCCCGCGTACCGCAAAAAAAAAAAAAAAAAAAGATAAATGAAATAACTCCGTCACAAAAGGACAAAAATGATATGATTCCACTTATATGAGGTACCCAGAAAAGTCAAATTCAGAGAGAGAAAGTAGAATGTGGTTGCCCGCAGGGGCTGAGGGGAATTCGTGTTTAATGGCAACAGAGTTTCACCGGTGAAAACTGAAAAGATCTGAATGTGGGTGGTGAGGATACTTGTACAATAACGTGAGTGTGGTTAATGCCATAGAATGGTGTACTTAAAATAGTTTAAATGGTAAATGATCGGTACATTTAATCACACACACACAAAATAAATGAAGTACTGATACATGTGACAATACAGAAAAGCCACCCAGATCATATTCATCTTGTGTGCTTTAAATCCATCAAGGTTGCGAAAATGAGGGGAAGTATCAGTCATTGTTCCAGAAAAAGAAACCTGGATCAGAATGGGAAAAGACATTTCCCTAGAGCTGGAGCAGCTGGTGAAAGCTGAAGTGGGCCTGTGGATTGGACTGCAATGTGGAAACCATCATAATTTCCTCATTTGGAGGTTACGTGGTGGTTCCCTGGAAGGGGGGGCCCCGTTTTGGGTAAAATGCACTGGAGTATTGTGTGTTCAGTGGCTAAAGCAGTAAAGCAAGGAAGTCTGGGTAATCTGAGTGTGCAGATACACAGTACCTTGTTCTGCTATCCCAAGTTTCTGTAGGTTTGGAGTTACTGCAAAGTCAATAACTTTCCAAAACACCATGTCAAGAACACACCAGAAAGGCAGAGAAAATATTACACTTTCTTATAGAGGCCAAGCCTTAACCCAGATCCACTTCACACAAGGTCATGAACCTAACTGCCCTTATAGGAGCCCACATGGAATTGACAGGCACTGTGGGAAGATTCTAGTAGGAGACACTGTGTCTTTGGTGTTGTGGATGACCTAAATATGACAGAAACAGTGGGATTTTCGAGTTCCAGTTTTCTACATCGCTCTACCAAAAAACTATTAGAAATAATAAATGAACTCAGTGAAGTTACAAAATCAATACCCAGAAAGTCAACTGCGTTTCTAAACACTAATCACGAACCATCAGAAAGAGGGAAAAAACAAAAGCTATTTACAATTCCATCAAAAAGCACAAAATACCTAGCATAAATTTAACGAAGGACGTGAAAGACCCGCACACTGAAAACTTGAAGAAACTGAAGACACAAGTCAATGGAAAGATATCCCGTGCTCACGGAACGCAAGAACTCATCGTGTTAAAATGTCCACTCTTCCCAAAGCAATGTACACAGTGAGCGTAACTCCCGCCGAAATTCCAATGGTAGTTTTCACGGAAACAGAGCAGATCCTCCTAACAGCTGTGTGGAGCCACAAAGGACCCCGAAGCGACCCTGAGCGAGGAGGACGGGCTGGAGGCATCTCCCTCCTGACTCCACACTCTGCGGAGAAGCTGCAGTCCCCAAACAGCGCGGAACCGGCACAGAGACAGGCGCACGGGCCCGAGGGGCGGGACGCAGAGCCCAGAATCCAGCCCGCACGCGTGGGGCCCGTTAATTTATGACAAAGGGGCCAAGGACACACCGAGGGGAAGGGCAGGCCCCGCAATAAATGGTGCTGGGGAAACTGGACACCCCACACCACATGCTGGCTACACGGCACGCCGAAGTGACCGAAAACCCGGCTTCGCACACCAAGCCCTTCCTGGGTCGCATGAAGACGGACCCCCGTCAGCCGTCAGTCCCCCCAGGAAGCTTCTCCCCACTTCTTCTCACCTTTATCTCCCGGCGTCGCCTGGGTCCTCAGGAAACCCAGCTTCCGTCAGCGTGGACTCAGCCCTGCGTCGTCCTGAAACCGAAACCCCAGCGAGTCCTAAGGAGACTGAATTGCTGTCAGCAGAGACGCTGAGCCGGGCGTCCCAGCCGAAGCCTCGGCGTTGCCTGAGGAGACAGAACTCCTCCCAGCTGCGGGCCGGGAGGGGGAACACGCATGCGCCCTGGGTCGGAGAGGCCAGCTCAGCGCCACCGTGTGGTCAGTGCAGGAACTGCAGGCCGCGCGTCCCTCACAGTTCACAGGACACAGCGCCCCCTGCAGGCAGAACTGCGGAACCCATTCAACTTTGGGCGTTCACTGACACGGAGACTGTGTCCCATAACTTCTCCAAAAATAGTTAAGGAACCGTTAACTGGAAACCGTATGACATGAAATGGAGGTAGACACGAACTTTACAACTTATGCCAACTCATTCAAAATTATTCTTAGACACATTTAAAAGGCACAACTTCAAAATTATAGAAGAAAACATAGGAGAAAATCTACATGAACTTGTGTTTGATTAGGTAGATCATGATCTTTGGGTTTTAACACACAACACGAAAAGGAAATCCACGAAAAAAGAGCAAGTAATAGCATGGACTTTATAAACTTAAAGATTTCTACTCTGTGAAAGACCTTATTCAGAAAATCAAAAGACAAGCCAGAAGCTGGGGGAAAAATATTTGAAAACACATATCTAATAAAGGATTTGTCTCAAATATACAAAGACCTCTAACACAAGCAACCCCACTAAAAACAGATAAAGATATGAACAGACACCTGGACAAAGAAGATATACAGACAGTATAAAAAGTGCTCAGTATCATACAACATTAGGGAATTACAAATTAATACAACAATGAGATATCACTGTACATCTATTAGAACTGCTGAACCCCAAGAAAATGACAATGTCAGTTACTGCAAGGTGAGGAACAACAGGAACTCTCCCTGCTTACCGGTGGAATGCACGTTCAGCTAATTTGTAAGACAGCTTGGCAGGTTTTTCCCTCCTCTTTGCCTTGTAGCTGGTCTTCCCTTTCTCAGACATGATTTGGAGTCTTGGAAAGAAATGCTGATTCTGTGAGGTTGGCTTTTTCAAGTGGTTTCCTTCCCTCTGGTCCTGAAGCAGAAGGTTGGGGCCAAAGATGACTTGATGTTGCCAGGGATGGGCCAGAGTGGGGAGAAGTCAGACCTGGGGCAGTTTGCTGCCGTCCACCTCCCGGGCTTAATACCCCCTCACTCACCTAGAACTGGAATTCCTAGTCATCCGTTTATGACAGGAGGAGGTGGGGTAGCGGGAGACCAAGGGGGTCATTTCAGCACCACGGATGTCTCCTTGTGTCAGAGCCACACACCCAGGTAGCTCTGCTCTGCGGGCTGGATCCCCTTAGAAATTACATCTGGGCTCAGAGATTGTTAGTTCTCCATTCCAGCTTCCATGCCAGCGACCCATCTGGTTGTGCTCAGGCCGTGTACGTGCCATGGACGGAGGCCAGCCCTAGGAGTCGATCGCCACCGGGCAGCAGCAGCAGGAAGTGTGACTCGAGCCATGGAGGGGAGTTTATAGGAGGTTCTCAGCTACAAGCCAAGTCACTGGGCTGTGAGTTCCTGCTCCATAAGTCGTGGCTTTATTTTCTGGAAAACTTACTTGTGGCGGCAGCCTTCTCTGTCAACTCAGATTTTCAAAAATATCTACTTTGATTTGCTGCCAACTAATGTAATATGATAGAACCCAATTTGATCTTATTAACGTTGATGAGGTTGCATTAGCTAACGTCAGGCCCATTTCCAAAGTGCACACAGCTTGCCGAGGAGGGGACCCCGTGAGAGCGCTGCACTGGGGGCCGCGTCTCTGTTGCAGCCCCCGGAGGCCTGGAGGCCTGGGGTGCAGTTTGCAGAGACCACTCATGCACTTGTCCCTCGGACAGTGACAAGGGCACCAGCTGAGTCACGGCTGCCAGGTACCTGGCACAGGGCCTGGGAAATCCCTTGCCCACCGGGGGCCATGACACGCATGTCTGCAAGATCAGGCCACAGCTCACTGAACAACAGTGCAAGGACGGCTCTTGGACCCAAGGAAGCAGCCCTGACACCACCTGCCCTGTGTGCTGGGCTTTTTGATTTCTCAGATCCCCTGCTCAGTCTCCCGGTCTCTTCCTCTGGTCACCGCTGCCAGCATGCCTCTCCTACAGCAGCAGATGCCTCCTGCCTTCCGTCCTCTGTGCTCCAGCCGTGCTGCAGCTGAACGTTTTATAACAGAGCACAGAGAACAAGTGCCTTGCGAGCACACCGTGAGCGAAGCGGTGGCCTTACTGTGACCGTCGAGAGGTGGTGTGGCTCCTTAGGGCTTCCTGGACGTCTGGGTCAGCTGCACACGTGTGTCACCTGGTCACGTGCACGTACCTGAGTGCCTGCTGTTCCTTGCCCTTGTTTGTCTCATTAGACAAAACGTCTGATCTCAGGGAGGCTGCACACCTGTACGCCAGGTGACCATCTCCTGAGGTCCACAACCGTGAGGGACAGATGCCACTGGGGCCTTGTGTCTGAGTCAGAGAGGGAGCCCAGGGCTTCCCTGGTGGTGCAGTGGTTGAGAATCCGCCTGCCGATGCAGGGGACACGGGTTCGTGCCCTGGTCCGGGAGGATCCCACATGCCACAGAGCGGCTGGGCCCGTGGGCCATGGCCACTGAGCCTGCGCGTTCGGAGCCTGTGCTCCGCAACGGGAGAGGCCACAACAGTGACAGGCCCGCGTACCGCCAAATAAAAAAATAAAAAAAGAGAGGAGGGCAGGGCATCCCACCTCCCTGCCTGGACTGGGCGTGTGCTCTTCCACAAGGAGAGGAGCCCACACCACGGACCCTTTATTTGGAAAAGATAAGCAAAATCAGGTGAAGCAATTGGATACCTATTGAGATGATATCTTCATCCCGAATACTACCCGAATGTATTTTTTAGAAGGTTAATGTTATTTATTATAGCTTAAAAAATGGAATATCCAGCAGCATGGCACTAATAAAGGAACACTCTGGAACCTTTGCACACCAAGAGAAGATGCTCACGTAACGGTGCTCCTGAGATGAGAAGAACACAAAGACTGTAGAATAGATGTGAACAGGTGCCTGGTTCTGCACATGCAAGACAAGTTACGTGACAACTGTGGACCAAGCCTGAGGACAGGCCAGGGGTTCTGATGTCAGGCAACAGTGACCTCAAGCAGGGGCCAGGTTTCCATGGGGAACGCCCATCTCCCCCCAAACCTAGATGTGCTTCCTGAAAGCAGTGAACACAGGAAGGTAGTGTAGGAGAAAAAAGAACTCATTCATGGGCTCAACATCCCCAAGACCACTTGGCCTTTGTCCTCCAGCCGCAGATCTAAGCATCTATTAAACAGGAGCTAACCAGGGCCAGAGACAAACACAGAAGCTGCCACACAGTAGGTGCTCAATAAAGAACCGTTGAATTAATGGAGCTGCTCCTAAGTGGGGTCCGAGTAAGGGATCTGACACATCTCACCGCTCTTTTTTTTTTTTTTTTTTTTTTTTGCGGTACGCGGGCCTCTCACTGTTGCGGCCTCTCCCGTTGCGGAGCACAGGCTCCGGACGCGCAGGCTCAGCGGCCATGGCTCACGGGCCCAGCCGCTCCGCGGCATGTGGGATCTTCCCGGACCGGGGCACGAACCCGTGTCCCCTGCATCGGCAGGCGGACTCTCAACCACTGTGCCACCAGGGAAGACCTTACTGCTCTTTATTGACTGAAAATGTCAGCCCGCTAACGAGGTCTAGGTAAATTAATTATAGAATTTAACACATTTATTTTAAAAGGCATTGCAAAGTGTCTTGATAAAGAACATACAACACCTGTCACATTCATTATTCTAAAGATCGACTTATGTGCATTGTAGCCACTTAATAAAAAGCTAGCATTTACTAGATGTCTGTTATTAGCAGGTGACAGCCGGAAGCAATGTTCTACGCGTGCGTATCTACTCACATGCTAGAGCATGGATACAACCATCTCTCTGGATGCAGCAAAAGACACACATGAGTTGCCAACTTATTTCTACAAGTTCATGATCACATGGTAGGGGCACGGGAAGAAGAGGAAAAACCTTTCAGCTATGGTCCTTTATTCTTAGAGACCTCAGTCCCCCAGCCACAAGGGACATGCTTCATTGAAATAATGGCTAACGTAGGTAAAAATGAAAGAGGAACTTTGACTTACCCAGGAAAGTCCAAATCAGATGTTTTCCAGTCTGAAAGCATGTGAAGCAGGTGTTTTCAGGGTAGGTGTGCATCTGGGACCAGGGTGGGTGTCCACCAGCATGGAGGAGACAGGCCCAGGGCAGGGGGGACATGGGGCTGCTCTCCCAGCGGCCTGCAATGGACTCCAGTGCCCCCAAGACTTCACTGAGACCCCAGCCACCCACATGGAGTAAACCCCTCAAGGCAGACTCTTCAGATGTGGCCCTCAAGACAGCACCAGGCCGTGTCTGCACCCTCCAGGGCCCTTCAACGAGCTGCAGCTGAAGGCGGTGGTGACGCCTCCCTGCCCCTCCCCACACGGGTCCTGCATCTCATCCCCACAGCCTTTGCTTCTCTCTGCAGAACAAGCTCCCTCTGGCCCACAGGTCTCTTCCAAGGCAGTGATGCTGGGAAGTCTGGTGCTCAGACCCAGAAGGAACCAGCAGGGAGGTTCTGTGGAGGCATCACTGACGATCTCCCCAGATTGAAAACGCTCACTTGGGAGAAAAACCTGTGCACCTGCTGGTGGAAGTGTAAATTGGTGAAGCCACTGTGGAAAACAGTAGGAAGGTACCTTAAAAAATTAGAAAAGACCTACCATATGACCCAGCAATCCCACTTCCGGGTATATATCCAAAGGAAATGAAATCAGTATCTCAAAGAGATATCTGTGCCCCATGTTCACGGCCACGTTACTCACAAAAGCCAAGATATGGAAAAAACCCGTGTCCGTCGATGGATGAGTGGATAAAGAAAATGTGAGACATGTATATATACATACATATATATATAAATATAATGAAATAGCTGTCCGGGAGGAAGATTTTCCTTTACGCTTCTCGATTCTTCTGGTTGGTATAAGAATTAAATTGACATGAGGCAGATTAACAAGAGAAAATCAAACGAAGTTTAATAACATGTATATATGGGAGAGACCCAGGGAAACTGAGTAACTCGCCAATAGCCAAACCTTCACCTTAAATACCATCTTCAGCTAAAGACCATAGAAGATGTTGGGTAGGGATTTGGGGCTTCAAAGGGAATGCAGACAGTTCACCTGGTGACAGAAAAGCAGATGTTTGGTAAATCACCGTTTCCTGGGCCCTGCCGAGGCAGTGGGACGCAGACTGGACTCTGGTCTCCAGGCTCTGCTGAGTTTCCCCACCACACATAACCCACGTTCTTTGCAGATTTCGCTGGTGACAGCTCTGTTCCAGGAACAGACCCTTTATCTAAATTCAACAGGCAGCTAAGAGGGAGGTAAAAAAAAAAAAAAAAAAACACTTCCTGAGTCTTCTGTTTCTTAAAATAATCAGCCTAAATGAATCCTCATGCCAGAGAGATACATTTTGGGATGACAGACTTTGCTCCCCTACACAGTCAAGGACTCAGGCCCCCTGGCTGGCACTGCTCTTCACAGATGTACATTTCTAGCCCCAGCACTTCTGTTCCCAGGTCCCTTTATCTGAAGCCTTGGACAGGGGTCTTCTCCAGGTGCCTCTATGAGGCCTCTGCGGGGAGGAGGGGAAACCTTGAAGGCGCTTTCCCCACTCTGACTTGGCACCCAGAACGTTTCCACTCCGAGCCCACCCCCTCACACCCACCCTCATCCTTGGGTCCGTAGAACCGACAGAGCCTTTTGCTGGGCCTCCCCCTGCAGTAAGACGGCCCCTGCGAGGCTCTGCTCTGCATAGCCCTCAACAGGCGCACCATTTCCTGGGGGGAAACGGAACAGCTGGAGATGCGTGCGTCGTTCATCACAGTAAGTGATTCAAGCTTTAGCGCTTCCGTTTGCGGCTTGTGGCTTTAATCGCTTACACCTAACAGCTCAGCTCCCTCTCCGCTGAGCTCCTGGCGCTCCGGACTTGCCCTTGTGTCTGTAGCCAGAGACAGCAGTCAGTTTGCAAGGGCTCGTGAGATTAGATTAGGCCCACCAGGGTCTTATCCCTCCGAAGGTCATTGATGAGGAACTTTAGTTACATCCGCAAAATCCCTTGGCTCTGTGAAATGACATAATCACAGGAGCAGCAGCAGGGGCAGCCACCCTGGGAGGCAGACTTCTCCGTGTCGCCAGCTGTCCACGGACGCCGCTGTGCGTTGCCTGCTGGGCCTTCAGCAGGCTCCTTATATCCTGTGTCCCCGCCCTCAGACTACCCGGGGACATACTTGCTCACGGCATGATCAGGGTGACCAGAACAACCAAGTAAAGATTTTGAGCAGTGTTGAATTTATGGGCTTGGCCAGCAGCCGTGCTGCAGGGGCTACACAGCTGGGTGGTCCCCTGGTCCAGCAGCATCCCCACGAGAGCCCCGGTCCCCTACAAACATCAGATGACCTAGGGCACCACTCATCTACTGAACTGAGTGGTTAGTGCCTGGAACTCAGCAGGACAAGATAATGTGTGGGCCATCATTTTATACAATTATACCAGATGCTCCTCTGTACAGATCAACACTTTCATACCCTATCTGTCCTGTTATGACGATTTACATCCAAACCACGTGTAGGGGATCATGCCAGTAAGAGTCTTCCTACTCAGGTGAGCGTCTTTCTCTAGAGGCAGGGGTGGCATAAAGGAAAATTTGCTGGTCAAATCCATACACATTGTAATATGCCCATGTACTGCCCAATGGCTCCTCAAAAACTAGCACTCGTATGTACTCAAAATAGTGTAGAAGTATATATATTTACCCATGGTTTGACAACCCCTAGATATTGCTGATCTTCTCAGTTGTTACCCACCAGACAGGTAACAAGAACTGCAAGTAGCTTCAGTTTACATTTTCCAGGTTAGTAATGGTTTCTTCATTGTCCAGTGCACGTAGGGAGCTGGAGAAGCTCGCAGGGGGGACCAGAGACAAGAAACACCCCACTCGGGGAGCTGGCGCCGCCCGCGAGGTCGCAGGAACAAAGGACAGGGCTCGGGCTCCAGAGCCCACGCCCTTGGGGAAGGGCCGTCACCTGGCTGCGCTGAGACCTCTGTGGCTGGGCAGGCAGAGGGCTACTCAGAGCCGGGACACAGACCTTGGAGAAGGTCCTGCCCAGGCGAAAGGTGGGATTACAGAGGTTCTCGAAGAAAACACAGGAGTGTGTTTTCTTTCTGTTACAGCATCTGTGAATTTGGTGTCAGAAAAGCGTTCTCAAATGGGACCCAAAACATGCAATAACCATAAAGTAAAAGATTGCTAAATTGGACTTAGTTAAGATTAAGAACTTTAGGTAAAAACAATAGACACAAACGGGAACGATGTATTTGCAATGCATTTATCCCATAGAGGATTCATACCCAGAACGTCTAAAGAACTGCTACAAATCAATTTTCTTTTTAAAGAGAGCCTAATTAAAAATAATCAAAAGTTTGAACAAGCCCTTCAGAAAAGATGATATCCAAATGGCTAAGAAGCCTCGGACAGCCAATTCTACAGCATTGCTGTTCAGGAAATTCAAACGAATATGTCATATACAGCACACACATCAGAATGACTAAAATTAAACAGACTAAATAAAATATTTTAAAACTGGCAAGATAAGCATTGCTGATGGGAGTGTAAATTAGTACAACAACTTTGGAAAACTGCTTGGCAGTATCTATACAGCTGAGCACACATACATACCCGCTCTGACACAGCCTAACAGAGATTATGGCTTATGTCCACAAAAAGACGTTCAAGTACGCAAAAGCTAGAAAAATTAGACAATTAAAAATTTTACGCCAGTAATCGAACAGATACATATATTTTGATATATTCAAACAATAGTGCATAGCAATGATGAAATGAATGATTGCTGCATGAAATAATACGGATGAGTTTCACAGACGTAAACTTGAGTGGAAAAGCTAGATATGAAAAAGTACCTGGGGGGCTTCCCTGGTGGCGCAGTGGTTGAGAGTCCGCCTGCCGATGCAGGGGACACGGGTTCGTGCCCCGGTCCGGGAAGATCCCACATGCCGCGGAGCGGCTGGGCCCGTGAGCCATGGCCGCTGAGCCTGAGCGTCCGGAGCCTGTGCTCCGCAGCGGGATAGGCCGCAGCAGTGAGAGGCCCGCCTACCGCAAAAAAAGAAGAAGAAAAAAAAAGATCACACTAATAAATGTATACTTTAAAAAAAAAAAAAAAAGTACCTGGGGCTTCCCTGGTGGTGCAGTGGTTGAGAGTCCGCCTGCCGATGCAGGGGACACGGGTTCGTGCCCCGGTCCGGGAGGATCCCACATGCCGCGGAGCAGCTGGGCCCGTGAGCCATGGCCGCTGAGCCTGCGCGTCTGGAGCCTGTGCTCCGTAACGGGAGAGGCCACAATAGTGAGAGGCCCGCGTACCGCAAAAAAAAAAAAAAAACAAAAAAAACAGGTACATAATGTGTGTTTGCATTGCTTGGAGGTCCAGAAACTGGCAAAGCCCAATAGAGAATACAAGCGTGTCTAGCTTTGGGACAGGGTGAGGTTCATTAAGAGGGCACAGAGGGCCTTCCTTTACCTGAAGCACCGTATGGTCTGCTCGGTGTTCTAGCCTGAGTCCTCCTGTTTGTTTCTTAACTCTTCACATTCATCAGTATTCCAGCAGACTTTATTGACTCTAAGCTAATTTTAATGGGAATACTTCTGTTTCGTAATTTCCGTGTTCAAAGAGAAACATGCTTGATCTTATTCGTATGATAAGATCAGCCTATCCCTACTTATTCCAAAGTCGTAAAAACTTAAGGATGCACTTATAATTGCAAATTACATTAGAGGTGACGGGGGGTGGGGGGGGTGGAGGTGTGAGGGGTCACCCGTAAATACTGATGAGTACATGTCTAATTGTTGCCAGCAATTGGATGAAGAGACCACATTGCTGGGGGGTCGTCGATTGTAACGAGCTCAGATACACTTTGATTCCTTATCTTCCAAAAGTCGTTCTTTCTGAACAGCCAACTTATCTCTGTGAATGCAGAATTTAGTAAATGATGCAATATAAAGGAAAAAGAATAAGCTTAAAGTTGGTAATCTCAGTAGGATATTCATTCTGGGTTGTTATTTATTCTATCCAATATAACCCCATTGGACCATCCATAAAGTTAATACTGAGTGGATATTGGTTGATTTTCCACCCTGCTTTGAAGAACAGCTGTGTCCTCTGATATCTCATTGCTAAGAAGGAGCACAGACTCTGAGTGCTATAAATACTGACGACTCGGCACGTTCATTAAGGGTGGATGGGTGTGCGCAGGTCCTGGAGTTAATTAACCAAATGCTCAAGAAGCAAAGACACAAGAAAACCTTGAGTTTACTATCCACAGGCCAAGCAACACCATCTAGTGACTAATGATTTCCTGCCCTCTGCTGGTTCCAGTAGATATATCAGGAAAAAGGCTGCAGGGTAGAATTTTTCTGGATGTTTCCTCTTAAACACACAACAAGCACAAATAAAAATATGACAGTCCTTGATGTATATCCTTAGTCAAATATTCAAAGGGCAGAAAGCGCTCTGATGCCACACGAGATGTCAGAGCTACATCGTTTTGCCCCTCACATCATTCGAAGTCATCAAAACGTTTCACCCAGAATCCAAGGCTCCCAGTCAACAGTGAGCTCATAATGACGCCGCCTCTTGTGGGCGTGGCTTTCTCGGGCCCCGTGCCCCACACAGCGCCTCGTCCCCAGAGGTCCCAGTAGAGGAGCTCTGTTCAAAGGCAGAAAAAAATCAAAAAAAGAGAGAAAAAAATGCCGTCTGCCCCTCCGTTCCCCTGGCTGTGCATCTCTCTCTGTATCTACGTCTGTGTGTGTATGACTCTATGTACAGATGTGTGTGTACATGTCCACCTGTCCTGCCTGTCTTTCTGTGTTGTCCATCTGTCTTTCTGTCTGTCTTTTTGTTAATATATCTGTTTATTGTCCGTCCTCCTGATTCTCTCTCTTTGTCCATCTATCAGGCTGTATGTTTTTTGTTCTGTCACTTTATCTGTCTCTGTGTCTGCTTTTTCTGTCTGTCTATCTATATACATATATATCTATCTTTTCTCCTCACCGAGTTGTCCCGTGTGTGTGTGCGATGCACATATTGATAAAAACCTGCTCTTTGCTGGGCAGGACACATGGACCCAAAACCTCTCCTTGTCGGGCCGTCCCTCCAGATCCAGGTGCTGCCTGTTCTCTGAGCCCAAATCCGCCAAGTTCTACCCCCAGCACTCAGTTACTGGCCCACCTGCTCCCACAGGCAACCTCCCACAGACTCATGTCTATCCTAGAACTCGAGCAAGTCTCCATCTGTGACCGTGAGGCCCCTTCACGCTGGTGCACGCATCAGGGGCTGCTCCTTTGCACTACTGTGTAATACGACGTACACTGTTGTGTGTGTTTAGTGCGTGTATGTGTTTGTGTACATTTTAGGTGTGTGTGCATGTGTATGTGTGGGTCTGTATGTGGTTATGTGTGTGTGTTGGAATGAGGCCGCACCACCCTTTCACTTTCCAGCTAGCCAGTAGGTTCACAAAGAAACATTGTCGGTGTCTGCAGTAGCAGCTCCCATCTGGGCCCTGGGCATCCCACACATGCTGTGGCTCCCTCCCCATGGAGCCCGCGGGCAGCAAGGAGAGGCAAGAGGCCTCAGCGGTTGCCATTGCTGTGCACGGTTGAGTAGGTTGTGAGTGGCACCCTGGGGTTGTACAGTACATAACCTCGGGCCCTGCCCTGGCCCAGGGCTGCGGTCTCCAAGCTCCAGCTCACTTTCTGCACTGGGCCTCACTAGGGAATAAGGACAGTCCCAGGCCTCAGCACTGAAGGAGCATTGATCCAGGAAGGGGAAGGAAGAGCCCTTCAGCATGCGAGCCTGACTCAGGGCCTCAGAGAGCATCATTCCTCATGTGTCAGAAACTGAGGTTTCCAGGAGGGTCTGGGGCTGGCAGGTCACTCAGAGAGGATGGTGCCAGGATCCAGGCAACTCGTGTGCTCCTTTGGGCCCAGCCAAGCTCTCTGCCTGCTGGAAGAGCCTTCGTGCAGTACCCCAGTGGACCCATCAGGGTCAGGGAGCCCCGGTCACCCAGAACCAAAACCCAGGGGACTCTAATAGTTTTGTGCAGGTAGAGAAGGGCGAGGGGGCCCAGGGTACCAGAGAGGAGATAACTGAAGTCATCCAAGTCAGTGATGACAGTGGCCTGGACCGGGTGGTGGCAGTGGGATGGAGAAACGTATTGGGGCTGAAAACAAATTTTAAAAATGTAAAAGGTCAGGGTATTGCACTAGAGAGGGAGGTGAGGGAGACAAAGGGTGCATCAAAAACGAGGTGCAGAGATCTGGCTTGAGCACTGAGAGGCCGGACCACTCCTTCTTTTCCTTGAATCTCAGTTTCCTCATCTGCAAAGCACTGTTGAGATTCTAAGTTCTAACCATCCTTGTCCGCCACTCATCCCTGAGTTCTCCCATGTGTATGTGCTATGGATATGTTGATAAACTCCTGCTTGTTCTTCCCTTGTTCATCTGTCTTTTGTCAGTCCACTTTGCAGGGTACCAGCTGAAGGACCCAGGAGGATAGACGGGAAAACAATCTTTTTCCTCTCCTCCATCAGAGAGGGGCTACCTCAGCTCGACACCTCTGTAGGGAACACCGGCCACCTACCCGGAATGGGTTATAACCGTGTGAGGGAGCCAGGGCAGGGGGTCAACACGCAAAGCTCCGGGGCTCCATCCCCCAGGCAGAATTAACAGCAGTTCTCAAGGTGAGGGAACTTGTTAGAAATGCACATCTGGGGACTGCCACCGGCCAGATGAATCAGAACTCACAGCGCTGTGCGTTTAAAGAAGCCCTCGGGGAGGTTCTGGTGTAGCCCACAGCCTGTTTCTGTATGGCCCTTTAGCTAAGAATGGTTTTTGCATTTTTTTAATGATTGTGGGGTGGGGGCAGAATCAAAGGAAGAGTCATAGTTTGCGCCATGTGAAAAATATATGAAATTCGGATGTCAGCGTCCATAAATGAGGTTTTATTTGAACACAGTAACTAATAACTAACGGGTTTGCTTTCATGCCACCACAGAGCCACGCTGCTTCCAGAGACCTCACGGCCACAAAGCCTACGGTATTTATTCTCGGGCCTCTGCCGGCAAAGTTCCCCTGTCCTGCCTGACAGCAGTAAGCCTGTCTCCAAACCACTGGGCCTGCAGGGCCTGAACCCGGGCCCACACGCCCACCGGGGCTCAGGGGAAAACCCGGGGGCATGTGTACCGGGACGAGAAACATGCCCGTCTCCGTGCTGCTCACCTCAGATGGAAATTAGCCATCCTCTTCGTCTATGGATGGAGGCGATTCTGCTGCCTGCAGAAGGAGGCGGGGGGGGGGGGGGCGTTCTTCGTTAGTGACTTTCCGGGACCCCCGACAGTGAGGCTGTGCTCACCACCAGGAAGCTGGCATCAGCGGTTAGTGAGGAAATGTGGTTATTAATATCCCACAAATTTTTTCGTTTGTCTTTTGGTAACTGCTTTGCACGAGGATGGGTTTCCTCTGCAACCATAGGTATTTCATTTTGTGCATTTCAAAATGTTATTCTGAGAAGAAGACCACGGCATAGGAAAATTTAAAAGTCTGCAGGCAGTGGCTCCCCGGCACCCCACAGCCTGGGCTGACACGGACGAGGCCTCCTGGACCCTCCCACCCCGGCCAGCCCTGCGGCAAGGCCCCAGGCCCCTTGCAGGACAGGCCAAGAACAGCTACTGACATCTTACCTCCCGCACTTCTTTCACATCTCGCGGGAGTAGCCAAAGCTGAGCCCCTACAGGGTGCTGGGCACCGGTGTTCTGGGTGCTGGGTCTCCGTCGCGAACAAGATGGAACCGAAGTTCCCGCTCCGGAGAGGCTGACTTTGCAGGAGGAGGGCCATGCAGCAAGGCTGCCAGGGAGGCCTGAGGGAAGCTGAGTGCTGGGGAAGGAGGCCGAGCCCTGCGTGGGGCCCACGGGCCCTGGGTGGTCTTCCCTGCCCCAGCCAAGCTGCTCCTTTTGCTTCTCCCTGTGCTCTCCTACCCCAGGGCCTTTGCTGGTGCCGGTCTCTCTCTCTCTCTCTCTCTCTCTCTGGGAAGCTCCTCCCCACATACCTGGCAAACCTCTACCCACCCTTCAGATCTCAGAGGAAACGTCACTTCCTTGGAGGACCCCCCGCCTCGGTCCCTGCCACAAGGCCTCCCCTTGCCTTACCCACGGCACCCTCTCGTGTCCCTCACTCGGGGACCGCGCTGCATCGCTACCGCTGCAGCAGGCGTGGCTTGTGCGCCACCTGGACCCCTTTACTGCGATGAGCCCGGCGCCCGGGTGCTGTGTCATTTGCTAATGGCGCTCAGCTGCCCCCTCCCTGGAGAACCACTCTGGGCCAACAGGAACCACCCGGGCCCGAAACGGCTGAGAGGCTGCACCTCCCCGCTCGGCAGGGTGGCAGTAGCCACAGGCTGGCTGCTGAGGGCACAAAAGCCCAGCCCCCGCCGGCAGGTGGGGCAGCTCACATTCCCGAGCCCAGGGTCTGGCCAGCTGGCCGTCGGCTGGACCCACCTCGGCCCTTCAGCTCCTCCCCTGCTTCTGCTGCTTCCCTGCCCCCAACCCCCCAGTGAATCACGCGCACACGAATCCCTGTTGCAGGCTCTACTTCTGGGGACTCACACTGTTGAACGCCTGTCCCCTGAGCCCCTAGACGGACGTCAGGGGCTGGGCCTGTCCTGCCTCCTCCCAGAGGGCCAATGCCTGCCCGGCACACAGTGGCAATTCGTAAACACTTGTTGAAGGCATGGGTGGAGCTCCCATTTCTCACGTAGGGAAACTGAGGCCCAGAGCTGGCCGGTCATAAGCACTTAGGAGGCAGAAGGCCTTCGAGACCCCAGTCCAGGCTTCTGTGCTTTCTCGGCAGCACTGAGAGGGAAGAAAGTAGGGCCCGGAGCCCTCGGTGGGCTCAAATCCCCCGTAGCACCAAGCTCTCCACCCTTCCTGCCCCAGGCCGAGCTGCTCTCTCCTCAGCGTGGCTGGTGGCCGGGCTATGCCCAGCTGGGTCAGTGGGAAGGTGAAGGGGGGGCTGCAGGTTGGTGAGGCCTGAAGACACTTCTCTGGGTGGTGAAGCCCACGGGGCCTGCCCTCCATCCACCCACCATCCGTCAGACGAATACACAGGGCCTAGCCCTGCTCTTGGCACTGGGCACCCAGGAGTGGACGAGAGACACGGCCATCCCTGCCCTTGGGGAGTCTCTGCACGGGGGCCGGAAGGGTGGGAGGCAGGTCTGGGGGAAGAGGGATCCAGGCAGAGGGACCAGCCCTTGCATAGGTCCTGGGGTAGGGGCAAAAACGTGCTCTCAAGGAGCTAGAGCGAGGCAGGGTGTCTGGAGCAGAGGAGGGGGCAGGATGGGCAGGATTCCAGGGCTGAAGAAACAGTGGGGACTTTAGTTCCAGTGTTCAAGGAAGACAGGGGTGTTTCAGGCAGCGGGGTCAAGAGGCCTGATTCTGGTTTTGAGACCCCTCTGGTCCTGGGTGGAGGGTGGGCCGTGGGGGGATGGGGGTGCCCTTTGAGGCCCCACCGCTCTGACCTTGGCCCCTTGACACTGAAGAGAAGCCCACTTCCGACTTCCTCCCAAGTCACAGGAGGTGGACCCGGGGAGGATAAACCGGGGCAGACCCTCTGGCCGGGCTATCCCTGAGGCATCTGGGTCAAAGGAGCGGACGTGAAGTCCGCAGGGGGTGCTGGGGGCTTGAGGCCTAGCTCCGACCCCAGCTCAGATAACTACCCTCCCATTGCCCTTGGGCAAGTCCCTCGCTGACCCTGAACTGACTTCCTCCGGCCCTGGTCCTGATTCCCCGCCCACCCCATGTACCGGTTTTCATGCGGATTCTCTCATCCTCAGGGAGGCAGGAAAGTGCAGAGGGAGCCAGTGGTGACGGCCACGCACGGAGGGGACCTGGCTGCGTCGCCCCTACCCGAAGACCTGTGTCCACACAGGAGGGCAGGGGTCCAAAACACTCGCTGCACAAAGGGCTTCTCTCCATTCTTTTCAACAAGTCTGCAGGCTGGCCGTTGCTGGGAACACCCTTTTCCACCGACGGAGAGACTGGGGCCGGGGCGGGGCGGGGCGCCACTTCTCAAGATCACTGAGCAAGTGCGCGGCCTGGCGTCTGACCCGGAGTCCCAGCCAGGACGGCCCCAAGGGACTCCTGAGCTCCCGCCGGGGCCAGGTCTTCCTGCCCAGAGGCCGGACCTGTCAGTGCTGTGGAAATAGCTCTCCGGGGAGCGGGCGAGGCCACAACTGGCTTAGACTCCGGTATTGGGGTCGCGGGGGAAGCTTCAGGGCCAGGCAGGGAAAGCCCCGCCCACATAAGGCCGAGCATCTCCAAGTCTGACTCACGGGACATCCGCCAAGAAGTCTTCGCAAACACCCCAGCTCCTCCCGTCACCCGGCTTCTTATCCTGTGGTCTGGGATGTCACCTGGACCCCACGGCGTGAGGGCCCCGGTCCTTCACTGACACAGAGGAGGTCTCCACTCAGGGAACGTTTGGACAAAGGGAAGGACTCTCTCCCTGGGGGCTACTTCCAGAAGCCACCGAAGCCCTCGGGGCGATGACGTTCTCCTTTGCCCGGAACGGGCTGTGCACGTGCACGCTGCTCTCCCCGACGGCGGCACCTGCCTGCCCTCCGGCGCCATCGCCCCAGCGCCCGCACGCCACCCGGCTTCCTGTCCGCCGGTGAGAAGCAGGGCTGCCCTCGAGCTGGGGGCCCAGACCGCGCCTGCCCTGCCCTCATCAAACCCTTGCAGAAGAAAGGAAAGGGGAGGCCCGGGCCCGGGGAGGGCAAGGCAGGGGCGCAAGTCCAGGCAAGGCGGGCAGTCTGGCATACCGGGCCGTGTGGAGAGGGCGGTGGGGGCGGGGGGCGGGAGGGCGAGGGCGTGTGCGACGGCCTGAAAAGCACGCGGGGGTCCGCGAGGAGGCCAGTTCTGTCCTCTCTCCCCTCCCCCGCCGGGCCAGGCGGGGCCTTTCAAACACACGTCTGCACGCAGTGGCACTCCGAGAGATCAAAATGGTTTAATGCGGTCTAGTCTTGTGGCCTACGTCTTTAGATACTGCTGTGTATTGAAAATAACATGAAAATTCTCCAGTTTCACCATTTAAAATAGATTTGACATCGATTTGACCTGTGCAGGGGCCTCCTTCCCACCAGGCCCCCTGCCCCCACCAGGACCCTAGGGCGGCAGGGACTGGGTGGCACAGCGCCCGCAGGTACGGGGCGGGGGGGGTGGGGTGGGGGGCAGGGGGCGCCGTGCTCTGAGACACTCGCCCATCTGGACGCACAACCTCCGGGACCCGGGCGGGTCCGCGAACGCACACACGCCACCCCCAGCAGGCAGGCAGCAGCCCTGCTGACGGAGCCCGGCACACACACGCACGTGCGTTCGTGGCCAAGTCCTCACACACACGTGTACCTTGTGCCCAGGTACACAGAAGCGTCATCCTGTCACACGTGCTCCACGCCTGCCCACGTGGACAGAATCGGGGCAGAGGGCTGGTGGGACCACGGCCGGTGTCCGTCCTGAGTACTGTGTGCCCAGCCCCACAGCCTGGTAAACATTTAAACCAACGCCTGCATACACAACGAGCACACAAACAGACCTATGGGTAGATATACACATAACCGTGTGAGCCTGTGTGCAGTTACACACATGTATACATCGTGTATAGACACCATCAGCCCAGGTTCACACATGCACGGAGATCGTCGTGGGCACACGTCTGCACAGCACTCCCACGTACACTCGTGCACTTACAGGAAAAGCCACAATTGGACACGTTTCACTGGTACACGGATGAGATGATTCCACACAGGAATTCACGCCTCGGTGCTCACACACGTATCTTGTCCCCAGCCCCCTCCCCACGTAAGCAGCTCAGTGTCTCAGGGCAAAGGGCGCCTCAGCCAGCTCCAGCCTCTGCACCACTGGGTCCAGGCTGCCGAGAAACTTCCTGCAAATACCACTGCCGGGACTGGGTGGTACAGCACCAGTAGGTACGGGGTGGGGGGGGGGCAGGGGGCGCCGGCGGGGTCAGAAGCAGGTTTGTACACCCACCCGCTCAGCACACAGGCCACACGTAACATACACACGTGCTCAGCGCACACACAACACACGGCACACCGCACACTCGCTGGGTTCACATGTTCCACGCCCCACACACAGGCACACGCGCCCCAGGGGCCACGTGATCCTGCCTCTGCACACACAGCTCCTCCCATCCGCCCTCCCGCTTCAAGGGCACTAAGGAGGGAGGCTATTTTGGTCTTTAGCACAAGCAATAAATAAATAAATAAATAAATAAATAAATACACACAGAGGAGGCAAAAAGAGGGCAGCGGAGTTTGAAAACGCAGCATCTGCCTTTGGTGAGAGATGAAAGGCAGCTCGGGAAGGCCCTCCTGCAGGGTCTGCAGCCTGAGCCGTCCGGCGTGGGCCTGGGAGGGGGACAGGCCTGAGAGGAAGCGCCCCCGGCCACCCGAGACAGCTCGGGCCTTGGGGGACCCAGGGCCCCGGGGCTCTGCCCTGGTGGGGTGAGTGGAGGGCTGGCCCAACGGGACCACGTGCCATCCCCGAGCGACCAGGCCCACCTGCCACCCCCCCCGGCAACCACAGAGACTCCGCATCACCGCCCAGGACTAACGCTGAGGCAGCAGGGGCTCAGGCCAGGAAGGAGCAGAGGCCTGTCCAGCGGATCCTGAGAGGAACGAGGCCTCTACCTGCCTCGGGCTGACCCTTCTGACTCCTCCTGACCGGAAGTTAGGGTGGCGTCTGAGGCCAGGGCAGGGCTTTCTGGGTGGGAATACACAGCCGGGCCCGGACCCTGCACGGCCCCTGACTTTAGGGCCAGGCCTCCCGCTGTTGCAGGGGTTGGAGGAGGGGAGAGGCAGAAGCCCCCACTGCAGCCCCTGGCCTCTCCTTGCCCCTCGCCCATCTGCACTCGGCCTCTGTCTCCTAACTTGGGCCGGAGCCCTGGCGTCTCCTGGTGGTGAGCTGTCCCGCGCCAGCCTGGACAGGCAGGCTGGGGCTCTCTAATGACTGACCGGCTGGGTCATTTGTGAGGAAAACACTCTCAGCAGCCCTGGGAAGGGCCCAGGCGCCGCCCTGACGGCTGTTCCCTTCGCCAGGAACGAGCCTGCGTTGGGCAGCTCTTGGGCTGGCGGAGGCAAGAGCCAGTGACAAATCAGGGGGCCCGAGCCGCCAGCTGACCGAGGTGCCCAGACGTGTGCGCTGACCAGCCCACGGCTCTCCTAGGACGTTCCTGTGCGTTCGGCACCAGGGCACAGCCTGGCTGAGCCCCACCCAGGCTCACCTCTGCTGCCCACCTTGGGGGGATGGGGTGCCGGCCCGGCCTGGCCTCCGCAGACAGAGGGCCATGGTGGAGTCGGGGGCAGCAGGGAGGACGGGTGAGTCCCATAAAAACAGTGACAACTGGAGCCAGACCCCCCCCCCAGGGTCTCTAAGGCACGACTCATGCTGGGCCCCGTGGGGACTGGGCTGAAACACTTCCTTGGAGTCGGGGAAGCTGGCCCCCCTTCCCATGGAGCCACCCCTACGTTCCCCAGCTGCCCCTCTCTGGGGAAGGGGATGGAGGCCACAGGGCAGAAAAGGAGGGAAAATCCGGCGGGCTGGGGTCGTGGAGGGGGGGTGGGGGCTGGGGGGAGGGGGGAAGCAGACCTTCCGCCGCAGGCAGGTCCCATCCCGGCCCTGAGATGCACCTCAAAGGAGGTACAGAGTCAAACTTAAAAAGCTCAGACTGGATTCTTCCCGGCCCTGACTCCCACCCCAGTGACACCGAAAAGCTCTTGTTATGATCATTAACAAGGTCTTGGTTTTGCCATTCCAAAGGAAATCCAGTTCACCCCGTGCGCGTAAAGCACAGAGGGGTGGGGAGGCGGGGTTGACCTCCATGCCTGCCCTCAGGCCGCGGCGTCGGGCACGTGCCCGGCCTTCATGGAAGAGAGGCCAGCCCAGCCTCGGGGACCTTCTGGAAACCCCCCCAGCTACTTGCATCCTGGCAGACTAATGGAATTCTAATTGTCCTTTCCCACCCCCCCTCAAATTATAAAACTTTTTTTCAATCACATGTTAATTTTTTTTTTGTAAACAGTCTTAAACTAAGGTCGAGAAAGCCCAAACCCGGTGTTTCTCCCCAAGTTAAAAACCAGCGAGGTGCACTGCAGCCCGCCGGCCTTCGCCCACAGAGGCCGGGCAGCTGGTGAGCCGCTTCTGGACAGGCTGTGGCTCCCCCCTGAGGCAGAAGCCCCCAGCTCCTGTGGCCCGGCCCCCCCGGGAGGCCACCTCCCCGCCCCCAGGCCTGCTCTGGCCTCAGAGGCCACTCAGGCCACCCACTCTTCCACCAACATTCCCAGGCCGCTGTGAAGAAACGTAAAACATCTAAAACGCTACTGAGTCTGCAACCAGGGCCCAAGCCCATTCCGCTCTGGCCCGGGGCCCTCGCGGGACTCGGGGCCTTTCCCCGGCGGGGCGGATGCTGCACCTTGGCCGCTGGCGGCTCAGATCTCGGACTCCCGTCTGTAGGGCCGCTGATCGAGGGCGGTGCCGGCCTGGGGTCTGTCAAAGTCGCGCCTGGCCTGGGGGCCGTGGCCGTCCTGCTCTCTGTCTGCCTCGTCCTCGTCGTCGCGGCTCAGGAAGGCCAGCTCGTTCTCGTAGCAGAAGGAGTTGGCGCTGGGCAGCAGGAACTTGTTCTCCACCAGGTCCTTGGCGCTGCAGCGGGGCGTGGACGGCACCTCGTACGTCTTGTGGAAGTGCGAGTAGTCGATCTTGTACTGGTTCTTCTCCTCGAAGAGGACCGGCTCGAAGCGGTGGCCCCACAGGATCTCGTTGGCCAGGTAGGAGCTGCGGGCCTGTGTGGTCATGGCCGTAGCCTCCACCATGCCCTCCAGGATGACCACGATCTCAAAGTCGTCCGTCTCCAGGTCCTGCCGGCTGATGCCAAACAGCGGGCTGGCCTCATCGATCTCGTGCAGGATGGTGATGGGCGACACCAGGAAGATGCGGTCCAGGCCCTTGTCGAAGCCAACGTCGATGTCGATCTGGTCCAGCGGGATGTATTCGCCCTCCTCCGTGACCCGGGGCTTGATGAGCTGGGCCCGCACGTGGGCCTCCACGATGTGGCTCTTGCGCAGGTTGCCCACGCGCCACATGAGGCACAGCTTGCCGTCGCGCAGCGCCACCACCGCGTTGTGGCTGAACAGCAGCGTCTGCGCGCGCTTCTTGGGCCGCGCCATCTTGGCCATGATGGCCCCGATCATGAAGGAGTCGATGATGCAGCCCACGATGGACTGCGCCACCACCATGAACACGGCCACCGGGCACTCCTCGGTCACGCAGCGCAGCCCGTAGCCAATGGTGGTCTGCGTCTCAATGGAGAAGAGGAAGGCCGCCATGAAGCCGTGCACCTGCAGCACGCAGGGCGTGCGGCCGCGGCCCTCGGCCGGCTCCAGGTCCCCGTGGGCCATGGCGATGACCCAGAAGATGACACCGAACAGCAGCCAGGAGGCGAGGAAGGCCAGCGAGAAGATGAGCAGCATGTAGCGCCAGCGGATGTCCACGCAAGTGGTGAACATGTCGGCCAGGTAGCGCTGCGACTTCTCGTCCATGTTGGCGAACTCGATGTTGCACTGGCCGTTCTTCTTGACGAAGCGGTTCCGGCACCTGCGCCGAGTGTGCACCTTGCCGTTGCCGAAGCCATTGGCGCCCGACATGGTGACCAGGTGCAGCCCGTCCTCCTCGGACGACACGATGCTGTAGGGGTTGGCACGGCCAGATGCGGTCATCCCGGGGGCGGGGGCGGTGGGACCCCAGCTTGCCCCCGGGCCAGCTCCAGGCGGGGCAGCTCCTGCAACAGAGGGGACAGCAGGCTGGCAGTGAGGCCGGCAGAGCAGCCACCCGACCTGCGCCTCCGCCCCGACCCGGCCTCACCCCAGCCAGCTCCTCGGCCACCTCCCCTCTCCCGACCGCTCCAGACGGGAAGCCTGGCTTCTTCCTCAGTTTCCCTTTCCCCCACCAAGGGCTCTGCCTGCAAAGATATTCAGGGTCCAGCCCCTCCTCCCACCTCCCGGCCTGAGTCCCTGGCATCACCCGCCGAGAGCAGCATGACGGCCACCTCGCCAGCCCCCCCCCCCACGCCGGTGCCAGTGCCCACGGCAGCCGCCAGGAGTCAGTGCGCCCTCTGCTGGGACTCCTCAGACCTCACCTCCAGTCTCGCCCTTGCTCACCCCCAGGCCCACCCGGACACCGTCCTCCCAGGCCCTGGCTTCTAGGCCACAAGGGTGTCTCAGGGCCCCCCTGCACCTGGGCAAACTGTGCACCCCACCCAGGACCCCACGGTAATCCCGCTGCACCGGCCTCTGACCTCGTAACGGTAGTAATAACGACAGCAATGGCTCGCCGGGGCTGCACCCACCGTCCCACCACGAGACCGCGAGTCCCTGAGCGCGGGGGGTTTGCTGTTTGCTCACTGCTGTCTCACCCCCAGGGCCTAGACCTGGGCATGACAGACGCCTCAAGCCGGGCCCCACCCGTCCTCCTGAGGCTTACGCTCTCCCCGCAGGCGCCCACTCTCACTGCCCACATGCTGTGCTCGTGGCCACCCCATCACCAGGGGGCTCGCTGACCTCGGACCTCAGCCCGGGGGCCTCTGCCACCCCGCCTTCCTCAGCGCTGAACAAGAGCGGGGGGGGAGCCTCGGCCCCCTCGGCGGAGCACCGGGCCGGCACACGTCCTCACACACGGGGCACACTCCACAGCGCCGCTCCCCGTTCTCACGGCTGGGGGCAGGCACCCCAGCCCCAGACGCGCAGGCCGGTGGCCACCCCTCCCCGGGTGCCCCGCCGGCTCTGGGCTGGCCTTTCAGTGCCAGGCTGAGGCATCCGCAGACCGGAGACCCCGACACCACTTGGCCCCGCGGGCACTGAGGCCGTCTGGCCGTCCGCGTCGGGTGCCCCGCGGGAATGGCGTGGCAGGGCGCTGAAGAGGTGGGCCTGCGCCCCTTACGGATGGACCCCACGCCCCCCGACCCCCACCAGTCGTCCGACGAGGTCAGAGCTAGCTGAGCCTCGGGGTGCTCACGTGTGATGAGACACTGAGGCCCCAGAGAAGGTCCAGGGCGGCCAGGCCAGGAGAGAGGAGGCGGCAGCACTGCGACCCAGCCCTGGTCTGTGGGACGGGGTGACCTCTGACCTCTGTTCCAAACCCACACGGCCAGCCAGGCTGCAGACCCCGCCCAGGGCCTGCCCGGTCGCTGCAGCCACCGCATCCCCAGGTCTGGCAGGTGCAGGGCGCTCCCTGCTGCCCGGACCAGCTCATCCATCCACAGGGACAGCAGGCCAGACCTGTCGGCAAACGCTCGTGTGTCACCCGCTCGGAAGCCTGAGGAGGTAGCTACCGTGGCTACTTCTACGCTCTGGATGGCGGCTCAGAGAGGTCAAGTGACTTCCTCAAAGCCACACAACCACTAGGCAGGAGAGCTGGGCGCAGAACCACTTCTGTCTAACACAAGGCCTCCCACCGTGGGGACCCCAGGCTCTGCGGCGGCCTCTGCTCAGGCTGCCATCCTTCCCCCACGGCTGCTGCAGCTGACAGCCTCACCCTGGGTCTGAGGAGCTGAGGCCTCAGGCCATAGTGGTGGACACGGCTCCCGCCTGGTCCAGGAGCCGGTGGTGGTGGGAACCCCGTGGACTGTGCCAGGAAGACAGCTCAGCCCTGGACTCCTGGGCCTTCCAGGGGGAGGTGGCCAGGTCTGGGGCACGCCGATGCCAGCAGCAGGCCACTGGATCACCAGGGGCAGGTCTGTGTGGCCAGGAGGCCTTGAGGGACGTCCAGCAGGTCATGGCTGCCCCGGGTGGGGCTCTGAGCAGCTCGAGGCCTGGGAGGGACAGAATCGCAAGACTCGAAGGCCAGAGGAGCCCAGCCTGGTACACTGCTCCCAGCAGCTGGGCAGCCTCCCACCTGGCCAGCTCGCAGTGACCACTGGCATCTCTGCCTGGGCTGGGCGCCTGGGCCGCACCCAGACTGTGCTGCACAGTCCTGGGAACCCCTCTTCTACTGGTCTTCCTCCTAAAGCCACAGCGAAAATCAACAGGTCACATTCGCAGCCACTCCCCTGCTTCTCAGAGCTGGAAACTGGTACTCGGAGCAAAGTCACCTGTGCAAAGTCCCCCGAAGCCAAGGAGCAGAGACACAGCGGGCGGCTCTGTGTGCACGCGTGTGTGCACGCGTATGCGTGCATGAGATGCCAAGGATGGGGGCAGCACCTCGCGGGCGCTTGGTGAACACACCACCAGAGAGAAAGGCCGAGGAGAGGATCCACGGTAGCAGCTCCGGCACCACAAACTTGCCAAACATCCAGCGACCCTCTGCACACCCAAGGCAAGAAGGTTACGGGGCTCTGTGGTCTTTAAGGACTCGGTTTAAGAAATGTGGGGGACTTCCCTGGTGGCGCAGCGGTTAGGGCTCTGCGCTTCCACTGCAGGGGGCCCGGGTGTGATCCCTGGTCGGGGAACTAAGATCCCGCAAGCCGTGTAGCATGACCGAAAAAAAAAGAAAGAAAGAAAGAGAAATGAGGGACAAGATTCTCAACCAGCCATGTGCGGCCCGCTGTGGCTCCTGTCCAACGGGTGCGCACGGATCAGACAGAAAGGAAATTAGATTTGCTTTGCTGGAGAGGCTGTAGCAAGCAAGGAGGCCGGCTCCCCATTTTATAGATGAGAAAACTGAGGCTGAGACTTGCCCCAGGTCACAAAACACCTTGTGGGCCAGAACGAGATAGATGGTAAAGATGATAATTAAGACTACGTTGGTCGGACGCCCAGGTTGGCCAGTGGGGTTCCCAGGCGTCGCTGGGAGGGAAAGGGGAGAGAGGCACTACGGTCCCCTACCTGAGCCAGCCTAGGCGACTTCGGCACTGGAGACTGGGAGTGAGGCAGGCCCAGCAGGCTGGACCCAGAGACCCCGAGGGGAGGGGGAGCTGTCCCGAGCCCGGCGTCTCCAGGGCCCGGCACCCGGCAGGCTTGGCGCACCAGCAGGGCCTGGGCTGGGAGCTTTTAGGGAGGCAGCTAACACATGACCCGAGGGCCAAGAGTCATCGCAAAGTGCCCCCGGATGGAGCGGGACACCCCATGCCAGGTCCCCCGAGGCTCTGGGCCTCAGGTTTCAGCAACGTCCGGAGGAGACCAGGCCAAGGCCAAGAAAGCACGGACTAGTCGGATCAATGGAGGGGGCACCGAGGAGAAGCTCAGTGACCCCCTCCCTCGGGAGGCCTCCCAGGCGGCAGGACCCCTTCACAGGGATGAGCAGAGTAACCAAGTGCTTACTACCTGCCGGGCGCTAAGAGCTCCAGTAGCTCACGTAATCCCTTAGTGTGACTTTCTGGATGAGGAAACTGAAGCTCAGAAAGCCTGAGTCACTTACCCAGGGTCACACAGCCTTTCAGGAGTGAGCTCCTGGTCTGGGGGGGTAGGAGAGAACTCAACCCCCCCCCATTCCCCTAGGCCAGACTGTGGACATGACACTGTGTTCCAAGCCTCGGTCCTCAGGGTCCTTGCAACGCCACATGGCGATGAGACACAAATAACCCCAATCTGAGCCCGTGAAAGCAGAGGTAAGACCCTCACCAGCACTCCTGACCTGTGGCCATTCAGGCCCTGCTTGGAACATCCAGGGACAGGGCACTCACTACCTCATGGTCAAGTCCTTCCAAGTCCATGGTCTCTCCTTAAAAATCACTTGCTTCAGGGAAAGCCAGCGTGCAGCCGCATACACCTCCCCGCAGCCCGTGCCCGAGGCAGGCAGGCATACTAATCCGTCACAGAGCGCTTTCGCACTGCGCCCTGTGGTGGCCACAGGATCCTTATCCAGTTACTGCCCATCACACTCAGCCCGAGAGCTTGCAAAACCCAGTCCTTCATCTGCAGGCGGGAAGACGGAGGCTCCAAGAAGGGCGCCCTTGCTCAGCCACGCAGGAAGCGAGAGGCGTGGGCCAGGCCTGGAGGCTGCACTGCGTGAGACGGGGCAGCTCAGGGGCGGCAGGCTCCCAGGGCTGGGGCGCAGGGTGGGGGGGAGGGGAGAACAGGCTGGCACCGCAGGGTCCAGTGAAGAGGTTGAGGCTGGCTGAGGAGAGCCAAGAGCTGGCCTGGACAGGAGCTGGCGGGTTAGGGGGCCGACACTTCTGTTCTCACACTCTGGGGAGACACGGCCATCTCCTGTGCCCACCCACCTTTCCCAGGCACATTCCCTCCCCTCCCCAAAACATTCAGCCGGCCTCGGTCACCCATGGCCTGCAAACGTTTGGGGTCAACACCGTGCAGGCCTCCTGGGCCAGGCCCCTGCAAGGCCCCTGTGAGGCCGGAGGAGAGACGTGTCGCCTTGTGCTGGGCATGGGAATGGCCGGTGCTTGGCTGTCCCCGGGCCCTCACCACTTCGAGGCCCACCTGCCCAGCTTCCAACCACCAACACCAGTCTTTCCACCCAAAAGACCAACACCAGTCTTTCCACTCTGCCCGTGCACCGGCATGCCAGGGAGTTAATGCCCCAGGAGCAGCTGCCTGCCACGACGGGCATACTCGGGGCACCTGCTCTACTCAGCCTCCCAAGGCCCCTCAGCCCCTGGGCCCCCCTCCCAGGCCACGTGGCCAACATGCTCCCCCTCTCCTCCAAAGCTTCCTCCCCTCTTCCCTCCACTCGTCCCCGCTGTGGGGTCACTGGGCAGTCCAACCACTCCCCCAGTTAGCCCAGCCACAAGCCTGGCCTCCTCCCTCTCCTTTAGCCCCCAGATCCACTCCCTTCCCAGGTCCTGTGTATTTTAGCTCCTGAATGACGGAAGCTGTCCGCCCACTCCTTGCCCACAGACACCTCCTGTCCAGGCCGTTCCTACCTACACAGCAACAGGTTCCTGAGGGGTTTCCTGTGGCAAGCCTTGTCCAACCCCCCAATCACAGCCAATGGGAATGCTGGAAATCCCCCTATCGGTCGGGAGTCAGCAGAAGCCCACCGCTTTCACGAAGTCCTTTTACATTCTCTGGCCCTGGGCTTCCCCTGTTAGGACCAGAAGCTACTTTCCGCCTTGTGTGAGAGTTGGCCTTGCCTGGGCCCCACCTCGGGCCAACCTCAGAGGTCCAGAGAGGTTGGTGCAGGCCTGGCACAGCGGGGGCACCCAGGAAATGCTCAGTGTTCAGACAAAGACGAGGGAATGAGCTGCTGAACAGAGGGATGGCTGAGGAGACAGTTACACGTACAGGTGGGGGGTCAAGCGTGTGGATGGAGTACAGGTGGGGGGTCAAGCGTGCGGATGGAGTACAGGGCTGACGGACGGGGATGGACGGATGCGGGTGACCAGAGGCATGGTTCGTTTAGGTGCGTGAAAACTGCTTAGATGAGTTGGGCGAACGGATTAGTGAATGGATGAATAGATGGATGGACAAGTGGATGGATGGATGGGTGGATGGATGGGTGGGTGGATAGACGGACGGACAGACGGGTGAGTGAATGGACGGATGAGTGGATGGATGGATGGATGGATGGATGGGTGGATGGACGGACGGACGGACGGGTGAGTGAATGGACGGATGAATAGATGGATGGACAAGTGGATGGATGGATGGGTGGATGGATGGGTGGGTGGATAGACGGACGGACAGACGGGTGAGTGAATGGACGGATGAGTGGATGGATGGATGGATGGATGGGTGGATGGACGGACGGACGGACGGGTGAGTGAATGGACGGATGAATAGATGGATGGACAAGTGGATGGATGGATGGGTGGATGGATGGGTGGGTGGACAGACGGACGGACAGACGGGTGAGTGAATGGACGGATGAGTGGATGGATGGATGGATGGATGGGTGGGTGGATGGACGGACGGGTGAGTGAATGGACGGATGAATAGATGGATGGACAAGTGGATGGATGGATGGGTGGATGGATGGGTGGGTGGATAGACGGACGGACAGACGGGTGAGTGAATGGACGGATGAGTGGATAGATGGATGGATGGATGGATGGGTGGGTGGGTGGGTGGATGGATGGATGGGTGGGTGGATGGATGGATGGGTGGATGGATGGGTGGGTGGATAGACGGACGGACAGACGGGTGAGTGAATGGATGGATGAGTGGATGGATGGACAAGTGGATGGATGGATGGGTGGGTGGGTGGATGGATGGACGGACGGACGGACGGGTGAGTGAATGGACGGATGAATAGATGGATGGACAAGTGGATGGATGGATGGATGGGTGGGTGGGTGGATGGATGGATGGATGGGTGGGTGGATGGATGGATGGATGGGTGGGTGGATGGATGGACGGACGGACGGACGGGTGAGTGAATGGACGGACGAGTGGATGGACGGATGGATGGATGGATAGATTGGGTGGGTGGATGGACACATGCATAGATGGATGGGTAGGTGGGTGGCTGCATGGCTGGGGGGATGAATGGATGGAAAGATGGCTGGCTGGGTTGGGTGCGTGGGTGGACAGTTAGATGGATGGGGGGATGTGTGGAACTAATGGATGGAAAATGGGTGAATGAGAGGTCGAACAGGCGGGTGGATGGGTGCGCGGGTAGGGGGACACAGAGATGAGTGGGTGGGTGGAGGCACAGATGAGCGTGACTGCGTGGACAGGTGCATATCCGTGACCTTAATCTTACCTCTGGAATCCTATCTTCTAAGTAACGGTGCTCACCAGGCAAGTGACTGTCTTCAAGGCTGCACTAGCAGAGGCCGCCATTTCCCAGGCGCCAGCTGGAGCGGACTCAGCGGCTGGAAGACCCTAAAGTTAACAGAGCACAGTCACCACTCTCCTTGGGGGAGCTCCACCGTCATCAACCTCCACACAAACCCCCATTTCTGCTTGCTCTGTCCCCCGGACCCTCCCAGGACCCCAGGGAGGGTAGAGGGGGCCTCCAGCCCACCCCAGTGCCCCAAAGCTTCACAGCCCATGAGACTGTCCATAACAGCCCTTCAGAACCAGAGGAGGGCAGAACAAGGCGTGCCCCCAGAGAAAATGACCGCTGCTAGCTACTGAGTGCCCACTGCATGCCAGACACTTGGTAGCTGCTTCACGGACGCCAACTCAGGCAAGCCTCATGACAGCCCCAAGAAGTTGGACCCGCTGCTGCTCCCGTTCCAGAGAACGGGCACTGTGGGAACTCTCCTCGGGCCACAGAGGACCTCGGGGCCCAGCCTGTGCGCCTGGCCACCTGCAGAGCCTTCCCCACGCCCCCCACGGGCCCCGCTGTGGGCGGACGGCCCCCGCCTTCCACGGCAGTGCGCTGTGAGGTCAGGGCAGAGAGCAGCGGGAAGGGGCTCGGGAGCCTCGGAGGCGAGCCAGCCCGAGATGCCCCGTCACCTCTGCCCTCCCGGCCACGGCGTCCGTGCGGGTCACCCTCTTGCAGCCGACGCCGGCGGGAGTCCACAGTGGCACTGGATTTTCCAGCGGGGATTAAGGGCACTGCTGTGAGTCGGCCCACATCACAAGTCTCCTGGGGCAGCACCAGCAGTGGGTTCAGAAGCACACGGACCTGGGCTCCAGTCGCAGCTCCGCCCCTCACGAGCTGTGTGACCTTGGGCGCGTCACTTCCCGGCTCAGGGCTTCTGCTCGCTCTGGTAGCGGTGGCCTGGCTGGTCCCTCTTCACTCCAGGCTCCCACCGCAAGACGCCCAGTCCTCAGGCCCTGCTTCCCCGCCCTCGTTGCTCCTAGAGCAGCAGCCAGCGGCCCTGCC
This sequence comes from Lagenorhynchus albirostris, assembly GCF_949774975.1. Taxonomy (NCBI): domain Eukaryota; kingdom Metazoa; phylum Chordata; class Mammalia; order Artiodactyla; family Delphinidae; genus Lagenorhynchus; species Lagenorhynchus albirostris. The sequence goes on from NC_083114.1 coordinate 378,683, forward strand.
GTTGGCCGCGCTCAGCCATTTCCTTCTAAAGCCAATGGAGGCTCCATCCCAGACCCCATCGCGCAGCTGGACTGCCCACGGCGAGGACCCGTTCCCGGGTCACTGACCTTGTCCTTGCCCTGGAGTGGACACCCGCTGTGCCCGGCCCTGTGTGCTGGGTCTCGGCTTCAGTCATTCCAACCTGCGCAGCCCACCCTGAGGGACAGACGGGGAAACTGAGGCTGGGGGAGGTGAGGTCCCTCGTGCCGGGTCTCCGAGAGCAGAGGAGGTGTCACAGGGCCGTGGGGAGGGAAGGGGGCGGTAAGCAGGGGAGCACTTGCCCTCCCCGCTTCCCGTGGTCACTCAGCCTCTGACTCCCTGCTTCCTGGAAGGGGCGTTCTTCTAGGAGGGAAGCAACACCAGCTCCGCTCTACACAGCAGGAAACGGAGGCTCAGATCAGAGAAGGGCCTCGCCCAAGGTCACAAAGCCACAGAGTGAATGGCAGCTTGGAGACAAGAGCCCAGGACCTGACACCCCAACCAGCGCTCCCCCTGCCCCTGCAGTGGCCATGGCCCACGAGACGTGACCCCCAACCCTCTGAAGTTCACCAAACACTTTCCTGGGTGGCGGTCACAGTCCTGGACAGGGGGGGCCGGAGCAGGGGCAACGCCTGCAGGTGACAGGGGTGACGGGTTGTGACAGTGAGGCTGTCCCTCAGCCTCCCAGCAAGGGCCGTCCTGTCAGCCTGGGGCGAGGCGCTTCCGTTTCCTGCCCGGCCTCCCCAAGGATGTGCCTGTGAAATTCAACCTGGGGGGAGGTGTGCGCTGAGCACAGGCCTGGCACCAGGTGGCTCGGTCGCCACCATCACAGCCTCCCCCGGAGCGGCAGGGCCCAGGGTCCAGTGAGCTCCCAGCCCTGCATTCGAGGCCTGCTCGCTCCCCAGCTCCCAGTGGGAACTTCCCTGGGCCTCAGGCTTCTCCTCTGCAAAATGGGTAGATCCCACGTGCCTGGGGAGGCTGTGAAGAAGGCAGACCGAGGCCCTGCCGCAGCGTCCAGTGAGCAGCAGACACGCGGTAAGCACCGGCCCTCCCAGCGTTGCCTGAGGGGTCTTCCTGCTCTGACAACCATCGGGGCGCCCGACACGATGGGAAGCTGGGGCACCCCGGACCCTCCCGTGCGGCCTGGTGTGATGCTCTCAGGACGCACCCAACAGGCTGAGCTCTGCGGGTGCAGGGGCCTGGCCGCCCCGCTCCTCTGTGCCAGGGGTGTCATCGCTGGCAGGGGCGCCCAGTAAACGCTGGCCACAGCAACCACAGTGACCACGGCCCCTCAGATTCCACGGCCTGGAGACAGGCTGCACGCACCGACACAAGGTTAGGCTGCGCCAAGCGGCCGGGAGGGACAGGTGTCCACTCTCCGAGCCCCGAGGTGAAGCCAGGGCAGGAAGTTCTGGCCCCCACGGCGGATGACAGGTCACGCCAGGCACCAGGGAATGTTTCCGAGGGTATTTTTATCTTGAGAACATCCTTCCCTGGGGGGTAGGGGCAGGAGAGAGACAGGGTGTCCTTGGCCCCAGGCCCTTGGAAGCAGCAGAGGACAGAGACCCCTGGTGCCCTCTGCCAGAGTGGCCATTACATCACTGCCCCATCCCTGGGCTTCCTTGGGTCCCAGGAGCAAGTGGGACCTGGAGGGTCTTGGGGTTTTCTTGGGGCTCCCAGCTCTGCTCAAACTCACTGTGCGACCTAGGGTAGGCCCCTGTCCCTCTCTGGGCCTCCCTCTGGCAGGCAAACTTTCCTGAGGGCACCAGGGACTTGGCGATGGACCAGGAGTGCCCGCCTGCCAGGGGCGTCCCCACCGGGCAGGAAGACAGCGAGTTAGGCAGCACACACAACGGGCAGGATCGGGGCCGCGGTCGGAGCCCTCGGAGCCCAGGGGAGGTGTCTGACCCAGTCGCGGGCAGGGCCTCCCCGGAGAGAGCCCGGCTGAGACCGACCACAGCACAGCGCAGGGCACTCGGGGTCCCCCAGGTCAGGGTGCGCATCGGCTCTGCCCTTCACACACTGGGCCTCGGGCAAGTCCCGCCCACCTCGGAGCCCCCCTGTTCCCATCTGCAAACGAGGGGGCTGGCCCTTCCGGTCCCAACATTCAGGACCCTAAGGATTTGGGGCTGAGGCGGGTATAGAGAGACAGGCAGGGGCACCCCCTGTCACCCTAATAACAGTGAGGGCGGAGGTGTGCTGAGTGCCTGTGTGCACAGGCGTTGCACTGATGCCTGCGGAAATGGAGGCCCGGAGAGGCCCTGTGAGTCATTTCAATGAGCTCGGACTTGACCCCAAGGGCACTGGGGTACCAGAGAAAGTATAAATTCTGAGGCAATACGGCTTGCGTTCCACTCTCGTCTCTGTCCCTTCCTGGGTGACCCTGGGCAAGTCGTATAGCCTCTCTGAGCCCAGTTTTCTCACCTGTGAGATGGGATTAACAACGTTATCTGTCGATGGCTTCATGATGGGGTTTCATCAAGTTAGTACAAGGAGCTGGAAATTTCCTGGTCCCCCACGCCCTGCCCTCATCACATCTCTGAGCCCCTGACTCACTCTGAAGAGGGGCCACAGGTCCCTGGAGGGCCTGGACTAGACCTTACCTCCAAGCAGGAAGGAGAGACCAGATGGACAGGATGGGAGGGACCCAGTGCACAAAGGCACCGTGGTGTCTATTTTTCTCACGGCTGTAATTTTTCAAGCTTCAACTTAATTCAAGCCTCAGACATTTTCTAAGTGCGCAGAGGAGGGCATGGACCTGAGATAGTGACAGGAAACAGCCTGGGACAAGAAAGACCATGAAAGAAAAGGCTGGAAAATTTGCCAACGTAAAAATATTTATGATATTGCTTATCAAAACCCACTATAAGCTAAATAAAAGGGAAATGATAACATGTCTGTTATGAAAAGGATTGATGTACTTAATATATAAAGGGTTCTTATAAATCAACAAGAGAAAAGCACACAGGAGGAATGATCGTGCGATCCTGCGATCCTCAGTGGGTGACGTCTCAGGAATGTCCACACCTCAAGCCTCAGCCTGAGCTGGCCCCTCACCATGGAAAGCCCCTCTCTGCCTTTCATCTTTCAAGCTCAAAGGACGCCTCCTCCAGGAAGCCTTCCGAGGTTTCCCTGGAACTGCTGCTACTCCTTGCCAGGTCCCCACAACATCTTTCTTGGACCCCTGGAACCAAATGCCTAGCTTCTGTGAGTGCCTGGCATTGCACCCGAGAATGTTCCAGGTGAGATGGCCCAAGCGTCTCTGACCAAGGAGGAAGTAAGTCACGGAAAAGAGCACGTGTGTCCACAGTCACCAGGCTATGAGCCACGGCTCCAAGCCCAGCACCCAGGGGTCTGGCCTCTGTCCCTCTGCATCCAGCCGCCTCCTTCCTAAGGAGCCCTCTCAGCCAGGGGCTGCCTAGCTTCACAGCAGGCTGGGGCCAGCACGAGGCCTGACCGGCAAAGGCCAGGCAGAACACGGCCTGACCCCCGGCCGCTTGCTGGGGGAGCACAGGGACAGCTGCTTTCTCAGCTTCCCTCCTCTTCCCCTCCTCACTGTGTAAATCTGGCTTTATTTGGGGAACAGAAGGTTCTGGGAGGGCCTGACAGACCTCTGAGGGCTGGGGTTCACCCTGGCATGGGCTGGAGGCCGTGCTCTGAGATCAGGAGTCTGGGAAAACAGGGTGGGCTTCCGGACGACCCACCGCTCCACCCAGGGCCCCCTTGCCAGCTCGGCTCCGGCAGCACTGCCAAGGCCTGGGGCCTCCACCCGCACTCGGCGTTCACTCACTCAGCGGACACCTACTGGGCCTCCACTATGTGCAGACACGGTGCTCAGGGCCGAGATCCAAGTGGGACAAGGCGGACAAAAAACATGCCGGGGAGAAAGGAACCCGCGTCATTCCAGAGGCAGGGTGGGCATAGGAAGACCTCTCCGAGGAGGTGACATTTGACTCGAGGCCTCTGGAGGAGAGAACGTGGGAACAGTGTCCCCAGAAGTGGGAACAGCACGGACAAAGGCCCTGAGGCTGGAATGTTGCTCCATGTGTTCAAGGGACTCAAGGGAGGGCAGTGGGGCTGCAGCCGGGTGCGCCAGGAGGGAGAGAAGGTGACGGGGGAGGGAGCGCTCAGAGGGAGAGCCGTCCTGCCTGGGACACACGGCCTGACGCCTGACGGCCAATGGGGGCACGCGAGCCTCCTCTTTCCCATCTGCCAGAGGCAATAACAATCCACATTGCAGAAATGGCTTTCAGAGGAAACGCTTCCACCTCCTGCCTTGCACGAGACCGGGACCGAGGCTCAGTGTGGGAAAGACCAAGCTGGAGGGCGCCTGACCTTCTGACCCACCGCAGCCTCCCACGCTTGTGGCCTCAATGCCACACACGCTTTTCCAACCCCACAACTTGAACTGTACACGTGAACACTGTGACACGTGCTACCTCAGCTCACACTATGCTTCCTTCGGACAGTCGCAACAGACTGGGGCTCAGAGAGGGTGAGCGCCATGCCCAGGGCCACACAGCTGGCCCACCCAGAGCTGGGTGGGATTCATCTGAACCCAGATTCAGGGCCATGGGAACAGAGGCCCGGGAACTGACCACACATATCTGGCCCTGATGTCTCCAGGAGAAACCACAGTCTCTCCAAGGGGCTCAGGACCACCTCCTACAGGAAGCCTTCTGCCTGGCTGCCGCTCCCTCATGGCTAACTGGTGCTGTGGGAAGGCAGGGGCTGCTGAGAGCCCAAGACTGGTGGGGCAGGGGCCTGGTGTCTGGATCCTATGAGGCCCTGCTGTGCTGTGTGACCTTGGCTTGAGCCACCAGCCCTCTCTGAGCCCGCGCCCAGGAAGAGAAGGTATATTTGCGGGGGCATGGTTCCTGGTGCAGGGGGTGTGAGCCGCAGGTCTCTGCCCCAAGCGCAGGAAGGGTGGCCACTAAGAGCCCCAGGAAAAGCTTTCTCACACCTGGAGCCTTTATTTAGCACCAACTGTGTGCGCCCCTCAACAATCCTGTGAGACACTGCCCAAAGAGAAAGCAACAGGGTCAGAGAGAGAATGCAGTGCCCCAAGGCCACAGGCCAGTCGGTGCCTGGGGCTGTGCCGTCCTCAGGCAGGGAGTCCTGGGGAGGCTGGGGGCCCGTGGGACACCCCCACACCTGGTCCCGACCTCTGCCAGCTCCAGCTTGCCCTCCTCCACCTCTAAGGCACGTGTTTACATGACTAATGCCTGCCTCAGTTTCCACATCTGTAAAAGGGGCCCGATTCTACTGCCTGCCTAGTACAGCTGTTAGTCTACGCACAGGGTGCAGAGCCGGGACCAGCACACCAACGTGCTCATGGGTGCACACAACCTGCAGGGACACACGGCCTGGGGTGCGGGTACGTGTTATTCCAGGAGCGTCGTGGTACGTACACACCTGGTCTCACTTTGTTTCCCCAGAAACAGGTTCTGAGTCAAGGATTTGGGGGCAGGTAGTTTACCTGGGAGGTGGACCCAGAGAGGTGACCAGGGAGGGGCAGCAGCGGGAAGGCAGGGCCAGGGGAGGCGGGGCTGCAGTGGCCTGGAGTCTGGATATGCTGTGTTTCACTCCACAGCTGTGCAGCCACTCACACAGAGACCAGGGCGCAAGGGACGAAGCTGGCAGCCCGCTGCTCACACCGGGCAGCGCGTGTCTGTGCGTCCCTGCTCCCCCGCGGGAACACACCAAAGGCACGTGGGCTGTGTCCTCACGAGAATGCATCTGTGCCTACGTCACGCCGAGGCTGGACACATGGGGTGAGTCTCCGTGCGCCTGCTCTTGCACATGTGTATGCGTATGTGCGAGCTGTGTGTGCGCACACGTGTGCACAAGGTGTGGCACAGGCACGCACACACGTTCAGGCTACGTGCGTGTGCACGCACCGAAGCCCCTCACCCAACCCTGGCCGTGGCTGTGTGGTGGTGGAGATGGTCTGGTCACCTTGGTAACTGGCTGAGCTGGGGCAGCCTTGCTTCAAAAGAAAAAAAAAAAAAAAATCAAACCACTGAACACAAAGAAGAGAAGGAGCTGGAGGGCTGTGAGGGTGAGGCGCAGCCCCAGGCTCCGCTCACGGCTCCCGCCGCAACCCGGCCCACCTGTCCCAACCCAGCGAGGGCTGCCACAGGTCCCGGGACCCAGCGGGCGGACAGCCCCTGGTGTGGGGGGTCCCTTCAGAGTCCCGGGGAGCCCACCAGGGATGGCAGCAGTCAGGGACTGGGTGGGCCCCCCACTCTACAGACTCACCAAGCCCCGGAAGAGGGCACCCTAGGCACCAGGCACTTTGCAGACCAGGGGACGCTGGGCCGAGCCGCACACAGTCACCCTCTCTGGACAGTTAACGCACTAACGGCACGCGCTGCCTCGTGGCCAGTGCATTAGCCCAGATTGTGTGATGATTTATTCACGAGCTCCTATCCCCTTCCCATCCCCGCGGCCAGCTCGCCAGCCTTGCTGCCTCTGCTGGGTGGGGAGGGAGGGCCCGGCCAGACGCTTCCCTATCTCGCTCGCAAACATTGCACGCTATTTATATCTCATCAGACAGCGTGCACGGGGATGAAACCGCCGGTGCTCTGCACCCCGCGAGCAGCCAGGAGCTGAGACCCCGACACGGGCTGCGTCAGGCAGAAGTGCGAGGTGCTCACACCGGCCTGCGCTCACATCTACAGGGGCTTTGCCCTACCTGCCTCCCTGTGCCCTGAGAAAGCCCTGTAAGGAAGAGTCTGCTGTTGTCCCCATCTGACAGATGAGGAAACTGAGGTTTGGAGAGCCGAAGTGACTCACCCGAGGCCACACAGCCTGTAGGAGGCAGAGCTGGGGACTAAACGCAGCCAAGCCGCCCCAAAGCCTGGGCCTTTACTGCACAGCATTTTACCTCCCTAACGGAGTCCCAGAGCAGCCCTATGACTCCCGTTTTACAGAAGAGGAAACTGAGGCTCAGAGAGGTGAAGTGACTTGCCCAGGGTCACACAGCCAGGAACGGAAGCCAGATGTGTGACCCTGACTGATAATGTGCCCCAATCCATGCCCTGCGCGAACCCCCTGACGCGTGCAGGGAACAGCCCCAGGGGGACGAGAATGGCTCAGGGCACTCAGTCCCCACTGCTACCTGAAGCGGAAGCCATGTGGGGCCCCTTCACGTGGTGAGGCGACCCTGCCTCAGAGCCCAGCCCACCTTCCAGACACCAGGGGAGGGCCACTTGCCTGGTTCTGGTACCTCCAAGGACCCAGCTACCAGCACAGTGTGAAGGGCCCTCGAACCCTAGCACTGACCTCCGGTCATCACCCTCACGGAGAAGGTGCCCCTCGCCTGGCCACATCGGCATTAGAGCAGGGAACTCTGGAAAGCCCCTGCCGACCTCCACCCCCTGGGCAACCCCTGACCTTGGCTTCTCCTGAGACCCTGGGAACGGAGCCAGCTAGAGGTCCGGAGGGCAGTGCGGCCGCCTCGCAGCTCCTGTGTCCTCATGCGTACGACAGGCACCAGCAGGCCCTCTGAGGGTGGGGTGGGCACGCAAGACGTGGCACCCAGCACAAGGCCTTCACACAAGAACGCCTCAGCAAGTGGTCATGGCGCTGGCTTTCACGTCGTCTGCAAAGCACGAAGCGGCCCGCCTGCCGAACCACAGAACTGCACGGGCTTTGCGGGGTGCCGGTTCTGAGTTCCAGTTCCAACTCCGACTCCTTGGTTGTGTGCCTCACGCACCTGGCAGCCCCCCTCTGAGCCCTGGTGTCCCTGCCTTGCCCACGGGCCTGTCCAGGTGTGCTCCGGCCTCGGCGAGCCCTTGAGAACCAGACAGCCCCTCACCCCACCCAACTCTAAGCCAGGGCAGCTGGGACCTCTGAGTGACACCTCGGCCTGGGCCTGGCCGCGGGGGCCCAAAGAGCGACCACGCTACGTATCCCCTCACCCCCAGCCTGGAGCCCTGAGCCTCTAGATCTGACTGTCACCCAGCCCAGGGCCGGGCACGAGCAAGGGCAGATGGCGGTAAGGAGTGCCCATGCTCTCTGGGCATCTGCCACACGCCTACCTGGAACCCGGGGACTTTACCTGGATGTCCTCATTTAAGCCTCACGAGAGTCCTGCTTTGACATCGGAGGAAACCGAGGCACAGGAAGATGGCCTCTGAACATTGAGACCATGTGGGCTACAGCCCAGACCCCACCCCCTTCTCTGTTCCACCTGTGGGGTGGCAGGAGAGGCCAGCACTAGTGACCGGCAATGCCCTGCAGTGGGGACGGCTCCCTTGACTCTCAGTGGCACCCCCGGCCCCGAGGTTTGGGGAGCCACGTCCTGGCCCAAACGCAGGGCCCTCAGTGCTCGGCATGGCAGCTGGAAGGTGGAGCAGTAGGTGCATGGGGGCTGCACTCCCGGCCTCTGAAGTCTCATCTGTATAATGGGTGGTAGGCACCAGCCCGGCACCTGGCCAAGTGGGCACTCAGCCATCAGCTATGGAAGGGAGGGCTGGAGGGGCCCTAACGGCCCAGGGTCCACCAGTCTCCCGCCACTCAAGCCTCCACCTCCTACTGGCAGGTCAACCCAGGCAGGGGTCTGGGGCCCCCAGAGGGGCACTCAAGGTCCCAGCACCAGATTGATGGCCATCGGACCGTGATGGCCCCATAAGCAAGGAAGAAAAGGCACCCCAGGCCTTGCACAAAGGCAGGGAGTCGCAGAGACTCTGTGCGCACGAGGAAGGGCGGCACAGGGGCGGGGGTGAGCAGCGACGCGGGGGCAGACCGCGTGCGGCCCTGAAGCTGGCCTTCTGACAGCTTCCCCATCAGCCACAGCCACACTCCCAGACAGGCTCAGAGGAGCACCGCGGGCCCCAGAAAATCCCTTAACCTTTCTGAGCCTCATGCTTTCCTCTGTAAACGGGGGTAAAGAGAGTACCGGCGCCTTCCGGGGTCACCACAGCAAAGCAACGTGTCGACATCCACCAAAGTCCGAAGCAGCGCGAGCTTCCAGGAACGTCCTTTCCTGAGACCCCGGAGCCCACACCCTCCCTCCAGCCAGGGGTGCGGGGGGATCCTGAGGCGGGGTGACGGGAGCCACAGAACCCACGAGCCAGGGAGACGCTGGGAGCACAGTGATGGGACAGGAGACCACGAAAGACACGGGGACCTAAAAGTTACCGAGGGTCAAAACACAGAGCACGGGGCGGCACGGCCCTTCCCCACCTGTGCCATCGGTCATACCCGCCTCACTGGTCACAGCGCACGCACTCCTCATGCCCGCTTACACACTCAGACACGCGCCCGCCACACAGTCAGGGGCCTGCACGGCCGCAGCACACCCAGCGAAGCACCCCGCACTGTCTACACAGCCTGCCATTCAGATGGCCCGACCCCGCCTACACGGCTGGTCCCAGGCCCACCCTCTGAACCCACGAGCTTGGGCTCCACCCCCTGAGGATGCTGTGCTGTAAGGAGGGGCACAGAAAGGAGGGTGGGGGTCCATGAGACCCTCCACTCCTGCAGCTCCAGCCCCCAGACCAAGGGGAACCAGGTGGCTGGGACTCCCTCCGAATCCAGCCACCGGCACAGCCCTGATGGGAGCTCCTGCAGCCTCCTCGGCACTGACAGGCTGATTAGGGGGCGGGGGATCAGCTGTGCCCCCGCCTCCCACCCGGAGCAGCTGCAGCCTTTGTGGGGTGCAGAGGGAGGGGCTCCTGTCCCCTGCCAGCCTTTCTGTCCTCCCAGCAGCAGGCAGACCCCCCCTTCCCTGGGGAGCCCATCCATGCCTGCTGGGCACACACACATCCACATCTGTGCCCCTCAACTGAGCACACACTGAGCACCTACTGTGTGCCAGGCCTGCGGGACCCCGAGTGGGTGGTGTGACTCCCACCGCACGCCCACGGGCTCAGGGGGCTCAGCCCCTCGACACAGATCACCTTGGTTCACTGCGATCCACTTTTATGAGGAGACACGTGAAAGAGACATGAGCCCAGCTGCAGCCTGCCAGACCCCGGCCAGCCCCTCCCCAATTCCATGAGGGTCTCTGCTCAGATGGCCCTACCCTCTCACATGTTCCCTGATCACTAATTCAGGAGTCTATGCTCAGTTGCCCACGGACATATGAGGGCAGGGATTCTCCTTTTTTCTCAAGATGGTTTTTAGAGCAGTTTTATGTTTACAACAAAACTGAGGGGAGGGCACAGAGATTTCCCACACACCCCGACCCCGCACACGCACAGCCTCCCCACCGGCAACACCCGTCCACACAGCGGGACCTTCGCCGCCATCAGTGAACCTGCGCTGACAGGTCAGCATCGCCCGAAGTCCACAGTTTACCTCGGGGCTCACCCTTGGTGCTGTACTTTCTGTGGGTTTGGACAAATGTACAAAGACTTGTATCCACCATGACAGTGTCACACAGAACAGCTCACTGCCCTAAATATCCCGTGCTCTGCCTGTCCGTCTCCCCTTCTCCACCCCGGCAACCACTGATCTGCCTGCTGTCTCCATCGTTCTGCCTTTGTCAGAATATCATATAGCTGGAATCACACAGCATGTAGCCCTTTAGGACCGGCTTCTTTCACTTAGTCATACGCATTTAGGGTTCTTCCACGTGTTTCCATGGCCTGACAGCTCGTTTCTTTTTAGTGCTAAAAGATACTGCACTGTCAGGATGGACCACGGTTTATTTATCCATCACCTACTGAGGGACATCTTGGTTGCTTCCAAGTTTTGACAATAACCAATAAAGCTGCTGCAAACACCTGCCTGCGGCGTTTGGTGTGGATGTAAGTTTCAGCTTCCTTGGGTAAATACCAAGGGTTAGAGTTAGGGTTGCTGGGTCACACGGTGAAGTATGCTTAGTCTCGTAAGAAACTGCTGAACTCTTCCGAAGTGACTGCGGCGTTTTGCATTCCCATCAGCAGGGTTGAGGGTTCCACGTCTTCACCAGCCATTCTGAAGGTATGTGGTGGTATCTTACTGTTGTTTTAACTTACATTTCCCTGCTGACAAATGATGTGGGGCAGCTCTTCTTTTTTTTTTAATATTTATTTATTTGGCCACATGGGGTCTTAGTTGAGGCACACGGGATCTTCGTTGAGGCACGCGGGATCTCTCTTTGTGGCACGTGGGCTTCTCTCTAGTTGTGACGTGCAGGTTTTTCTCTCTCCAGTTGTGGCACGCGGGCTCCAGAGCGCGTAGGCTCTGTAGTTTGAGGTACGCGGGCTCTCTCGTTGATGTGCACAAGCTCAGTAGTTGCGGCATGTGGGATCTTAGTTCCCTGACCAGGGATCAAACCCACGTTCCCTGCACTGGAAGGCGGATTCTTTACCACTGGCCCACCAGGGAAGTCTCTAGAGCATCTTTTCATATGTTTACTTGCCATCTGTATATCTTCTTTGCCGAGGTGTCTGTTCACATCTTCGGGCCATTTTTTCCTATCGTCTGTTTGTCATTTGTCCTCTATTGTTGAGTTTCAAGAGTTCTTTATTTTGGATAACAGCCCTTCATCAGATGTGTCTTTTGCAAATATTTTCTCCCTGTCTGTAGCTTGTCTTCTAATTCTCTCAACGTTGTCTTTCCCAGAGCAGAAGTTTTTAATTTTCATGAAGTCCAGCTTGTCAATTATTTCTCTCATAGATCATGCCTTTGATATTGTATCTAAAAAGGCATATCGATACCCAAGGTCATCGAGGTTTTCTCCTTCTCTATCTTCTAGGAATTTCATAGCTTTGTGCTTTACGTACATTTAGGATCCATTTTGAGTTAATTCATGTGAAGGGTGTGTGGTCCGTGTTTAGATTAACTTCTTTGCGTGTGGACATCCAGTTCTTCCAGCACCATTTGTTGAAAGACTATCCTTGCTCCACTGTGTTGCCTTTGCTTCTTTGTCAGCGATCTGTTGACTATATTTGTGTGTGTCTATTTCTGGGCTCTCTACTTTGCTCCATTGATCTGTCTGTCCTGTTGCCAACCCCACACGTCTTGATCACTGTAGCTTTATAGTTAAGTCTTTTTTAAAAAATAAATTTATTTATTATTTTTAAAATTTATTTATTCTTGGCTGTGTTGGGTCTTCGTTGCAGTACGCAGGCTTCTCATTGCGGTGGCTTCTCTTGTTGCGGAGCACAGGCTCTAGGCGCACGGGCTTCAGTAGTTGTGGCATGCGGGCTCAGTAGTTGTTGTGGCTCACAGGCTCAGTAGTTGTGGCGCATGGGCTTATTTGCTCCGTGGCATGTGGGATCCTCCCGGACCAGGGCTTGAACCCGTGTCCCCTGTATTGGCAGGCGGATTCTGAACCACTGCACCACCAGGGAAGTCCCTATAGTAAGTCTTTAAGTCAGTTAGTGTCAGTTCTACAATTTTGTTCTTCTCCTTCAGTACTGTGTTGGCTGTTTTGGGTCCTTTGCCTCGCCATATAAACTTTAGAATTAGTTTGTCGATATCCATAAAATAACTTTCTGGGATTTTGATTGGGAATGCATTGAATCTATAGATCAAGTTGGGAGTAACTGATGTCTAACAATATTGAGTCTTCCTATCCATGTACATGGAATATCTCTCCATTTATTTAGTTTTTCTTTGATTTCATTCATCAGGGTTTTGTTGGATTTATACCTCGGTGGTTTATTTGGGGGGGGGAGGGTGCTAATAGAAATGGTATTGTGATTTTCATTTTAGATTTCACTTTTCACTTGTTTACTGCTGGTATATAGGAAACTGATTGACTTTTGTACCTTAACCTTGTATCCTGCAACCTTGCTATAACTGCTTATTAGTTCCTGGAGTTTTCTTGTCGATTTTTTCATATTTTCTACATAGATGATCATGTCATTCGTGAACAGAGACAGTTTTGTGTCTTCCTCCCCAATACATATACCTTTTATTTCCTTTTCTTGTCTTATCTCATCAGCCAGGATTTCCAGTACGATGTTGAAAAGCACTGGTGAGAGAGGACTTCCTTGCCTTGTTCCTAGTGGGAAAGCCAAGCTTCTCATCATTAAGTATGATGTCAGCTCCAGGATTTTTGTAGGTGCCTTTACCAAGTTGAGAAAGTTTCCCTCTGTTCCTAGTTTACTGAGAGTTTTTACTGCAGATGGATGCCGGCAGGGCTTTGTTTTGTCCCCTGGCGTGTCCTGGTGCTTGGAGGCAGTGCCAGCCCATGGCAGGCCCTCCGTGATCGCCTTTGGAAGGAACAGGTGCAGGGTGTAGGGAAGGGGCTAGCAGGGAGAGGGAGACACCACAGCAATGGCCTTGGGTAGGTGAAGGCAGAGGGGCCAAGTGGCCGTGGGGGACAACAGTCCATCCACAGGAAAGGGATGGAGGCACGGTGAGGGGACGCAGGTGGCGGGAGGTGGGAGCTGCAAGGTTCTCCTTTGACTTTCTCAGTAATGAGGAGGCCACACTGTCGGCGGAGACTCCAGGACCCTGGAGAGCCTCAGGAGGCAGGGCCCCCGGACCAAGAGGCCAGGTTCTGGGTGGAAAGGGGGCAGGTCTGGGGCCAGAGCCCCAAGCTTGGAAGCAAGAGAGGGGTCCATGAGGCCCCAGGGCAGTGCAGGCTGCAACTGGACTCAGGGGCTCACGTCCTTTAAGTCTGGTTTCCTGCATGTCCAGGAGGGACAAGGTGGGCTCAGGAGGCAGATGGCAGGGGACCAGGGCACCAGGGGTGGTTCTGAAGGGCTCTCTAAGGTCCACTGGCTGGACACTCACTCTGGGAGGCCTCCTGCTGGGCCAGGCCAGAGCCCCTCCCCTGGGGCACCTTCTCTGCTCCACAAGCCCCAGCATCCCCACTTCTGCAGAGACTTCGCTCAGGCCAGGCGGATGCATTTCCCCCGGGTCCAAAGTCGAGCGGTGAGTGAATCGGCCACCCTGCTGTCTCCCCAAGCAGCAAAGGTTTGCGTGCAGGTCTGTGGAAAACCCAGCATGCCCACGACGCAGCCACGGGAGTGGGGGGGGTCTCCCGGGACATGGGGCTCTCGGACAGATGTGAGCCCCACCGCTGCCTAAGAAATGGACAGAGGGGGCACGACCCGCACGCCGAGAACTTAAATCTTTCCCTTGCACGAGCCTCCCAGTACAGAGCAGGCACTCAAATAACGGTCTGTCTTTCTATCCTAGTCCGGTGAGGGTAAAAACGAGGGAGACTGGACCAGCCCCATGTCCTGTGGCTGAGGTCACAGGGGATGGAGGGTGGCAGGTCATTCAGTCCCTCCCCCCTTGGGGCCTCAGTCTCTCCACCTGTAAAGTGGACAGGACTCTGAGAACCCTCCTCCATCATCTAGATTTCTGAAACAGTTCTAACACCAGGCACACACAATCACAGTTTGAACGGGGCACACTTGGCCCCATTTCTCAGAGTAGGGAAGTGAGGCTCAGAGAGGTGAAGCTGCTTGCCTGGAGTCACACAGCAGGGGGGCATGGGGGGCTGCCCCATTTAAATCCAGGCTAACCTGGCTCATGCCCAACACTGCACCTCCCAGATCCTCAGCCCAGGTCTCGGCCTGCCCTCAAGGGAGAGCCCTTCTCAAAGGCCCCTGTGCCTTTGGAGGCGCCGGGGGCCCAGCCGTGGGGCTCCCCGGTCTGGCCACCTGCCTCCCTCAGCACCCCATCTCTCAATCCCTGCTCCGCTCCTGGCCAGTACATTTTGAGAATTAAATGAGATGATGTTCGGGAAAGCACTGAGCGCAGCGCCTGGCACCAGAAGACACCAAGTAAACAGTCATTTTCATTGTTTTGGGCGCCAAGTCTCAGTGAAACACCGCGGCACTCCCTGAGAAATAAAGGCGCCCAGTGACACCGCAGGCTGCTGAATCCACCACCAAGGCGGGCATTTTGCTGGAGCCCCCAAAATATCCTGACGGTTGCCAGGAGCCGAGGGAGGGGGCCGAGGACACCCAGGCCCCCGGGGCACACGGCCTCAGTCCAGGGTATCACAGTGGTCTGTCAGCTCACCAGCCATCTCCAGAGGGACCCTGCCTGGTGGCCCAGGGATGGGGCCAGGGCAGGGGGGCCAGCAGGAGTGAAACCCAGCCCTCTCCCTCCAGTGAGGAGAGTGCTGGGGGGTTTTTAATCAATTTATTTATTTATTTTTGGCCTCACTGGGTCTTCGTTGCTGCGCGCTGGCTTTCTCTAGTTGCGGTGAGCAGGGGCTACTCTTCGTTGCGGTGCACGGGCTTCTCACTGCGGTGGCTTCTCTTGTTGCCGAGCACCAGCTCTAGGCGCACGGGCTTCAGCAGTTGTGGCACGTGGGCTCCGCAGCTGTGGCTCGCAGGCTCTAGAGCGCAGGCTCAGTAGTTGTGGCGCACGGGCTTAGTTGCTCCGCGGCATGTGGGATCTTCCCGGACCAGGGGTCGAACCAGTGTCCCCTGCCTTGACAGGCAGATTCTTAACCACTGTGCCACCAGGGAAGCTTGCAGGGAAAGCAAGACACCTGAGGAGGCCCCTCGGGCTCCAGGTGCAGACAGACCGCTAGAGATGGGCCGGGCTGCTACGCGATCTCTCTGAGGCCCAGTGTTGGCATCTGGAAAGAGGGCAGCTGCTTCCCACCCCTGGGGCTAGCCATGAGGACCCAACGGGATGAGAAAGGGCCTCAGGGGCACCCACCCAACTCCCAAAGACCTCAACCTGGGGGAGGGCAAAGGTCAGGGAAATGACCACTCTGCCAGGAAGGGAACGACAGGAAGGGGTTTCAACAGGAAGAAACGCTGCACTGGCTCTAAAACAGACGCGGTGGAGGCCACGGTGGGACCCAGGCACGCTCAACTCTCCAAGGGGCGGGGACCACCCCTGGAGGGCGCAGCGGTGGTAGCTCTAAAAGCTACAAAGGCACAAGCCCTCCGACCCAGCAGGGCCGCTTCTGGACTTCTTGCCTGGACAGCACTGGCACGAGGACCTCAGTACCCAGGTGGCCGGCAGCGTCACACGTGATAACAGCCGAGGGCTACACGTGATAACAGCCGAGGGCTACACGTGATAACAGCCGAGGGCTACACGTGATAACAGCCGAGGGCTACACGTGATAACAGCCGAGGGCTACACAGCCGAGGGCTACACGTGATAACAGCCGAGGGCTACACGTGATAACAGCCGAGGGCTACACGTGATAACAGCCGAGGGCTACACGTGATAACAGCCGAGGGCTACACGTGATAACAGCCGAGGGCTGGAGGGGCCCCGGAACGAAGCAGGCTCACGAAACAGAAATCCAGCCCAGCGCAGGGAGTACTGGGCAGACCTTAAAACCGTTCTGCTGGTTGATGTACTAATCAAAGGGTCATCTACTACACCTCTCCTGTGCACACCCTTTCATCGCCCCCGGCAGCCCGATGGGGGGAAGAACCGTTAATGCCTCCATTTTGCAGATGAGCAAACTGAGACACAGAACAGTCAAGCAATCTGCCCAAGGACACACAGCTGGTAAGCGGCACAGACCAAGCATACCGTATCTGCTTGTGTCTCCAAGATACGTTGCTAAAAAATATGTTTTTCTTAAAAAAGAAAAAGTCGAGACACAGGGCAGCATATCCAGGTTGACCAGGTGTAACGGGTTGAGTGACGGCTCCCCCAAAATATATGTCCACCCAGCCCAGTACCTCTGAATGTGAGTTTGTTTAGACAAAGGGTCTGTGCAGGTATAACTAAGGATGTGGAGATGAGACCAGCCTGGATGAGGATGCCCTGAGTCCAATGACAAGCGTCCTCATGAGAGGAGAGAAGACACAGGGAGCAGAAGGCCACGCGAAGACAGAGGTGCAGACTGGAGGGACGCCAAGGAGCCCCGAGGGCCGCAGCAGCCCCGGGAGCCGGGAGAGGGGCCCGGGGTGGATCCTCGGAGGAAGCGACCCTGCCGACATCTCGATTTCGGACTCTGGCCCCCAGAACGGAGAGACGATCATCTGTTTTGTTTTAAGCCCCCCAGTTTGTGGTGACGTGGTATGAAAGTAGTACAGACCCCACCCGCTCCCCCCGTCATCCCACTTCTGTCTTCTCCCCTGGACCTGGCTGATGGACCACCCCACAGGACGGCTGCCCCTCGCAGGGCAGGGCAGACACGTCGGGTGTGTGGGTTTGCTCAACCACCTCGCCTCGTGTCCCCAGTTCCCAGAGGAGGAGACTGAGACCAAGGGCTCGGGTCACAGCCCCCAGGGGCGCTGCTCCCCCTTCACTCCCCATCCACCGGTGCTCGATCTGTGGCAGGGTGACTGGGGGACCCGAGGCCCACCAGGAGGGCAGCTGGGTCAGGACAGGACCCAGAGCCTGGTCACCTGGCTCTGGAGCCTCAGGGCTGGGGCATCTGCTGTAGGATCGGGGCCAGAGCCCACAGGTGCCGCAAGGCTCTGGCTGGCAGGGCCGGCAGAGGAAAGGAAGAGGGTGGCTCGGGTCTCCTCTGCTGTGAAGCCCCGAGGGAGGGGCTGGGCCGTTCCGGGGCTGTCCGGGGACTTTCGGAGGCACTGCCTCCAGTGGTTCTGAAGGCTCCTGGGGCCCGGGTTGGGGGTGGGGGCAACTTGGCTGCCCCAGCCGGGCAGGTGCTTCTGACAGCTTGAGGCACTAGCAGGCCGAGGTGACGGGCACGGTGAGCCTCCGGCCTGTGTGGCAGAGGGGCCGGGGGCAGGGAGAGCGGAGGCTGCCCTGACCGCAGAGCTGAAGTGGCAAAGGGATGAGAAAGCAGATGCCCAGGCAGGGCACGATGCCCACGTCCACTTCACACGCGGGGTCACTGAGGCCCGGGGCCAGCACAGGGGTGACCGACACCCCCTCGAACTTAGCCTCTCAGACCCTTTCCACAGGGGCCCTCAGTGGAGCCGGGCGGGGCGGCCCTTCCAATATCCTCTCAAGCCAGGTGACAGGAGTGACGGTGTTGGCACCCGACAGGAAGCTCAGAGGTGGGGGGGGGACCGAGTCCCCAGCAGAGGCCTGCCCCTGCCGAGGACCTCGGACGCACAGCCTGGCCCGCGCCTTCCCTGCAGGGCTCGAGCACAGCCTCAAATTTGTCCACACTGGGCCGGGTGGGCCCTGAGGCCAGAGGGGACGGGGCCAGCCCAGGGTCAAGGACTGGGCTGCAGCAGGGTGACCTCCCCGTGTTGGCTGCACTGCTGGGGAGACCGAAAAGGGCAGGTTCCCAGGCTCCACCCCAGCCCTCGGAACCAGAATTTCTGGGGACGGAGCCAGGAGATCTGCATTCTCCAACCGCTTCCCGAGGGGGCTGAGGAAGGAGGGGCCCCAGCAAAGATTCAGCACCTCTCCCGGGAGTAAGACACGCCAATTCTGCAATTCCAGGTTCTCTGTCCCAAAGAGGCCACAACTCCACGACTCAGCCCATCGCCCAGGAACTCGGGTGGCTGAGTGCTTTCCTAGACTCCACAGCTAAGATTCTGTGGTCCCAAGACTCTGAGACTCAGCCCTCGGGTCAATCAAAGGAGAGAGGATGAAGCCCCCGAGTATGGGGCCTGGGGCGGCAGCAGGGACAGCAGGGACGGGAAGATGAGAAAACACGGAAACAGGGAGGGGGAGACAGACAGAGAGAGGGCGCTGCAGCTGCTAGCAGGTGTGCACAACTACATCCACATGTTTGTTAAACACTCAGACAATCTAAAAGGTTCTCTAATGAGTCCCCTCAAAAGCATAAAGCTTTGGGGTGGGGGTGAGGGGGAGACAAGGTTTGAGAAAAAGAACTTCATTTTCTGTTCTTACGATCGTGCGATGCTTTACCCGTGAGCATGTTAACACGCTTGTCATTAAAAACTGTGATAATTGGCGAGAGAATATGACAAACTCCGTGCTTCCTTAAATGTCTGTTCACTGGTTTCTTTACCCTCCCCCAATCCAGACATCAGTTCCCAGCCCCCAGCCCCAGGCACAGGGTAAAAGCAAAGATACCAGCTCCAGACTCAATAGTCAAAAGCATGAATAACGCTGAATTCTGACCTCCTCAGGGCCTGTGTCACTAAGATTCACCAGGCAGAGACCTCTAGGGCTCTCTGAGAAGGAAAGGGAGAGGCCAGCAGGGAAAGACATGTCCAGGGGCTGGTCCCCAGGGCCTTGCGCGAGGGGGTCCAGGGCCCTGCCCACACCCTGCTTCCACAAGGCCACGGGCCAGGCCCCTGCGAAGCCCCACCTTTGAGCCCCCTCACCTGCCCCGGATCCCGGTCCCCTCGGGAGTCGCCGGCTTCCATCCACCTCTGCGCGTCGCGCGACCCAGCCAGGCCCCGCGCTCTCTGGGCCTTGCCAACCTCTCCTCCTGAGAAGGGGCTGGACGGAGCCAGCTCCCCGCAGGGCCCCCAGTCCTCCTAGCCCCCCCTGGCCCGGCTTGGCCTGGAACCAAGAGCCCACAGGCACAGGGTCGGGGGCAGGGGGGTGGCGCGGCTGCTACCTCGCGGAACGCCAGCTGCCAGCAGCGATTTATTTTTGCCTTAAGTGCCGGAGAATTGCAGGGCTGGAGCCGCCAGCTCAGGGGGCTTGGGCTGCAGCTGGAAGGAGAGGGAGGTGGGCAGGGTGGGGGGCGCACAGCCCCTCCGTGACCTCGGCCGTTCACGCACACGCACACACACGCGTGCGTGCACACACACAGAGCTCGGTACCTCGCTATCTCCACATGCCCCCCCGCCCCCCCGCACCAGCCCAGCTCTGCTGGCGAAGCCACCAAGCAGCTGTGAGGAGGCTTCGGGGGCAGAGGGTCCCAAGCGCTGTCCCCCACTTGCTGCCACCTCTGGCCGGGGCTGCCCTCTTGGGCCGCAGGCTGCCCACTCCCACCGCGGGGACGTCCTCACAACGTGGGGCCACAGCCCCAGGCGAGCTGCAGGGGGCCCGGCTCCGCCCCAGAGGGGAGCTCAGGAGACAGGGCCTGCCCTGCACCCAAGGGAGACCGACAACAAACAAGAGAAAACACAACGTGGCAGACTGCGC
The DNA here is from genome assembly GCF_949774975.1 of Lagenorhynchus albirostris. NCBI lineage: Eukaryota > Metazoa > Chordata > Mammalia > Artiodactyla > Delphinidae > Lagenorhynchus > Lagenorhynchus albirostris. Next base: position 398,576 of record NC_083114.1, read on the forward strand.
TAAGTTCCACGGAGAAGAAAGCCGAGAAGGCGCGGGGAAGGGAGGCTGCCGTGTTGCCCAGGGAGCCGGGAGAGGCGCGGGGAGTAGGCGGCGTCTGGGCAAGAGCTGAGAGCAGTGAGGGAGGGCCCCGTGGAGCTCCGGCGAGGGCAGCTGGGGGCACGGGGCAAAGGCCCAGGCCGAGGAGGCACCGCGGGCGGGAGGCCGGCGGCCTGGGCGGAAGAGGGGAGTGCAGGCGGCAACAGGGCCAAGCTGCGGGCCCGGCGGACCAGGGTGAGGAGGGTCCAGACCCCAAGACCCTAGAGGCCACGCCAAGGGAAACGTGGCTGGCGCCGCAGGGCTGAAGGCTAGTCAGGGGCTGGACCAGGGTCCCCAGGGCGCCCACAGCCTCACGCGGCCTTTGCAGCTGCTACTTCAGCAGCTGGGCAGGAAGCCTCGAGATGCAGAACATCGGTGGGGTGAGAGGAGGAAGTGGGTTGGGGAGGGGGTAGAGCTGACACACTAGGAGGGGGAGGCCCTCTTCTCCCATAGAACCCTCGCCTACCCTCTCTGGGCCTCAGTTTCCCCCCTGTCCAAGGGAAGGCTGGACTGGATGGCGGATACCAAGGCTCTGGCGTCGCAGAGGCTCACATGCCCTCCTCCATAGGGCCCCGCCTTTCCGCACCCCATTTCTGTTGAGACTCCCCCAAAGGCACACGCAGAGGTTCACATTTCCACTCTCCCATCCTGGGTGCTCTCAGAAGCCTCCCCACCTGGCGCTCTGATCCCACTTCACAGATGATAAACTGAGACCCAAGAGAAGTGACTGGGCCACAGTCAGACCCCCGGCCTCGCTCACCCTAGCTGTCTGCCCTCAAGTCTCCCCCTAAAGAATGAGACAAGCGGCCAGGTCAAGGGCCAGGTCTCCATTTACTCAACACCCATTTATTAGGCACCTTCTGTATGCCAGACACTGCACTGGGGCCACAGCTGAGCAGCGGGCCACAGGGCCTCCACCCCAGGAGCTCACAGCCCCACCACAGCCTCCAGTGAGGCCTCAGCCACAGAGAAAACAGCCCAGACACAGACCCGCCAATTATTTACTGAGCACCTACTACACGCCAGGCCTTAACCAGGTCCCGAGGACACAGCAACCTGGAATCTGGGATGGCAGGCAGGCACCAGGGCCCGTAGGGGACCAGCCCTGGGCGGGTAGGGGGGCAGCCCCCACAGACAGTGGGGCACACGGATGCATTCTGCGCAGGCTGTCTGTGGGATGCAGGAAGGCGGGCTCTGGGTCCGAGCCGCGTTCCAGTCTCTCCCAGAGCCTCCCTGGCCTCACGGAGCTACTGCCATCCTCTGCACTAGCAGACCATTAGGAAATTAAATCAGCCGGCAGAGTGCTGGGCCCTCAGCCAGTGCCCAGCGAGGGCTCCAGTTCTGCCCTCGGCCCCAGATCCTCTGGAAAACCCTCCTGCCTGGCCAGCCCCACCCCCAGCCCCAGCCCCACGGCTCCTCTGAAGCCTCCGGGCCTCCTGCCCTGCCTGCGGCCCAGTTTCAGCCTGGCTTTCTTTCATCGCTGGCCTTCCCCTGGCTGCCTCCCTGCCACACTGCCAACTCCCCTGGAGCAGCCATCCCGTGGACCGAGCCCACATGTCGCACACCTTCCGAGTGGCCAGCCAGCCTCTACCCCTCTTGCTGCCCACGAGCTGCCTCTCTCCCAGCCTCTCCTCCATGCCAGCCCGAGACAGGGCTCCACCTGCAGCCCCAGGGCAGGGGCAGGTGTGCCCAGGCGTCACGCACAGCAAGAGCCCCGGCGGGGACCCAGCAGCAGGCACCAGTTGCACCTGCCGGAGGGACGGCCCAGCCCGAGCTGGGAGCAGTGAGCCCGACCGAGAGTGGACGCCAGGTGGGCCCCGAGCGGGCTCCAGCAGCCTCCGGCCTGGAGCCAGACAAGGGCCACAGAGGTTGCTGGGAGTGACGATGCAGTTGCTTCCACCCTAGACGCTGTGCCGAGGCCTCCTGGTGCCGGGCCCGGTGCTGCCAGCCGTGGCCCAGGGCACCGGAGGCCTCGCCAGGCCAGAGGCCTGCCCGCAGGCAGAGCCGGTCCCAGTGCTGCATAACTGCAGGGCGCCGCTGTCACCGTTAGTGTTGTTACTGTTACCACCGCTGTCACTATTACTTCACTGCCTCGGGGCCACCAGTGCTACCTTGTCCTGCCCTGGGCAGACTTGAGAGGAGGGACACCATGGCCCTGGGGCAGGAAGCCTGGCAGGGCGGCCCTCTGGCCTGGAGAGAGCTAGGTGGAGGCTTCCGCTCAAAGCCCTGGCTTGCTGTGTGGCTTTGGGCAAGATCCTGCCCCTCTCTGGGCACCTTTTCCTCACAGCACAGCACAGTTCACTGAACGTCCTTCCACCAGGCACACACCTCGAGGAGGGGTCGCCTCCTAAGCAACCTGAAGCCTGACGGGGGTCTGACACGGCAACTGGGCTTGGGAGGGGCGTCCAGGGATAGGCCGACAAACTTAGGCTCTGCCCCTTTGGCCGAGGGAAGGTCCCTCCCCTTCAGGGCTGGGAGGGGGCTCTGCTGTGCCCTCATCTGGAGAGGGGGGCACAAGGAGGGCGTCCGGGACTGGAAATTCGGGTCTGCCAGGTGAGTGCCAACACCCAGCATCTATAGAGTGCCCAGTACATGCGCTCAGCGGCACACCCGTAGAGGAGGGCCCTCCCCTGTTGTCCAGCACGCTGGAGGCCCCTTCTTGTCCCCGGGGGCGCCCAAGCGCCCTGCTCTCCCTCAGGGGTCTGGGGCCCACATGACTGGAGCCCTTCCGAGGCCCCCTCCTGGAGCTGCCGACACCCGGCCCCCTACCTGGAGGGGAGGGGCCGCCAGAAGGCTGAGGGGCGGATCACGCTGAGGAGTTTCTCTGGGGGTCCCAGCGCGCGCTGAGGGCGCTCTTCTCACAACGGGGGGAGGAGCTGGCCGCAAAGAGACCCACACGCCCCCACCGCTCCTCGGGCTCTCCCCTCCCTGGCGCTCTCCAGCCACGCGGTGGCGGTCCAGGGCGGAGACCTGCGATGAGGGGCTGCAGAGGAGCACAGGCAGAGGCTGAGGTCCGAATGGGGCGGCAGCCCGGGGCCTGGCCGTCCTCGGCACCTAGGGAGCGGGCGAGGGGTAGGCTGGAGGCTACCGCCTTCTGGGTTCGCACCTTCGAGGAGGCGGCTGCTGATTTCAGCGGCGTGTGGGCGCCTCTGCGCTCCCCGGAGACGGAGCCTGCGAACCCGGGCTCCGCGACGCGGATATGGGGGGCTGGAGGTCCCCAGCACTTTATTCCAGGGTCCGTCCTGGGCACGGGGAGCAGAGAAGGACGGAGCAAAGGTCCCAGGCAGTGCAGGGCTCCCGGATGAAGAGCTGCTGGGGAAACGGGGAGCAGGGTGGCCCCGGTCTCAGCAGATCCAGGCCGCGGGGAGGCAGGAGAACCTCCCAGAACCAAAGACCACCTCCAAAGAGACACTTTCCTGTGACCTCCAGTCCTGAACACAGGTTTTAAAAATGTTCACATGACATGTGCACACTCCACCGGAACAGGCAGCACAGACACCCACTGGGGCCTCAAATCCCATGCGAAGCCCCGCAGGAACTCCCCACCCAGTTGCCGCTGGTTCCCCGCCCCGCGCCCCTCCCCGCGCCCCAGGACAACCAGAGCAGACGTCAGCACTGTGAGGGGACCCCGGCCCTGAAACCCGCGGGGCCTCTCAGCCGAGCGACCACCCCTGAGCGATCAAGGCCGACTTGTACAAGCGAAAAAAGGTGCGGCTGGACTCCTCGGCTGGCGCCCTCGAGTGCCAGAGGACCACACCGTTTCCAGAATATCTTTACTCCAACAGAGCGCAGGAGGTGGGAAAGACCGACGACTCCAAGGACCCGCAGCCCTTGGGCCTGGGGGCATTTGCCGGGCCGCCCGTAGTCCGCGCCCCGGTCGGGGGGTCTCCGGGGAAGGTCACTCGTAAGACTGACACCGCCTGCGGAAGCGCCTCCCCACGCTCCCTCCCGAGCCCCCTCGTGCGAGGCGTTCAGAGGGGGGCCGAGGGCGCCTCAAAGTTTCCCGGAGCGCCCCCAAGACGAAGGTTAGCAAGGAGCAAAGTTCCCTGGCGGCGGTGGCTGGAGACATGGCAGAGGAGAAAAGCTCGCAGTCAGCATTTCCTGCTAACGCTCACCAGGGAGGGGGAAGAAAAAAAAAAAAAAAAGCAGAAAACGAGAGGTCGAACAGACCCCGCCGCCCCACCTTCCCAATTGCTGCACCTCCTCGTGCTCGCTCGGCCGGGAAGGGGGCCCGCGAGGAGCTGGAGCCGGGTCCCCCGGCGCTTACCTCGGTCAGTGCCCCGGGCGCGGCGCGCTCCGCGTCCTCCGAGCTCCGGGCGGCCGTTCCTGGCCCCGGCAGCCGCCGCGCTGCCTGCATCGCCGCCGCCGCCTCAGGGCAGCCCCCGGGGGCGCTCCATGCTGAGGGGAGCGTCTGTGCGGGGCGCCAATCGCCCCGGTCCGGTCGCGGGGCGGGGGCGCGCGCCTGGACGGCGCCCCCAGTCGCGGGGCGCACGCTCCGGTCGGCGCGGCTGGCGTCCGTCCCTCCGTCCCGCGGCGCGTGCGGCCGACCCACCCCCTCCCCCGCCGGCTGTTATCTGATCCCGGGCTGGGCCGGGCGCGCTCCCCCACGCCCAGGCGCCCCGCGTCTCCACGCCCGCTCCGGCCCCTCCGGCTACTCGCCCTCGCCCTCGGCTGCCGTTCCCGGGAAGGCGGTGGCAGCGGCAAGGCCCGGAGAAGGCGGGGAGAGCGCAATGGAGGGCGAGGAGGCGGCGGGAAGCTGAGGCTCGGCGCGCACCCAGCTCCGCGCCCGGCTGTCACCAGAACCCAGCTCGGCAACAACTCTAACTCTCCGCGGAGAGAACGCCCGCCCCGCGCCGTGCCGCCGCTGCCCCCGCCCACCCAGCCCAGGCCTGGCCCGGCGTCCCCGGCCCCGGCCCCCCTCCACACACAGACACACGGCCAGCCACTTGCGCACTGGAGCGCGCGCGCGCGTGCACACACACACACACACGGAGGCATGTCCGCCCAGAGACCCACACAGGTGCATGGCGAGCGCACACACAGGAAAGGAAATCTTGCACACACACGTGTGCACACAGCCGAGTACACAAGCTCAGGCATCTGGATCCACACATGCAAAATGCATGCCGTGACATGCATGATGGTTGCAGGTGCAATACACACTCATACATGCACGTGCAAGGGCGACAGCTGCAGGAGGGCACATGTGCACACAGGTCCCAGCTTGTACATTCCCATGGACTCCTTTCCCGTTGCACCCCAGGCATGCACACTCGGACACAAGCGTTTCCCCCTCTTTAATAGCATCTCTCTCCTCATCTGGCGCTCTGCTTGGCTTTTTCCTCTCCTGCTTTCTCTGTGCTCCTCCCCCTGCCCGCTTTCTCTGCAGACCTGACCCCCATGTGACCCTCTTCTCTTGCCACCCCTGCCTCTGCCTCTTCCCAGCCTGTCCCCACAAGCCCTGCCCTCCAAGCCTCCTGGGGCCTATTGTCTGGGCCTCAGATCTCTCAGCCTTGGGCAGGGCCCAGGCCTTTCATCCCGGCAGACAGACCTGCCCAGCTGGGCCTTGGCCTAGGGAGACCCCATTTTATCACCAGGCCGACCCCTTGCTCAGCTCTGGGGCCACAGATTTCGGCCAAGGAGGCAGGTTTGTGCTCAGCACACAAGGCTCAAAGGGCTCTCTGGCCCCCTCAGCCTCCAGCTTCCCCTTTAATGTGAAATATAATTATGTGTCTGCACAGCAGGGAGACTGGCTGCAGGATTCTAACCGAGGAGGATGGCTTTCTGGCCGCCGCCCAGATCGCTGACGGCTCAGACAGAGTGGTCTGCAGTCCCCACCAGCCCCAGGCTCCCGGCCCCAGGCAGCTGGTGGGTTCGGCCTGGCCGAGGCCACCCGGAAAACTCACCCCAGGCTGTCCAGACTTGGAGCCACACCATGTCCTCTGTCCAGCTGCAGAGGCAGATCCCCTCGCCTCTCCGTGCCTCACTTTCCTCGCCTTCGTCCTGCAGCTGCAGTGAGAACTGAGGACAGAGCACACCTGACGGCCTTGGCAGGCTCACGGCTGGGTAGATGCCGGCCGCTGACCAAGCGCTCGCTCTCGAAGACACTTCATCGTCACCACGACAGTGGCCCTATTTCACAAGTTCGGGAGCATATCTGTCCCCAGTATGAGAGCCCCTGCCCCTTGCCTTGACGGCTGCGAGGGGCTACGGCAGAGAGAAGGGGCATCCCAGTAGATTCCAGCCCCATGCCCCCAACCTGTCCTGCCCGACTGGTAGGCAGTGTCCTGGTTTTCTCCTCCTCAGAGGCCAGCTCCCAGGGAACTTTTCCTCCCTCTCCCTCTCACAGGGACCGCGGAGGGAAGTGGCTCAGCTCCCCACCCTCCCCTGCCCAGTTTCCCAGAGGACACGGTTCTACCGTAGGAGGAAGGGGCCCCAAGACACCCATCCTGTGAGACCCCACCCAGGGTCCCCAGAGGAGCCGGGATGCCCCTCAGCTGGGAGACGCTTCCAGAAAATGGTCTCAGCTGGGGAATGGACAGGGGTACCTTGGGGCAACACTGGGTCTAGGATTCTGGCAGCTCTTGGGACAAGGGGGTGTACCCAGGGCCTCCTCGGCCCCAGAACACCCCCCACACACAGAGACCTCACCCAGCTGCTCACCAAGAAGGCCAGCGTGAGGCAAGCTGGTCATCCCCCCGGGCCCCAAGCCTCCCCCAGAGCCATCATCAGACCCATTTCACAGAGACAGCGAGTATCCTCCCCAAGGTCACCCAGCAAAGAAGGTGCCGCAGAGGTGTGAGCCTAACTCCTTAGGCTGCTGGCCTCCAGGCTCTGCACCCCTCCCTCCCGACCTACCAGCTGGGTGGGAACTCAATTCCTAACCCTAAACGCACCCCGCCAGCAGTCGCTGTTCCCTGGACACACAGTCCCTGACTGCACAACAAGGGGAACCAGCTTCCCAGGGGGAGGGCGGCCGGAGGGGGGGGGACTCGCCCTCGTCCCAGTGCAGGAACTGGAGCACAGAGGGGCCCAGGGCTTCCGGTCTGTGGGCAGAGGGCTCTCGGCCCTCCCAGGGCACTGCCCAGAGCAGTGGGGGGCATCACACCTCCCTGTGGTGTGGAGGAAGGCCAAGCAGGGCCGGTAGAGGGACCTTGGACATGTTCCCTGTGAGGTCCCACTTCCTTCTCCGCAAAATACCGGCCCTCCCAGGACCGCATGAGAAGCCAGTGAGACAGAGGAGGTAGGTGTCCTGCACACAGCAGGAGTTCTGGCTACAAACGGCCCTTCCCAGCACCCTCCGAATGTGCCCAGCTTTCCCGAACCCTGAAATTCTCCCCTCCTCTCCAGGGTGGGGCCCAGGCCCTCCCAGCCCTGGGCGGAGCACACAGTAGCTGTTTAAGAAAACATTTGCTGAGCCGGGCATTCTCAGAGCCACAGGCCAGGAGGCAAAGAGCCCCTGGTCCCTCTGGAACCACTCCTTCATTTGAGGAATGTGAGGCCCAGAGACGGGAGACTGCTCCCGAGTCCACAAAGCCATGAGGAGCAGGGGTGGGGTGGGTAGGGGGCCCCCCCGCAGGCTGGAGTTTACTGGTCTGAGTGGCCACACGCTCAGAGGTGCCGGCTCCTGTAATACTTGTATCTTAATATGATGACACCAGCATAAATTAACCACTGACTGAATGTGAAAACTGGGCACCCCACCCATCAGGCTGCTGCCTCGATGCCCCCAAGACCCCTCCGAGCTCCACAGCCCCGAGGGCTGCCTCCTCCCAGGAGCCTGCCCGGGTTTCTCCTTCCTCAGCAGGAGACCCTCGCAACATAAAATGGGCTCATGGCCTCCCAGGGCACGACTGAGAACCAAAGCTCCAGTGCACCCCCTCCTCAGCCCCCCTGTTCCCAACACACCGGCCAGCCAGCTTGGTTCTGCTGCTGGGCTCTCTCCCCAGACCGTTCTTCCGTCGGGGGCAGGTCAGGGCCCCTCTTGGAGAGGTCTGCACACAGTCTCCCATCCCCCGTTTTACTTTCTTCCCAGCTGGCCACTTTCTGCGGCATCTCGGCATCTCGTTTACTGTCTGTCTCCTCCAAGGTCTGTCAGCTGTATGAGGGCAGGGGCAAAGTCCGCCCAGCATGCTCACAGCCCAGGGCCCCCAAAACAGTGGGAAGAGATTGCCTGGGGAAGACATGACAGGTGTGCAGGCCGAGGCCCTTTGTCAGGGGTGCCGCGGAGACCTGATGGCAGGGAGAGGTCAAGAAAGTGACAGCCTGCGAGCTCCCGGCCCTGCGCTCCCCGGTCCCCAGGCACCTGCAGGCCCCGGGCTGACCCTACGGCATCGATCTGAGGAGAGCAGAACTTCAGGAACGGAGTGCAGCCCTGGAAACAGGACACTGAGTCCCGCCCACCCCGTCAGGAAGCCGGCATCGATCTCAGCCTGGAGCTGGCCGGCTGACGCTTCCCTCCTGCACAGGCTCAGCACGCGGCCTCCTCCCCGCGCCCCTGGAGCTGCAGCTCTCTGGAGGCCAGGGGGCAGCACCGGGGTGAAGGCCGCTGGATCCAATACCTTCTGTGCGTTGGGCAGGTGCTGTCCTGGCTGGGCCACTTTGGGGGCATCAGTGGTCCACATTCTCCCACTGTTTAAGCCCCTCTCCTGAGAACCTTACCCACACCTACCCATGCCCTCTACCATCTGCTTGCTGGAGGGATGGCTGGGACCACAGCCGGCCCAGGATGCAGGTGACCCAGGCCTGGCTGTGAGCTTTACTGTGATTGGTTGGGGGTGTGGACATGTGATCAAAGCCAGCCAAGGAGAACCGGCCCTAAGACTTTGGCTGGATCAGCTGGGAAAGGAACTCTACGCCCAGGGGCTGCTGGGAACACCTTTGCCCCAAAGTGGGCTGAGCCCACCTGAGAGGACCCCCACCCAGAGGAAAGCAGAGGTGAGGGTGCAAGAAACAGACTCCAGACACGGCCTATGGGGCCCTTTAGGTCCATCCCTGAACGTCGAGTTTTGCAACGGCAATAACCCCTTTTGTAACTTGAGAGATTTTTGAGGTGGGTTCTAAGACTCCTCTCCACGCCCTCCAGGGGTTGCTGGTGGATGTAAGAAGACCAGCAAGGCTTCCACAAAGCCCCGCAAACTTCCCAAACCTCTTTCCTCTTCCTTGGCAGAACCGTGAGGGTAAAGCACTGGGTGCAGGTGAGGCCACCTGCTGCCCTTCCCGTTCACCTTCTCCCCTCCTCCAGAGGGGCTGGGATGGCCTGCAGGCCCCAGGATGACAGGAATAAAGGGCAACAGAGGGAGAGAGGGAAGTGGCTTCAGCTCTCAGAGTTAAAAATAGCTTTCCCCAGGGAGGCCTCCCCACTGGGATAACCCAGCCAATTACCAGCCCCTCCACTCCAGGTACGCACTGCCCGCCTCTTCCCTGTGCCTGCCCATCGAGATCCCCACGGATGGGGCCTCTGTCCCCAGGACCAGCCCCTCACCCCTCCATCCTACAAGGGGGCGGGGCTGGAGCCCGCTGCCTCGGTCTGCTCTCTGAATTGGGCCTGACTCCGAAATAAAAGTAGGTCTGTAAGGCCTGACAACGGAGAGTGAATTGGCCAAGACACCCTGACTCCCCTTCCTCGCGGCCCCTCGCCAAGAATCAAGAGGCAGCATAGGGCCTATTACATGATCCTATTCATGTTAAGAAAAACTACAGATATATTTGCATCAGCAAAGCAAAAACCCTGGAGGTTTGGAGACTTTGCCCCTCGTTCACTTCTGTGTGGAAGCAAACGTCTACACCTGCTTCCTGAGTGTTCTGGGCTCAGGCCCACCTGGTGGGTCCCCGCTGGGCACCTCAGCAGAGCTCAACCTCCACTCCGAGTAACGAGAGTAGTTCGCACACTCAGGACAGGGGGGCTTCAGGGCCGCTTTTGTTGGTTCTTTAACTCTGTGCAGAAAGCATTTATCACTGCAGCATTTTTTAACTCAAGTTATCTTGCAAATGTAATAAAGCGATGGGGTGGACGAGGCTCCCTGGTGTCCTGAGGTCCAGTTCCAGGGGTCAGTCTGGGTGGAAGCTCCTGTTTAAGGAGCACCCACAGCCTGGGCTCTTCTCAGGGACAGGGGGCGGAGTGGGGGGAAGGAGGAGACTGGGTTTCTGGGGCCTCAGCTCCTGCCTTCCCCGTCCAAGCCTCCGTTTCCTCTGCTGTAGAATGGGTACAGTGCTGCCCGAGTACGGTGCCTGGCGCTTGGGAGGCCCTCGGGGGATTCACTGGACGAGTGGACAGAGGACGCAGCTCTCCCGGCGACAGTGCTCGGACGCGCCCAGCACAGTGGGGGCTCCTGCGGCCTCCCTGGTACCCTGCCCTCCCCGGCTGGGTCCCACACCTGCTCTGGGCACCCCAGCCTCCCAGGCTTCCCACATCACATCACTGTCCCTCTCCAAGCCTGCCTACCCCTCAAACTGGGGGCTCCCTGAGGCCAGAGGGGGCTTCTCCCCTCCCCCAACACGTCCCACTTCCAGCTTCCGTATCTCGCTCTCCACCAGAATCGGCATCACCTCCAGCCTGGGTCACCTCCCTGCCTCAGTCCAGGCCCTGACATTTCAACCACGATCTGGCCACAGCTGGCCAAGTGAAGAAGACACCTCCCTTGATGCTGGGAATTCATCCCACCGACGTGCTTGCACACGGGTACCAAGACGTACCTCAGAAGTTCCCGCTCTGTAGCAGCACCGCTCTGCACTGCTCCCTGGAGAGGGGAGGACACCACGGCACCGGGGCGGGGGGCACACAGCTGTGCGGAGCAAGGACTGGGCTCCATGAGGACAGAGGTCTGGTCTGTCGGCCACAAGACAGCACTTAGTAGCTGCTCAATAAACATTTGTGGAATGGATCTAATGAGGCAAATTCTTTAAGAGTGAAAAAGCACAATGCAGAAGAGAGGGGATTGAATGCCATCATTAGGATTTTATTTAAGCAGGATACGTACACACACACACACACACACACACACACACACACACACACACACCCTAGGGTGTTGGATAGAATCTTCTGGAAAGACACCAGAAACTGGCTCCCAAGAAGAGAATTGGGAGGTTAGGGGACAGGAGGGAGGTGAGCTGCTCTCTGTGAGTTCGTTGTGCCTTTACACCACCTTCAAGGGTTCTGTGCGTCCCCCCCCCCCGCCACATTAATTCATTTAAAAAGTAGCCCAGAGCTGAGGGGAGAGGGAGACTCCCCACTCTGGGGCTCTCAGCTGCCCTGGAGGCTGGTCCAGAAAGCCGTCCTGAACCCGCCCCCTCACTCCTTCCCATGCCCAGCTCCTTCAGCTCCAGATTCCCTGAGGAGCTGCCCGACCCCATCCTGTCTGTGGGATTAATAAACATTCTGTGATGACCTGAATCTCACAGAAGCTCCTCGGGGACAGCCTCGCCTAGTGCCAGGGGCCAGGAGGACCCACTGGTCTGAGGGACGTGCACGGTCCCCCGGTGGTCTATAGGGTCCTGACACACCTTTGCCCCCCTGTTCCCTTGGCCCCGGGGCGCCACCCCGACTGGCATCGTGGCAGTAGGTTCAGTGCAGGTCTCTGTTCAGAGCTGGAGGAATCCCTCCCACCAGGCTGGCCCATCCACAGCACGGGGACAATCGTATCGCCTCCGTCTGGAATCCATTAGCCTGCCTAGGGATGGGGATGATAAACACAGAATCAGCTGCATATCCACGGAGCCCAGCCCAGCCCCAGGGAATGTCCCTCTGAACACAGAGGATTCAGTAATGACCACAGGTCCTGGGGTCAGACAGGCTTGGGTTAATATCCTGACACCATCACTTACAAGCTGTGTGACCTTGGGCGAGTCATTTAACTTCTCTGTGCCTCCGTTTCTTCCTCTGCACAATGGGGACCGTACTAGTGCCTGCCCTGCAGGGCTGTGGTGAGGATAAGAAGCAGGAAGAGCAGACACAGCTGCCGTGAGGCGCAGCGCAAAGCCCCCATAAAGACCAGTGATGGTGCCACTTGTCACCGTCCATCACTGACTGTGGCATTATTGGTGTCGCCGCTCCTCCTGGCAGGGCGGGCGGGAGCAGGCGGAATGTCAGGGATGGAACTCGGGGCCGTGTGTTTGATGGGAAGAGTATCACTATTTCTACCAGGCACCGCTGAAACGTACCGTTTCCTTCCACTGTAAATTGAGGCAGCAAACGCTGGTGTCAGCGGCAGCGCCTAGGACTTCGTTACCCAGAAAAGTCACAGATGTATTCATATCCCACTCTTGGTGTTACAGACCTCTGCAAGCGTCATTTACATCCATCTCTGGCCCCAAATTATGGTGGGGATTAAATCTGCCACTCAACGTTATCATCGATGCGTTCAGAAAAAAGCACACACCTTACCATATCACAAATGTGCTTTTTAGCCACTGTGATAACTGGCTCCTTCGGCATCCTGGGCGTCGTTTGATGCTTTTAAGGCCAAGATTCTGAGGAGGGGCCTAAGGCACAGGCATGGGCCCAAAGCCCCCAGAGGGACGGCACCACGAAGGTGCTGGACCCACCGGCCACACCCCTGCCGAGACTCCACAACTCCAGTCCTAGGCCTGTGGCCACGTGCCTCAGAGCCCCAAGCTCACCCTTCCTTGATCCGGGCCTTGCGCATCTATCTGCACAAGCTCCAGTGTCCCTACGCCCCTTCAGGGGGTCAGACCAAGAAGGGGATGTCTGAGCCCTGGGGTTGGGGGCCGGGCGGGGTGTTGTCACTGGGGGGGCCCCGAGAGGCCTCACACATTCACTCCTGGCCTCGCCACTTCCGAGTCTGCCGGGGAGCCCTCCTACCCAGCCGCAGGTCTCAGTCCCTCCCCGGCATCTGGGCCGAGGCTCCCGATGCCTCTGGCTCCTCCAGAAGCCCCCGGAACGCCAGCATCTCCAGCACCTGAACCTGGCACTCAGAAGACGAGTTAGGGAGAGTGGCCAGAGGGTCTGGGCCGGGAGCCCCTCCCAATCAGGAGGCCGGGAAGATGCAGGAGTTGTCCACAGTAAGGGGCTCTGCAATGGAGCAGGTGGACTGCGTGGAGAAACAGCCCCCTCCTCGAACTCCCAAAGCAGGCAGCTCAGCTGAACATGGAGACCCAAAACCCCTGCCTCCTGGGGAGGCCCCAAGACCTCAGGGCGATTCAGCTCACCCCTGGGTCCCATACACTGCATTCTCCAGGCAGCCTCTCCACCCACATCTCCATTCTCCCACTTAGAGCATCTTGGCCAGCTTACGCTGAGGGAAACCGAGGCGCAGAGATGGGAAGTCCGATGTCACGCAGCCACGAAGCAGCTGACTCCACACTCGATGCTCGTAACAGCTGCACTGCTCCCTTCCCCGAGGAATGAAGTTTCAGGGTCCCAGTTCCCCGCAGTCCTCGGGTGCCTAAAGGTCCGGCATCACTGTATGAATGGGAGCGGGGAGGGCGTTTGGGGCAGAGAGAAGAGTAAGGACAGAGGGCTGGCGGTGGGACCAGGCAGTGTGTGTGGAATCAAGGTCTCTCGGAGGCCACAGCTCAGCCTCTTTCTCTTCCGTTCTTTCTGCAGAAGGAAGAGCGAAGCGTTCCTGCGACCCCAGCAGCTCAAAGCCAGACACAGCTGCCGTGAGGGGTAGTGAGTACCATTATTACAAGAGGTGTGCAAGCAGCCAGGACCCTTCTGTCCTTGCGCAGCAGGCTGCAGATATCTGGGCGGGGACTCTGGTCAGTTTGTCTCGTGTGTGTGTGTGTGTGTGTGTGCGCGCGCGCGTGTGTGTCTGTGTGTGTGTGTGTGTGTGTGTGTGTGTGTGTGCGCGTGTGTAGCGGGATGTGGGGTGTGCAGAGATTGAGCCTGTCCATGCATGGCCACGAGGTCAGTGCCCAGAGCTGGGGCACCATTGTCCTGGGATCCCTCCTGGGCCTTCAGTCGAGCCAGGGCTTAGGCACAAAATGGGTGCACTGAGGGAAGCAAGATGCGGAATTCAGGCCTTTGTGTCAGCACATAGCTCACGCGGGCTGAAGCAGGCACTCCCCCCACCCGGGCCCCCCACCCTGGGTGGGGCCCTTTCAGCCTCGCCAGTCTCAGGGGCTCTGAAGCTTGGGCACACCCCTACCCCCAGCATCATCTGAGGAGTGCAGAGGGAGACAGAAAGGATTTCTGTCGTTTCGCTTTAGAAACCGTTTCGGTTTATGCCCTGCTGTGTCGTGCACATCCTTAGGGGTTTCTGCCTCGGGAAAAACCTGGACCACAAAGCATTTCCAAATGGAAAAGATAAAGTTCCTGAAGGTGACACTGGGTTACGCGGGTTAGGCGTGGAGCCGGGCAGCCGCTTCCAGGCACCTGCCCTCCTGCCCATCGCAGTCTCCTCCCTGCAGGTTGGGGGTCTCAGGGGAGGGGCTGATGGAGGAGCTGTCTCCACCTGGCTCCTGGGGCTCGTGGGCTCCTGATGCCAGCCTTGTCTGAGCCCTGGTCAGGGGCAGCCGCCAGCTTCCTGCAGCCTCCACAGGGGTCACCGGGGGTGAGAGCCGGGAGGGCAGGGCTGAGCCTCTGAAAAGCCCAGGAGAGGGGCTTTTCTGCTGGGGAGAAATGGCCCTTTCCTCACACATCACCGACTCGGCAGCCCGTGAAACCCTCTGTTCAAAACCCTCCCACGTCTCCCCACTCAGCCGCAGCCTCAAGACCTCCACTACCTCTCGATCTTATTTCCTATCCCCTCCTCTCACACCTCCTTGCTATTCCTAGAACACACCAGGTCCTGCCTACCCCAGGCCTTCGCACTTGCCGCTTCCTTTCCCAGAAGTCTCTTCCCCCACATCTCCGCAGGGCTCCCTTTTTCACCAGCCTCAGGTCTCTATTCACATCTCTTCTCAGGGATATGCCTTTCCGGATGTTTACTTAAAACTGTACCCCTCCCCACTCCATCACCCCTTTCCCAGGTGTACTTTTCTCTATACCACTAAACCCCACATGATATGGTGTAATTTACTTATTTGTTATGTTATCTCGCCCCAAAGGCAAGAACGTTTGTCTGTTCTATTCTCTGCCGTATTCCCAGCACCTAGAGTTACCTGGGAAAATAAAGCTTTGTTCAACGAATAGAATCTTCTCAATAGAGCTGCAGAGGAGGCATCCACATCCCTGTTTTAAAAAGAAGGAGACAGGCTCAGGGGGAAGTGACTTGGCCAGAGTTCCCGGCAGAACACGGCAGAACTGGTTGGAATCACCGTCACTAGAAGCTGAGCACCGACTGCGTGCCACACGCTTCACATTCATCATCTCACAGTACGTTCCCAGTATCCCAGGGAGCGAGCGGGGCAGCAGGATGCCTGTTGTACCCACTGGGCACTGAGGCTCGGGGCTCTGAGGCTACGGGGCTGGCTGAAGCACCGGCCCTGGGATGGCGGGGCCAGATGAAACAGGCTCCCTTTGTCTGCCGCGAATCACGCCTGTCGCCCTCCCACCCACACCCCCTTTCCTGGAGGCAGGGCGCTGGGTGACAACCTGGCTGTGGGTGAGCTGCTCTCACTACCTCACTCCTGTGGGGCCAAACGACGCTGTAAGCATCAGACTGGAGCCTACAGGTCTTCACAGAGACTTCCTCCCCCAGAGGCCAGCTGGAGGGAGCTTCAGAGATACCCAGATGGGTTGCCCGTCCCCAGAGGGTGCCCGCTTGTGTGGTGGTGACCCCATCAAGAGCAAGGCGGCCCTTAAGGCTAAGCTGACCTGGGCACCAATCTGGCCTCAACTTCTCCTCAGCTGTGAGGCCTTAGTAAGTCATTTCACATCCCTGAGACTCGGTTATCTTCGTCCGTAAAATGGGGAGATAAATGCCTCCCTCACAGGGTTGTAATGGGAATTAAATGCGATTGATTGTGTGAAATGCAGGCAGGGCACAAAGGAATCACTCAGGACATAATAGCTGCTGCTTCTCATCCTTCTCCGAGCCATCTGTTCACCCATCCAACCACTCATCGATTGACCCATCCACCATTCATTTGTCCGTCCATCCATCAACTCATTTGTCCATCTACCCAGCCACCTATTGATCCATTCATCTATCCATTTACCCATCCATCTGTCCATCCATCCGCCCTCTCATTCACCTACCTTTCCATCGGTTTCCTTTCTTCCTCATTTAGAGCATCAGTTTTTTCATTCATCTCTCACCCCCATCTGACCTCAACTTTCCTAGTACAAACCCTTTCTCTGCCACTCACTGCTGACATGGTCAGACCCACACTTCAAACTTACCTGAATCTCCACCTTCTGGACGCAGTGGAGGCCTTGGGGCTGACATGGTGGGAGAGGGCAGAGGAGGAGGGAGGGCCACTGCCCACCCTCAGCCCTTCACACTCTTCTCCGGCTAAGCCCAGACTGGCAGCTAGAGCAGGCAGGGCGCCCTGGAGGCAATCAATCAATCAGTCAATCCATTCATTCCAGTCACGGTCGTTGGGCACCCACTGTGTGTCGGCACTGTACCACCTGCTGGGGACAGGGCACTAACAATACAAACAGAATCCCTGTCCTTGAGCAGCTGAGGCTCTAGTGCAGGAGACAGGGAATAAACAAGCTGAGAGAGGACTTAGAATGTCAAGTGTTATGGAGAAAAATAGAGCAGGGGCCGGCGGGGGTGCAATGTTAGGTTGGGTCACAAAAGTTTCCCTGCGAAGGAGGTGAGGGAGGGGCCGTGAGGATAACTGGAGAAAGAGCAGCCTGCAGAGCCAGCAGCACGTTCAAAGGCCCTGAGGTGCCACTCGCCCGGCGAGCTCCAGAAGCCCACGGGGCTGAGCAGAGGGGGCAAGAGGGGTGGGGGCTCGGGAGGGGCTCCTCTGGAGCCTTGAGAAATCTGTGCCTTTGTCTCCGAGGGAGGCGGAGCTATGGGAAGGTTTTGAGCTGAGGGGTGACCTGAGCTGACTTAGGTTCCAAAAGGGAGGCAGGAGAAGCCTCTGGAGCAAACAAGTGAGCCTGACAGGCAAGGCCCCTTGGCTCCTCCCCCAGGTCACTCAAGGGGGCTGGTGGCTGTAATTGTAGATTGTCACCCACAGTTCCTGGAAGGCGCTTGAGAATCTGCCTCTCCCCACTCCCCCCCACCAGCTGCAGGGGCCCAAGGGCGGAGCCTGTGTCTGTCCAGTTGTCCCCAACGCTCCGCAAGCTGTCTGGTGCACAGTAGGAGCTGGGGAACGTTTACTGAAATAAAGAAGGGAGGGAAGAAGCAGTGATGTGAGCAAGACAAGAAAGGAAGGAAGGACAGAGGGAGGGAGGGATGGAGGGAGGGAGGGATGGAGGGAGGGAAGGAGGGAGGGAGGGATGGAGGGAGGGAAGGAGGGAAGGAGGGAGGGAGGGAAGGAGGGAAGGAGGGAAGGAAGGAAGGAGGGATGGAGGAAGGGAAGGAGGGTTGGAGGGAGGGAGGGAGGGAAGGAAGGAAGGAGGGAGGGAGGGAGGGAAGGAAGGAAGGAGGGAGGGAGGGAAGGAGGGAAGGAGGGAAGGAAGGAAGGAGGGATGGAGGAAGGGAAGGAGGGTTGGAGGGAGGGAGGGAGGGAAGGAAGGAAGGAGGGAGGGAGGGAGGGAAGGAGGGTTGGAGGGAGGGAGGGAGGGAGGGAAGGAAGGAAGGAGGGAGGGAGGGAGGGAAAGAGGGAGGGAAGGAGGGAGGGAGGGAGGGAAGGAGGGAGGGGAGGAGGGAGGGAGGGAGGGAGGGAAGGAGGGAGGGAAGGAGGGAGGGAGGGGAGGAGGGAGGGAGGGAGGGGAGGAGGGAGGGAGGGAGGGAGGGAGGGAGGGAGGGAGGGAGGGAGGGAGGGAGGGAGGGAAGGAGGGAGGGAGGGAGGGAGGGAGGGAGGGAGGGAAGGAGGGAGGGAGGCCAGGAAGGCAGGAGGGCATAAGGGTCTCTGCTCTCCCTCCTTGCCCTCCTCGGCTTCCCTGACAGCTGAGGCCCCCGCTGCTCACCTGTAAAATGGAACAATGCCCCCACCCAGGGCTGCAGGTCTCAGGGCCCCTGGCAGCGTCAAGCTGCAGCCTTTAGCTTTCATGGCCCCTTGGGGACATGTGCGTTTCTCCAGCAGAATCCTGTCCTGCGGCTCCAGCAGCTGCGCCCAGGCTGCTGATCGTGGACCAGGGAGGGATATTGGGAGAGACTCCAAGGAGCCCCCAGCCCTGCCTCTGAGGTACAGGGCTGTTCACACATTCCACCCCCAGACCGTTACAGCTACTGTCAGAA
The DNA here is from genome assembly GCF_949774975.1 of Lagenorhynchus albirostris. Lineage (NCBI taxonomy): Eukaryota > Metazoa > Chordata > Mammalia > Artiodactyla > Delphinidae > Lagenorhynchus > Lagenorhynchus albirostris. Next base: position 416,860 of record NC_083114.1, read on the forward strand.
ACACTGAGCCTCTTTCATAGAGCTCAGCGGTCCCTGGAGGCTTCATTTCGGCCCCAGGACTAAGGAGACACTCAGTGTTCCCATTTCACAGATGGAGAAGTGGAGGTCCCTGGGGCTGGCTCCTGAGAGCCCCCAGCAATGACTCCCCGTAAGGTTCCCATCTCCCAGCCACCGTTCCATTCCCAGACATATTTGCGAAGGCAAAATCATGTTTTCAAAACTTAGTTTAAAATTTAAAATTTAATTGTAAAATGGAAACCGTAATGTTCAGCTTTGCCTCACTCATCCTGACCGCCTGCCCAGGGCCAGGCTCTGCTGGGGGCAGAGCGCCTGAGGGTGCCTGATCTCTGGCCAGCCGCTGTGGAAACCTTCTCGGGGCCTGTGGGCTGGAGGTCCTGTCTTTCCCGGCACAGGCGCTCCAGTATTCCGAATTTTCAGCCCAACCCCCGCCCCAGGTGACTAGATGAGGTAAGTGAGGCCCTGGCAGGGGTTGATTTGCCCAAGGACATACCAGGGACTCCCGCCAGCAGGTGAGATACACAAGCCGGTTTACTGATGAGAAAAGTTGAACCAAGCCAGGAAAGAAGACGTAAAGTTCTCCAGCTATGAACAGAAGGAAGGTGGAGGTCCAGGCGGCAGGAACCTCCCAGGCCTGGTTAAGAATCAGAGTGGCTCAGAGCAGGGAGCGGGCAGGGCCTGGGGGAGGCTGTGAGGCAGGCTGCCGAGGGCCACTCCCGCCGGTGGAGCCGGGACCTCATCAGGAGGGCGCTGGGGGGCCCTGGAAGGTGGTAAGCTGGTAGTGACCCAGACAGAGATAAACGGGGGTCTGTCCTCCCCAGGGTGCCACCCTTTCCACCCAGCGCCGTCAAAGAGAGAGGGTCTGGAATCCTCACCAAAGTGCCCCCCACAACGCCTGAAATTCCTCCACCAGAGGCTCATGAGGGAGTGAACTGTGGGGCAGGAGGACCCTCCTGGCTTCGCAACCAGAAGGAAGGACCTCCATCCCTCCCGCCACCAACACCTGTGTGCCCCCCCCACACACACACACACATCAGCTTTGCCAACGTCTGGGGCTCTCTGCTTGCACCGGCGGGCTCGGTGTAAGATAACTGAGCACTTGTAACAGTTTTTCTCCTCGAGCGTCCCAATTAGACACCACTCGACGTTCCTCCTCCCTTCAAGACCGTCTTGCCACAACCCCGGAGGCAGGGCAGGTACGCGGCCACCCTCCCGCCAAGCCCACTCACGCTCCTCTGCCGCCTGTCCCGAGGTCGAGCAAGCGGAGGCCGGATCCGGACCATCGCTGAGCCCCGGTTCCTTCCTCCACGAAGCCGGCAGGAGAGCGGCCCGCGCCTCGTCAGGACCTCACGAGGAGCCAGTAAGGGAATATTAACGAAGCGCTCAGCGCGGGCAGCCTGGGCCACGGGCCGCCCTCCCACGAGGGACGCTGGTCGGGGTGGGCCCAGGGGCTGAGGCCGCAAGGCAAGGGACCAGGTCTCCCTGAGCTTCCTGCCAGTATCTAAGGCCAAGATGCTGCGAGGCTTCCCGTTCTCGCCCTAACTGGGGGAATCAAATTCTAAGATTCCTGAGGCTTCTAATTCCTGATGACTGGGAGTCCAAGCAACCCCCACGCTCCGCTCTCCTTGCTGGCTGGAGCCCATGAGGCTCACCTAGACACAGGCAGAAGCCACCCCTCAGCCTCCCTGCCGGCCCCTTTCCAGCCACGTACAGCCAGACGGGTCCCAGGAAACCTGAGCTGGATCGCGTCCCCCGTGCTCTGAGCTGGCCAGCAACTGTCCTGTGCGTGACAGGAAGCCAGACCCCTGGGTCCCCTCAGTCCTCCCTGTGCCCCCTCCCACCTCTCTCTCTCCCTCTCACTGGCTTCCTTGTTTCCGTCCCCACCTCAGGACCTTTGTACTTGCTGTTGCCGCTGCCTGTAGCACTCTCCCCCTAGCTCTCCACTCACCAGGCTCCGCACCACCCCGGCCTCAGCTCCAAGGTGTCCTCCTCAAGAGCCTCCCCGCAAGTCCTCAGACCACAGAAGCCACCCGCCTTTGTGTCACGTGAAACCTGTCCCATCTGTTCCTTCACATGTTCATTTTTCATCCCCCAGGCCCAGAGTATTTGTCTCTTTCACCGCTGTGCTCAGGGCCTGGCATACAGTGGGCGCTCAATAAATACGTGTTGGTGAATGAATGAATTCTGTAATTAGGGGAGCCTAAGTCTCGCCCTCGCACGCAGGGCGTGATAGAACTTTGTTGGTTGTTAGCTCAGTGGGCGTTTGTTGACTGACTGCCTGACCTGGCACAGCTGCTCCTGGATAAAAGGCACTTCACATATGCTGGAGGGGAGAAAGCAGAGGACAGCGCACAACTCTTACTTGGCAAAGGGACAGAGGGGACTGTGCTGAGTTGCTGGCCCCACGACCCACACCTCTCCACCTGCCATCACCACCTGCTCTGTGGGTCCAGCCACCAGCTCACGGCTGCCAGGCTCTCCCTTGCCTTTGCTCTCCACAGCCCTGTACAGGCCGACCGGTCCTTGACCAGAGGTGGGGGCCTCTGAGGCCTGCAGGGGTTGGTGTGAGGGGCCAGAAGCTCTGCCAGGAAGTGCAGGCCCTAAGGCTGGAGTGAGGGTTGGGATGGGGCTAATGGCCAAGCAACTGCGACCCTGGTGGCCGCTGCCTCCGCAGGGGCTGTTAACAGTGTTAATGGGGCTGAGATGCCCCCTCCAGAAGCAGGCCTTCCCCTCCCGGGCTGTTAAGTGGATAAGTGGCAGGGAGGGAAGGAAAGAGCAAGCCCTCCCCCCTCCACCACCCTGGTACTCAGGCAGCCTAGGGAGTCTAGAAACCAGCTTAAAATGTGGGGGGATGACACCGCGCTCTTCCCCCTCATTTCAAGTGAGAAAACCGAGGCCCGGCGCACCAACCTGTTTCCATTCGTCCCCTCCCCTCCAGCCCCTGTGATCATGGCTCACCCCTCCTCTCTGGGCTGCAGGAGCCCAGCCACAGACCCTCAGGAACAGCGTCCAACCCAGGCCAGGGGGGACATCTGAGGACAACCTAACCGTTGGGCACAGTAGCTGCAGTGCCCCGGGCCCACAGCTTCTAGGATGAACGGTGCGAGCAGTGAGAGAGGAGAAGAGGCAACCTGGCAGGGCCTTGAAGCCCAGCGAAGCTTGAAGGGTGGCTTGGATCTGTCGGCAGTAGGAGGTGAAGAGGGGGGTTTGTGCTGGGAAGGTTGGGGTCGGATGCTGGAAAACTCTCTAGAGACAAGAGAGGAATGTAGAGACTGACACAGTAAACGATGGAGAGAGAAAACAGATGGACATGTGAACAGATGGATGAGCGAAGAGATAGGTGAGTGTATGTAAGGGAAGGATGGACAACTGGATGGGGTGAGCAGGTGGGTCAAGAGGGAGGCACGGATGAACAGGTGAGTGGACAATGAACAGATTAAAATTCATCTTTATACCAATTCAGCCATAGAAGCTAATTTTCATTGTTTTTCGCGGAGGACGCGGGGCTCACGAAGGCAAAAGTGCCCGGGGTGCTTAAAAGTCACAATGGGGCCCCAGAGGAAGGCCTGATGACTCACTGGGGGCCCTGTTTTCTTCCCCACCTCCCTCCAGCCTGGCTCAGCCTTCAGGTCTCCATTTCCCCACCTCCAGGGCCGTGCTCAGGTGGTTTCTTCTGCAGGGGACACCCTTTCCGGAACCTGCACCACTCACCCTCTCCTCCTCCAGGAAGTCCTTCAGGGCTGGCTCAGCACCTCATCTGGGCTCCCACAAGACCCTCGGTCTTGTGTTTGAAACAGTCTCCATCCAGACGTGAGCCCTGGGCGCCGGGATCTCTCCTCAGGGACGGAGGCCTAAGGACAGGAAATAGCCCCTGTTACCCCAGCATTTCCCAGACACGGGTCACGTGCCCAGTTGCCATGCAAAGAGGAGGTTAGCGGACAAGTGTGGCCCAGGGAGGCCACGAGGCAGCCACTGGCCACATCCAGTGAAGCGATGGTGGCAGGAGGAGCTTTGGAACTTAGCAGGTGGAACGGCAGCGTTTACTGAGGGGCGGGGTACGGGGCGAGGGGAAGCAAGCCGGTGAAATCCCACCTCAGGGCTTTTGCACCTGCTGTTCCCGCTGCCAGGAATGCTCTTCCCCAAACGGGTTCTCCTTCAGTCATTCACCTGTTAGTCTTTGCTCGGCTGTGACCTGCTCAGGGAGGCCTTCCCAGACTCCGCCCCAGCAGTACGGGCCCCTCTCTCCTGCCGTTTTCTTCTCAAGGCACTGTCTCGCCCTGGTATTTATGAATCCCCAGCTTGAATGTCAACTCCACGAAGGCGGGGCTGTTGTTCTACCACCGCTTGGTCCCTAGCCCCTTGCACAGGGACTGGTACACCATAGGTGCCCAGCGAGTGTCACAGACCAGGGAAGGCTGACAGGGAATGGGCTTGGCGGGCAGAAGTCAGTGAGCACAGAACTGACAGTCATTCATTCATCCGATTCCTTCATTCGACAGCATTTATCCAGCGCCCACCATGTGTCAGGCACTGCTCTGGGCACGGAGGGCTGAGCACATCAGACAACGTCCCTGGCGTCCTGGAAGCAACACTCCCCAGGGAAGACGAGACATAAACATGCCAGTGTGGCCATGAAACACGGGACGGCTCAGACGTGCTCAGGGCCGGGAAGGAGAGAAGCGGAACACGGGGTGCTGCTGGCTGACGCCCCAGGCCTGGCACACCGGGGTCGGCGCACGGGGGACCCCGCCTGTCCTCTGCCTGGACCTCACTGGGGGAGCGTTCCCGACGTTCCCTCAGACATGTGGGAATGTGGTGCGCCCACGGCTGGTGTGCAGTAACTGCTCCGGCCGCCCTGGGAGCCGGGGGGACCCCGCTGGGAGAAGCCCGTGGGCCCCAGCAATGCAGCCAGCTCCGTGGCTCCTGCCCGCTCACGGCGTCTCCAAGTGGCAGGCGGGAAGCTGGGCAGCAAGGGCACTCACATTTGTCTCTTTGCTCCTTCCGGCCCCTCAACCCCAGGCCGGGAGGGCCGGGCGCCCTGCTCTGGCGGTGTCTCAGGCTCATCCCCGAGACCTCCGGGGCTGCTGTGAGGACCGACCAAGGTTCAGGCAGCCATGTGGCCTCAACACCATGGGCGCAGAGTGAGAACAGATTATATGTGCTCTCTACCCTCCCTGCCAGTGCCATGCTGTGTGACCTTGGGTGGAGTTCCTCCCTCTCTGAGCCTGGAGCTAGTTGGTCCTTAGAGGGAGCTCAGCCAGGATCCCTGAGGTTCTGGGATTTCACCAGTTGTGGTGAGCAGATGGGGGGACGTTCTGCGGCCCCCAGCGGTGCCCCGGAGCTGCCCCTCTCCACGGCCTCAGTGGCCAGCCGGCACAGGGCTGGTACAGAGGAGAACGTCGGGGGCGTTTATGGAACGAATGAGGGAGCCGGCACTGGAGCTGGGCCCTCCCAGAGGGAGCTTGCTGGGCACAGAGCTGGGAAAAGCGGCGACGGCTGGGGCCAGCACCAGCTTCGTCTCTAGCTCTTGACGGCCTGTGTGATCTGCAGCTGTGTACAGCACTTGAGGGCCTCCAGTTCCCCCGTCGCATGGGAGGAGCAAGTCCCATCTGCCTCGGGGGCTGCGCGGGGGATATGAGGGCCCTGGCCCTTGGCTGCACTAGTGGCGGCCTCACGCCTCTCTGAACCTCAGTTTACCCAGGTGCTAGGCGGGAGTGGACCCACACTTCTGGCCTGTCACCTCGAGCCAGGATGAGTGCCCCCACCCCAGGCAGGGAGAGGGGCCTGGATGACGGGGGAGGCGAGGCCGAACCCAAGCCCAAAATAGCCTGAGGTGGCAGGATGATGGAGGTGGCGGGGCTGGGCGGCTTGGCGGTGACGGATGGCTCTGCATCGGCGTGAATAAAACATCTGCCTTCCACCGCCCTGGGCCCAGTGTCCGGGCCTCGTAGGCTAGGCTCGCCCCGCCCGCTCTTCCTGGGTCCTCCCTTCTCCCTCTCCTGCTTGACTCGCCAGCGCCCAGAGGACACGCGGACACGCCGAGGCTCTCACAGGCCTGTCCTTGTCCCCTGCTGCCCAGCTGACAGCCTCACTGCCCCCTAAACCCACCCTCCCATTCACACCTCCCTGCCTTGCCCGCAGTGATTCACCTGTCGGGAGGCCCGGCCTCGCTTTCACCTGGGGCAATAACCCCCCACCTCAAGGGCCCCATGAAGTGAGTCTTTCAGGAAGATCTGCCCGCCCCTGACACGGAGGGCCACCCCATGTGATGGCTGGCTGCCTGCTCGCCCGGGGGTCCCTCCCTCCACCCCCTTCCACTCTGCCAGCTCTAAGAGGTGCAAGTCAAGTGCAGGCTAGCCGGAGGTGCATTTTCACCGGCGGATTTCCAAAGACCTCAGCAGGGCACGGGGAAGTGGGCAGCACGCTCCTCGCTGGCCTAACAGCCACCACTCCCAGAGGGCCATTCAGGCAAGCTCACCAGAAACCACCGACCCACTGAAGACTTTAGCTCATGAACTTCCTTGCACATGTGTGAAACACCTGAGCAAAGATGCTTCCCGCAGCCTGTTTGCAAGAACAAGACGTTGCACAGCCAGGATGCCCAGTGCAGGGCACTGATGGGACAAACGCTGGTGCCCTCGGACACAGAAGGTTACAGAGCCGATCGCTCAGGACAAGAGACACTTCCAAAGGTAACAAGTGAAAAAACTGTAAGGTGTTGAACAGCGTTCACACATGCTGTTTTTCTGTTCAAAATAAGAACCACAAAAAAGATTTTGTATCAGTGCTGTGTGCGTATGGGAGCCTCCGGAAGTACACACAAGAAACCCAGTGGTTGCCTCTAGAAGGGAGAAGTGCGGGGCTGGAGGAGGCATCCACGCTGCTCCCTCAGACTCCATCCCCATGTGTCCATTACAAACTCAATGTAAAAATTGAGTAAATGTAAACCTGCTGACCCACTGACACAGGGATTTTACAACAGTGCACAAACCCTCTAGAAATAATTAAGACGCGAAGTTGTAACCTCAGGGTTTGTTTTAATGGCTAAGAGGTGGAAAGGGCCCGACGTCCGGCAGCAGGGGACAGTGTCTGGCATGTGTGCGGCAGGGCTGTGGCAGCCTTGACCACCATCCACACAGGACCCAACGGCGTAAACGGCGCCCCGCACAGCCAGTAAGCGGGAAGGCAGACTGCAGGTATCACAGAAGGAGAGTAAGATGCGCTCAGGTGCAGAGAGAAGTGTCTGGAGGGCGAGCTTAGCCCTGGGCCCGCATCGTTGGTATCTTCTTGTTTTCTCTGTGTCTTTGAGAATGTGTATGGCTGGTGGGGGTAAAAGGACCTCCCCCAGCGAGTGGCGTGGACGCATATACACGACCAAATGTAAAACAGAGAGCTGGTGGGAAGCAGCCGCACAGCGCGGGGAGCGCGGCTCGGGGGTCTGTGACCACCTAGAGGGGTGGGGTAGGGACGGCGGGAGGGAGGCGCAGGAGGGCGGGGATATGAAGATGTATGTATACATAGAGCTGATTCACTTTGTTATACAGGGGAAACTAACAGAACAACGTAAAGCAATTATACTCCAATAAAGACGTTTCAAAAAAAGGCCCTACCCCAGGCTCACTGCCCCCCAGGCTGAGCCGGGCCCCCACGGCACCCCCGAGCTTACCCTAGCACAGCCTGGGCTTCGTGGGCAGGGGGCATCAAACAGCATTGCATGCTGTGCTGTGCGTGACCCCACAGACAGGTCCCTCCCGCGGGCTCCTCCAGGACAAGGCCACACCTGACCGTCACTGTCCCTACCACGGGGCTGGGCACGAGGGAAGCACCCAGCTCAGGCCCCACTACTGGCCCAACCTGCAGGCTGCCGTCCCTGAAGCCGGCCGCTCCACTCACATGAGCGGGCTCCACTCACATGAGCGGCCTCCACTCTGGGCTCGGAGACAGGCCCCCCCACTGTCCCCGCACAACCAAATCGGCCTCACAGAAACACACTCCCACCGCTCCTCCCAGTCTCACAACCACACGGAGAAATTGGTGGGGGGACAGACGGAGGCTGTGAGGAGCTTTGAAAGGCTAGTCACCCACCCACGCCACACTGCGCCCCTCCTTCCACAGACGGGGTCCTGCCGGCGCCCTCTGAGGACCCGGCCCCACAGAGGTGGCGGACTCACGGCCTCTGGGGTCCCACCTGCCAGGTGACCCCCAGCAGAATGGGCACGTTCAATCTGAGTGCTTGGGACCCACTTGGCCCCCGAGTTCCGAGCTTCTGGGGAAAGAGGAGGAGAGGAAAGGAGTGAGGGGCTGGGAGGGGCTGGAGGCAGAGCACAGCAAGGGCAGGTGCTGTGTGACCCCAGGCAAGTGGCTCAGCCTCTCTGGGCAGCCTTGTCAGAGTGTGTAACAGGACCCTATGAGCTCAGGGGCCAGGCCCTTCAGGGTTCCTGGAGCTGCTGGGGTGAGAAGTTCCTGCCAGTGAGGGCTGGCCTCAGCTACAAGCCCTGGGACGCAGAGTTGAGGCCACAGAACAGACCCTCTGAGCCCCACACACCTGGCCCTAAAAATGGGCGGGGCTCAGGGAGTAAGTTAGGCCTGAGGGCTGCGAGTCTCCGAGTCCGTCAAGAGTGCGGAGGGGTCCCGGGTCCAGGGCCCACAGCCCCGCACGCCTGCTTCCGAGAGGGCAGGAGAACGAGGTCGAGGCAGGGTTGCTGGCTGGGCCAGTCTTCTTGCCCAGAGACTGGAGGGCCGGGGTCTCCCGCCCAGCCGCCCGAGCTGCTGTGTGGGCAGCGCCCAGCCCTGGACACTGGACCTCAGGGGGTGTCTGCTGCGGCTGCAGGATGCGCCCTGCACGCATGAGGCGCCACTGAGCGGCCTCCAGGGGCCGCGCTCAGGGCGGGGGGGGGGGGGCTGGCTCCTCATGACGCCCTTGAGCCTGCCTGCTGAACTTGCCCTGGTCCCACCCCCTCCAGGAGAGACCGGAAGTGACACCCCCAGGTGTGACATCATCAGAGGTCTGGCAGCTGGTGTCTGCAGCCCTGACCCCCTCACTGGTGGCCTTGAGACAGTGCGTGTCCTCCACAAAGCTGGCTCTCTCCTCTCTGAGGGAGGGTCACCCCTGGAATGCCAGGACCGTCGAGGTGAGCCATGGGTGCGTCAGGCCCCTCTCTGCCCCACTACCACCTGGAGCCCTCGTTCTCACCCGTCCCTGCAACGGGGCCGCGTCGTGGGCAACTTCCTCAACCGTGCCCACCTCAGGGCCTTTGCACTCGCCCTCCCCTTCCTGGAAAGCTCTTCCTCCAGACCTCACCGTGTTCAGGTGTCCACTCAGGTGGTACCTCCTCTGAGAGGGCTTCCTTCCCTGTGTTACTCGCCTTCCCGTTTCCCAGTGTTATTCCCACGGTGCTCGCCTCTGCCTGGCATTTCACTGTGTTTCCCCAGTGAGAACGTCAGCTCAGGGCTACTGAGCACGGGGCGGACAACCCCGGCCCGAATCCTGGGCTGCTCACCAGGCCCATCCCCACCCCTCACCCTTAGTGGGTAACCCCACTGGAGGCCTCAGTTTCCCCACCTGCACAGTGAGGGGAGTGGTAAATACAGCCCCTCGGGGGCACTCAGGGGCTCCCTTGGCCAGGCCAGGGGGACAGACTCATTGGTCAGCTCGATGTTTATCAAGTGTCCACGGCTGATCAGAGGGTCGGGGGAGCTGCAAACTGCATGGGGTCCGGGATCTGGAAGAAGGAGCGTCACCGCCACGGTCCCAACCACGCTGGCGCCGCAGGCAGGGGGCTGCGCCCGTGCCGGCGGGTCTCCTTCCCTGCCACCTTGAGGCTTCAGGGAGGCCAGGTGAGCTTGGGCAGCGCCTCTCTTTGGAGGAGGAAGGGGATGCAGAGACCCCTCCCACACGCGCATCCCGGGAGCCTGTCCGGAGTGTCAGTCACACCCTGGTCACTGAGCAGCCAGGGCCCTGTCCCTGGTGTGTCTTGATGTTTCTTGGCTGCCTCTGACTGATGATGAAAAACCCACGCGAGGCTGGCGTTCCGCTGCAGAATCTGCCCGAGGTTTGTTCTCACAGGAAGTGTCACGTCCTGCCCTGGATTTTCGAGGAAAGTCGATGCCCCAGGAAGATGGGTCGTGAGTGCCCTGCAGCCTGGCTTTCTCCAGGGTAAGGCCGCCCCAGGACACACAGTGACAGTGGGAGAGCCAGGACCGGGCGTCCCGTGCGCCTTGGGTACTGGGCCACAGTTCCCCTGTGGTCCCCGACCTCTCTGTCTGTGACCTGGTTCCTTGGCTTCCTCCAGGGTAAGGCCGCCCCAGGACACACAGTGACGGGGGAGAGCCAGGACCGGGCGTCCCACGCGCCTTGGTTACTGGGGTCGTGAGTGCCCTGCGGCCTGGCTTTCTCCAGGGTAAGGCCGCCCCAGGACACACAGTGACAGGGGGAGAGCCAGGACCGGGCATCCCGTGCGCCTTGTTTACTGGGCCACAGTTCCCCTGTGGTCCCCGACCTCTCTGTCTGTGACCTGGTTCCTCAGAGTCCTGGGTGCCCGGCCGCAGTCCCCCAGATAAGGGAGGAAGGAGCAGAGTGCAGCCTGCTGGGGACAGAAGGAGGTTGAACCCTCCAAACACCAGGGACGGTGACCCAGCAACGCCCTCCAAGGTCTCTGCCTGAAAGAACTGAATCCCGGGTTCTCACAAAACCATCTGAGAGGGACTTCCCTGGTGGCGCAGTGGTTAAGAATCTGCCTGCCAATGCATGGGACACGGGTTCGAGCCCTGGTCGGGGAAGATCCCACATGCCGCAGAGCAACTAAGACCGTGCGCCACAGCTACTGAGCCTGCGCTCTAGAGCCCACGAGCCACAACTGCTGAGCCCGCGTGCGACAACTACTGAAGCCCGCACACTGCAACAAAGAGTAGCCCCCACTCACTGCAACTAGAGAAAGCCTGCACGCAGCAACGGAGACCCAACGCAGCCAAAAATAAAAATTAATTAATTAATTTTTTAAAAAAACCATCTGAGAAGGTTGAGAACGGCACTGCCCACAATGGCCAAAGGGGGACACAAACCAAGTGTCTGTCAACAGATGAACGGACACACAAAAGGTGATCTGTCCACACGGTGGAATATCACTCCACCCCGGAAAGAATGAAGTTCTGGCCAGGCTGCAATGTGGATGAACCTGGAGGTCATTATGCCAACTGAGACGGCGCAAAGGACAAAGACGATGACCCCTTACACGCAGCATACAGACCAGGCAAATCCTCAGACAGAAAGCAGCCTGGAGGCTGCCCGGGGCTGGGTGACTGCTGGCGGGCACAGGGCGCTCCTTCTGGAGAGCGAAAATGCTCTGCAACTAGAGCGTGGAGACGTTTGCACGACACTGAACATACTCGACACCGCTGAACTGTACACTTTGGGTAATTTCATGTCGTGTAACTTTTACCTCAATAAAAAAGGGGGGAACCACCAGGGCCACGGCAGGACCGCGGCAGCAACAGCAGGTGACACGGTGAGCAGGTGCCCGCGCGCAACTGCCTCCTGCCACCTGCCGGCTGTGTGACCTTGGGCACGTTCCTTCCCTCTCTGAGCCCCCATCTCTCCACCTGGGGAGAGGAGAACACACCAGCTCCAGGACTGCGGGGAGGACAAGTGGGCGTGTCTGGAGCAGGCCTGCTGCCGCATTACCGCCACCAGCAAGGGCCACAGCACCTGAGCCTGGCTGCCCTGGGTGGGCGAGGCTCCCAGCTGCCCCAGACCATGTCTGCGGCCACGGCCACCCCACCCCCAGTGGCCAAGATCTGAGCCACAGCGGCCGTCCCTCCGCATCCTTGGTCAGCTGGCGTCTCGTCCCTGGGCTTTGCCCACCTGTCTGGGGCTTTGCCCACCCGTCTGTGAAGGGACCAGACACCAGCCATCTGCAGAGCTCCCAGCCCCAGGACCTTTCTGCTCCCGGAGCCTCACGGGGTCAGCAGCGGGGATGACGCAACAGGAGAGGGTTCAAATCCCAGTTCCCCCACTGCGCAGCCCTCCGCCCTCGGGACCCAGTTGCCACAGTCAGTGGCTCCCTGCCTCAGTCTCCCCACCTGTAAATGTGGGTAATAATTTCAGCCACTCTGTGGGGTGCAGGGAGGCCTGCATGAGTCCTGACTCGTGGCACTGGCTCCACAGGTGTGGGTCAAACGTCTAAGTCTTACAACCCCTGTTCTTCAGGTGAAGAGACAGAGGGTCAGGCTGGAATGTGCAACGGGGCCACAGGCTGGGCGGCTCCATGCCAGGTAGCCTGGCTGTGCTAAGCCCAAGTCCGCCCAAGGGTGGAGACTCAGGCGGGCTGGGCGGAGAGGGGAGGCCAGGAAGGAAGGGGGCTGGGGGGAGAGGGCGGGGGAGGGAGCTGGCCCTCACACGCACACATGGACGCGCACACACGCTCACACACGGACACATGCAGAAAGAGCTGCCCGGAGGGGACGGGCAGCGTGGCCTGTGCCGGGGGCGGATTCAGCCCTACCAACCTTGCTTTATAAATTTTGCATCATCTCAGCTATGAATAGCTTCCTCCACAGCAAGACAGACAGTTCAAAGGGAAGAGAAGTGCTTGCAGTGGGGGGCGGGGGGGGAGAGGAGGGGTGACAAGGGAACCGCAGGATGGGAAGGGCCAGGTGTGTCTGGGCCCAGGAGGGTGCAGCGGGAGGCCTGGAGACCCCATCCTCCCCTGCCCTGTGGGGCTGCAAGGTCACTTCTCAGATGGGCACACTGAGGCCTGGAGGTTACCCTCCACCGAAAGTCACACACGCTGGCCTGGTCCTGAGGTGAACACATGAAGTGGCCAGCGAGCTGATAGGGAGGGGTGAGCTCAAGGGGGCTGGCCGGGGCCCGGGGCAGCCTCCAAGAGCCACTTCATGGCTGGGGAGCCTTGGAAAAGACGCAAGACCTCTCTGTGCCTCAGTTTCCCCAATAGTAAATGTGTGATGCTAAAACTACCTGCCCCACCGTGGGTGGTTGAGGTACAGCCTCCAAGCCCCCTGCCCAGGGTTCAAGCCCAGCCCTGCTGTCCAGCAACCGTGGAACTGGCCCCCTGCAGAGCGGCCCCACGTGCTTGTGAGAACGAGCCTGGTGCAGCGCTAGAGCCACGTGCGTGTTTATCACCGCTGTTAGTTTTCTGGTCAGCGAAACGTGAGGGGGCCCCTCCCCCGTAAAGTCACTGCTGGGCAGCCCCACCGGCCACCAGGGTGTCACCCCAAAGTGTCCGAGGCACACGTCCGGTCCCCGCCGGGCCGGCGCCGGTTGAGGCCAGGGAATGCGGTGAGGGGACGCTCGCCGCTGGCGGGGCTGGGGTGACGGGGCCACGTCCCCGCGTTCCTGGCTCAGGGGCCTCAGGCCATCGCCTCGACCCTGCGCCTGGGGAGCCGGCTTGTAAACTGAAGGGTGCGCCCTGCCTCGTCGGGTTTCCATGGGAACCGACACCCGGCACCGCCTCCAGGCCAGTTATGAACACGCCCCCGACAGGGGCTTCACCGGCGTCACACGCGCCAGGTGCTGCTTAGATGCTTGACGTGTCTCTACTCACGTCACCTTCAAACCGCTCTGCATCCTGAGGAGATGCCCTGAGCGTCCTGTCTGCCGGGTGGGGAAACCGACTCCCCGGGGAAGCGAAGGGTTCGCCCAGGACGTGGGCTCATCCTCATCCCTCTGTCACCATGCTGGGTCCTGGCTCTTCGTTCAGGCACTGGGGGACCAGGGTGAGACCCGTCCTCTCCGCAGGCCTCCCCCCCTCAGCAGCGATGGCTCTGAGAGGAAAGAGCAGGACGCAGGTGCCGCCCGGGCCCTCCCCTCGCCGGCTGGGGAGGCGAGTCCTGCAGCTCTACTCTCCTCCACAGGACACGGCCAGCAGCTCCTGCCGCAGGCCCGAGTGAGGCAGAGTGTACGAAGCCCTTAGCAAGAGCCCAGCTGACAAGAGTCGCCTCTGGGACCGAGGGGAGGCCGGGGCTCCGCAGAGCCAGGGCCCTCGTGGCCCTCTGAGCAGGTGCATCTGGGGCTGCTGTCCCCACCGTCTCCTGTGTGCCACAGCCCTGCCGGCCAGGCAGAGGAGACCCCAAGGGAGCAGAGGTTTGGGGAGTGGACCTTCCCCAAGGAGCAACATGGCTTCTCCAGCCCCTCAGAACCCGCTCCCCGAGCACCCGCCAGCCACAGGCCCTGGAGCCCGGACGGTTCCCCGCCAGGCAGCTTGGGCTCGGGACTCACCCCGGCTCCCCGATTCCAGCCACACGACTGTGACGGGTGGCCTTCCCGTCCCCCACGTGGCTGGTGGCATCGGCCCCACAGCAGAGCTTGTCGTGGAAGCTCAGGGCCGTGACACAGACGACGCGCCTGGCTGGGCCTGACATTCCGGCCTCTGAGGCCAGTCAGTGAGATGAGCAGGGCCGCCGAGTCGGACACTCCTAGGGCCACACCTTGACTCACCGTGTGACCCTGGGCCAGCTCTTTGCCTTTCTGCCTTGGTCTCCTCATCTGCAAAACGGGCTTAATAACGCCTAGTGCGGGATGCTGTCGCGAGCAGGAAGGGAGGTGAGACCAGGGCGGCGCCCAGCAGATGACACTGGCGCCACGATTGCTGCTGCTGCGGCTGGCGGGGCCCCTCCGTGCAGGGGACGCCAGCGTCCCGTCCAAGGGCCTGCAGCTGTCCTCAGGGAGAACCTTCCCTCACCCCCTTCCCGGCATGACTGACACAACAAACACGGCAGAAGGGAAAGGAAAGGTGTGAGTCGTCTGGAGAGGTCGGCAGCAAAGCCAGAGCAAGTGGGGCTAGGGACCAGGCCCAGCTGGAGGCCCTCACCGTGCCTGACTTGGGGGCTCTGCGGGGGTCCAGTCCAGGCACACACACCTGCGTGTTGGGACGTGAGGTCAGTGGCTCACCTACTGAATCACTGCGGTCAAAGCCGGTTGGGCCATGACCGACCTCAGGCTAAGTGACCTCAGCTGCCTGGGCCTCAGCTAATAGCCCAGAGCCGACAAGAGCATCACGAACACCTGTGGTGAATAATAAACAAAATCAGCACTTTTTATCTCATGAAGCCCGTTAGAGCTTCTTTCCCACAGCCCGCCTCCATGACCTCATTTCTGTTAGGTCAAAACTTCCATCAACTTCCAGCACCCTAACTTCTAGTCCCCCCCCGACCGTGTCTGCCCCTTCCATCACACCAGAGCTTCTGGGGAGCAGACACTGAGTTTGATTTCTCTGTGGCACCAGAGACACCCAACATAAGGCCTGAGAGCTCAGAACATGTTTACTGACTGAATGCATGATGGCTTTTCACCACACGTAAATTGCAAATATGGCCACACATTCCTCGCAGTGACCGCCACCAGGAGGTGGACTCTATCTCCCAGTCGCTTTGAACCGTGAGCTTTACAGTAGCTGTAGGATAGGCAGAGGTGAAACCGGGCCGAGACTAAGAGTAGGTCTCCAAAGGGCCTGCAGCTTTCCGGTCAGCTGGCCTGGGCTGGCCTGCTGGAGGGCGAGGGGCCTCTTGGAAGTGAGGCCCAGGCACCCCACCTGAGCTGGCCAACAGTGAGCTAAGCCCAGTGGAGAACAGCCGAGCCCAGTGCAAATCACCAACCCACAGATGGTGAGCAAAATAAAAGCACTGTCGTTTTGTACCCCTGCGTTTAGGGGATGTATGTTACAGTGCGAGAGCTGATTGGTACGCATCATATCCTCATTTCTCAGGTGAGGAGATCTGAGGTTTCAGTGGGCCAGATCTCCAGGCCTCATCTCCATCTGCAAGGGGGCATCCTACCCACTGTCCCGTCACGAGGAGCTGAGGGGATGCAGCCGCAGTGAACGAAGAGTGCGCACGCTGGGAATGGACGGCTGTGACAGTTCTGCCAGCAGTTTGGCGGCTCACTGATAAAGACGTGTTGCTGCAGATAAAGCTCACGCCAAGGGCGCCTTCTCAGCCCTCCTGACGTTTGGCACTGGCTGTTCATTGGCCGAGGGGCAGCTAGGCCCCAGCAGACAAGGGTACAAGGACCAGCATCCGTCCCCTCCCCACCGATTTTGGACCCGCGAGGAGGGGTCTTCTCCTCCATCTGAGAGTTGGCTGTGGCCTGCGTGGGGGCAACGGGAAGGTAAGGAGGAGCGCTCAGAGCCTGCCTTGCTTCCCGCTGGCGGGCAGGGCCTCCCATGCCCCTGCAGCCCCGGCCGCACCAGGCCGACCACACTTTCTGCACCTGCCACGCCTTTGCAGCTGTCGCTTCCACTGCCTGGTGCGCCCTTTCCTCTTTCCTTGCCAGACCACGGCCAACTTGTGTGCAACCCTCAAAGCCCAGCCACGTTAATGTCCTCTTTGGCCCTGATTGCAGGCAGGATCCTTCTCTCTGTGTCCCACCCCCAGGCCCGGGCCCTGAGCTGAAAGGGTCAGTTCAGCGGCATCTTTCCCGCCAGCATGGAAACCTCTCGAGGGCAGAAGCCACTCTGTCCACACCCTGTCCTCCAACCCCGCACAGGCCAGGTCCCAGCAGGGACCTGACCTGAATTAAGGTAAGTTAGAGGAAGTAAAACTCAGGCACCAGCTCTGACTACACTTCTCCAGGAAAATGCATTCCCCAGGCACCGTGTCCACTCATCCCAGCCATCTCAAACCCGGTCATGATTGTGAGTCACTGGGTGAGGTCCAGGGGGGCTGGGGGAGGGCGGGAGGTCCCGCCTCAGACTGCAAATCAAACACTGTGTGGATGGGGCTCCGGAACCTGTATTTTAACACGCCTTGCCCTGTCTGCCTGTGCCCATGACTCCTACCCATGGCCAGGGCTGGGAAGGACTGGGCTGGAACAGGGGTTTAAACTGGGTCCCAGAGCACCCTCGGATCCACAGGGGTGCCAGGCGCAGGAGGTGCAGGCTCCCCCCACCTTGAACCTTGCTCCAGCTTCCAATGTGTTTTACATATCGGGGCTTGGAGCACGTTCCTTCTTTTTTTCTCAATAAGTTTGTTAACTTCCATGCAGTGTGGGTACGAGTGTAATTAGGATAAGCGCCTTGGAAGCCATCTGACAGCATCTGCTAAAGATGCCCACAGCCTGTGACCCAGCAGATCCACTCTTGGGTGTGAACCCACAGGAAGTGAATCCACTAGAAGGTACACAGCAGAGCGTTCTTGCTGCTTTATTCGGAATCACCCTAAACTGGAAGCAACCGATCAAGAAGAGGAAGGATGAACACACCATGCACATCCACACGGCGGCACACAGCACGGCGGCGACGCGGACCAGTCACGTGGACCAGCACTGCGGACGCGTTCCCGGCGAGGGACCCAGACACACATGCCTCCAAACGGGCCCGTTGGTTCTCGGCGATGCTGTCGGAGTGGGGCTGCCTGCGGGGTGCCGGGGCCTGACCTGGGTGGTGGCCACGTGGCGGACGCGTGAACACGTCGTGAACACGCTTTATTTAAGCAGAACCATGAAGAAAAGGTTGACAAAATGAGTCCACTTAACCCTGGTGTTGTGGAGACACCTGCCCCAGAGGCTTTCAGATCTGGGCTCACTCTGGCTCTGCCCCTTCCCAGCCACGCAGCCTTGGGCCTCCCTCTGACCCCACGAGACTGCGGGCCCGGGTCAAGCCAAGTCAGCCATTGGAAAGGGACACCACCATCCTCCGAGGGGACCCCCAGGCCCTGTTGCTGCACTCTAGCCACAGCCACCCCCGGCCCTGCCAGCCTGGACGTCCAGAGGGCTGCTCTCTCCATCCCTCCAACAGACCCTGCTTATTCCTCAACACAGGTGCTTTGCACCTGCCCTGCCAGGACTGCCGTCCACATCTCTGTCCACTTCATGTCACCTCTTCTGAGGGGCCCCAGACGGCTCAGCAAACCCTGGGAACGCTGGCCCTGCCTCACCCCTCCTGTGACTGTGATTAGGATGACTTGTTTCTCCGCCATCTATTCGCCCTCCCAGCCTGAGCCCCCCGGGGCAGGTCAAGTTCGGGGTCGCATCCACAGGCAGCCTGCTCACAGCGGGGCTGGTGGACGCGTGCTGGATGAGTGGACAAGAGAGTGAATCAGGGCCTGTGGAGCCGAGCTCAGAATCTCCTGAGACCACAGGCAGGCCGGGAGGTCTCCAGGGAGCAGAGGCAGTGATCGGCAGGGCAGGACGAGGCTGGGGGGGCCGGGCCTCAGCGGAGAACGGGAGCCGCGGGCTTCAGGACTGAGGAGAACGGCACTGCTCTAATGGCCCCGGAGCCAGCCCTGCCTGCGGGGTCGCGGCAAGGAGCGCAGCCTGGAGCCGCCCACCTGGGGTCAGACGTCTGCGCCGCGCCCTCGGGAGGGGAGCTGTCCCCTGCAGGCTGGCACGGAAGGTGCTCAGAACAGAACTGGCTGCACAAATGTTAGTGCTTTTGAGTGTCTGCCTTGGGCCATGGCCGGCTCGCATCCACCCCCGAGGCAGTGCTGTGACACCATTTTGCAGATGAGGAAACTGAGGCCCAGGGAGGTAAAGCTACCAGCCCGAGGCAGAGCCGGGATTGGAGCTGAGTCCTCACTCCAGAGCCCAGGACTCCACCCCCAGGCGCTTTACCTCCCCGCTCTGCCCCACACACAGTGCGACCTTGGCCACGTCACCACCCTCTGGGCTCATCGCCCACCACCCCCCCCCCACCCCCGACCCGGACTCTCTCGGGAGGCCCAGCAGCCCGAGGCCTCTGCCCACCGCCGAGCCCATTCATCCTCCCTGACGGACGGCCGGACTCCGACCTCTGGCTCTGGCCAGCGAGGCTGAAAACACACGCACACAATGTTTCCATTGGCTCTCCCCGGCTTACGGGCTGGGGTCTGCAGCTGCTTCCAGCTCTGACTCCAGAGGCCCTGCAGGCTCCGGAGGAGCCAGGCCGGGTGACACCCCGTCTTTCAGCCCAGGGGGACCACCACACCTCTCCCCACCCCGAGAAATGGGCTTGCATCGCCCCGCCCCCTGAGGGTCCACGTGGCGTTTCCCTGGACGCATGTGCACCCGGCTCCTCTCGTCCCCACACCGTGGCCTGCGGTGACACAGATTCAGCGTGACTCAGCAGAGGATGAGGGCAGTGGGCACTGTTGCTGAGTCAGTGTTTGTGCTCTGGAGCAGGGCCTCAGCTGGATGCCTGAAGAGGGGTCAGGACATTGACCGGAAGGTGGAAGTCCGAGCCAGAGGGTCCTCGGAGACGCCAGATGGGAAACTGCACTTTCTACAGCGCTCGAGGTGGGACCGGAAGCCGTGAGCCCAGTGCACCGGCCAACCCACCCACGGGTGAGTGTTCCCCAGCTCCCCGCCTGGGCGGAGATGGAAGCACCTGCAGCCGCGGGGCCTCACCCTTCACACACACACCGGATCCTCATCTGCTCACAGGCCGTCCTGAGCAGACCCCTCGCTGACCCTCTCAGAGCCTTCTCCCCGGATCCCTGAACCCAGACCTTACTCCGGCTGTGCTGGCCGTTACAGGAGCGTCTAGCCACATGTAGCTTTCTAAATTTAAATTAATTAAAGTTAAATTTAATAAAAATTCAGTTCCACAGTCTCACTAGCTACATACAGTTTAGTGCTCAGTGGCAACGTGAGGCCAGCGGCCACCACACCGGGCAGCACAGATTCAGAGCGTTTCCGCCTTCACAGAAAGTCCTCAGCTCTAGAGGATAAATCCTGATGGGTCTAAACCAGTCATAGAATCCCATTGCCCAGAGCCAGTGGCTGGTCTCTTCTACTGAAGAGGAAGACAGAAGGCAAGGCTGAGAAAGATGATCTCCTGGTACAAAGGGATGGATGTGGGAGGAGCAGACACTTTACACATTGGTGACCCACCCTTGCCTGCAGCCTTTGAAGACTGTAGTGAAAGGATGTGAAGGCTGGAGCTAAGGCAGCCTTCTTGCAGCTATAAGGCAATAAGTCTCAGAACAAAAGCCAACACATGGCAGGGGGCAAAACAGAAGGATGGAAGGAGACTGGGCCTCCACTGACCAGTGGAACTTGCCGCCTCTGAACTTTTCTTGGTATGAGACTGTTTATTATTCAAGCAGCTGTAGTTGGGGATTTCTGTCACCTGCAGCTGAGCACTTTCTAACTGATAAACTATGAAACGATACCTGCATCCGACTTCCAGGCCTCTAAGTCATTCCTTCAAAGTGAAAGGTCTCTCTTCTCAAGCCTCTCCAAATCCCAGCCATGTTTTAGGGCCCAGATCAAGGGCCACCTTCTCTTAACATCCCCCACAAAGCAGGAAGTGACCCCTTCCTCCTGTAACCCATAGGCTGGTCCCCGTTTTTCAGCACTTGGCACCAACCCACGGCACAGCAAGGACAGGGTCACTATCCATCCTCATGGAGCTGTACCCCCAGACCCTACAAAAGTGCCTGGCGAGTAGCAGGCACTCAAATAATATTTGGTGAAGAAAGAACAGATGCTTTGGGACTTCCCTGGTGGTCCGGTAGCTAAGACTCCACACTTCCACTGCTGGGGGCACAGGTTCGATCCCTGGTCGGGGAACTAAGATCCGAATAGATGCTTTATCTTAGCATCTCCACCAGGCCCTACACGTGATGTATGTTTACACTAAAGTTTGTGAAGAAGTGGAGAAATTCAAAGTGAGCTGTCTACCCCTACCTCACACCATCTACCCAAATACAGTCCTGGTCAATTAAAGGGTCAAATGCAGAAGCAAACGGTTCATATTTTTATTTATTTCTTTAAAATTCTATGTGGAGCCCATTGATGAATGAATGGATCAACAGAATGTAGTATATGGATACAACAAGATATTATTCAGCCTTAAAAAGGAGGCAAATCCTGGGACTTCCCTGGTGGTCCAGTGGTTAAACTTCCCCTTCCAATGCAGGGGGTGCAGGTTCGATCTCTGGTTGGGGAGCTAGGATCCCACATGCCTCTTGACCAAAAAACCAAAACATAAAACTGAAGCAATATTGTAACACAGCAGTCCCCAACATTTTTGGCACCAGGGACCAGTTTCGTGGAAGACAGTTTTTCCACGGACCGGGGCCTGGTTGGGGGGCGGGGGGGGGGGTGGGGGTGGAGGGGAGGGGTGTGGTTTCGGGATGATTCAAGCACATTACATTTATTGTGCATTTTATTTCTATTATTATTACATTGTAATACGCAATGAAACAATTATACAACTCCCTATAATGCAGAATCAGTGGGAGCCCTGAGACCCCTCTGCTAATGAGAATCTCTATTTGCAGCCTCTCCCCAGCGCTAGCATCACCACCTCAGCTCTACCTCAGACCATCAGGCGTTAGATTCTCGTAAGGATTGTGCAACCTAGATCCCTCACACGTGCAGTTCACAGTAGGCTTCGCGCTCCTATGAGAATCTAATGCCGACGCTGATTTGACAGGAGGCGGAGCTCAGGCGGTAACGCGAGCGATGGGAAGCGGATGTAAACACAGATGAAGCTTCGCTCACTCGCCCACCACTCACCTCCTGCTATGTGGCCCGGTTCCCAACAGGCCACAAACCGGTACCAGTCCATGGTCCGGGGGTTGGGGACCCCTGCTGTAACAAATTCAATAAAGACTTCAAAAATAGTCCACACCAAAAAAATCTTAAAAAAAAAAAAGGAAGCAAATCCTGCTACAACGTGGGTGAATCTTGAGGACATTATGCTGAATGGAATTAAGCCAATCACAAAAATACAAATATCATACTTGTATTCATAGAGATAGGAAGCAGAATGGCAGATGCCAGGGCCTGGGGTGGGGGTGAGGAGTTGTTTTATGTTGGGGACAGAGTTCAGCTTTGCAACGTGAAGAGTTCTGGGGGCTGTGGCTGCACGACAAGTGAATGTACTTAACAGGAATGAACTTAAAAATGCACTTAAAAATGGTTAAGATTGGGCTTCCCTGGTGGCGCAGTGGTTGAGAGTCCGCCTGCCGATGCAGGGGACACGGGTTCGTGCCCCGGTCCGGGAAGATCCCACATGCCGCGGAGCGGCTGGACCCGTGAGCCATGGCCGCTGAGCCTGCGCATCCGGAGCCTGTGCTCCGCAGCGGGAGAGGCCACAGCAGTGAGAGGCCCGCGTACCGCAAAAAAAAAAAAAAAAAAAATGGCTAAGATACTCAACATTACATTACATGTATTTTACCACAATTTTAAAACTTTTAAATGATACGTGGGATATACACATACAGAAGGGTATATAAAATGACTGTCCAGGTTGAATCAGAATGCAAAGACGAGCCCCCGTGGGCCCAAACCGTCTGAAGAAATAGAGCATCGTAGCCCCTGTGAAGCCGAGCGTCCCTGCCTGATTTCACCACATCCCTTAGAAGAAACTACCCTTTAGACGCTGTGTTCACCACGTCCTTGCTTTCCTTTACACTTTTGCCAGGCATGTTCTTAAACAACAGATAGTTCAGTTTTGTTCAGTTATAACCTCTACATAAATAAAATCAATAAAGCAAATGCGACGTCTCTTCTGACACTGCTTTTTCTCCTGGTTATTTTTGGGGTAGGCATTTTTATTACTATTATTTGTTAAACTTGCATTCGTGTCATAGACTCTTTGGTATGTCTCATAGATTTCACAGTTAAAAATAAATACATACAGTGCTAAATGTAAAGATAGAAGTTCTTAAAAATAATAATAATAAGGGGATCTAGGTAACTGTTTTTATAATCCTCAGCTGAGGAAGGATTTTCCAAGCATCACACCAAAGACAGCCCCAAAGGAATAAGCCGACATGCTGGATGACAAAACAGTTAAAAACGTCTGTGGATAAAATATGCCTGAAGCAGAGTCATAAAGGCAAAACAAAAACTGTGAAAAGTATTCACAACATAAGGCAGAAGAGATTAACATCACCGCTATATGAAGGGCCCTTCCAAATCAGCTAAGAAAAGATGAACACGCTCCCACACTGCTGGTCTTGATATAAGTTAGTCCCACGGTTTAAGAAGGCGGTACGCATTGATATATATCAAAAGTCAAAAGAAAAGTTTAGACCCTTTAACCTCGTAATCCCACTTTTAGGAATTTTTGCCTTAGAAAATAACCAGAGATGTGTACCAGGATCACATAGAGGTCCTTCCCAATCATATCTGTAATGAGGAAAAATGCAAGTGTCCTAAGTGCTAAACAACAGGGGATGGTTTGAGTTATCAAAACCATTGAAATCCTGTTTCAGGGAAATATTGCTGATATATGAGTTAACTTTAGAAGCAGGTTATGCTCTGATAGACGGCTGATTGGGAAACAATGTGGTGCGGTCGCTTTGGAACACAGCCTGGCGGCTTCTTCTAGGGTCAAATATGCTTTACCACAGCACCCAGCAATTCTACCCTTAGGTATTCACCCACGAGAAAGGAAAACACAACCACACAAAACTCGGGCACAAATGTTCATAACAGCTTTCCTCACAGCAGCCCAAACTGGAAAGAACCCAATTGTCTGTCCGCTGGGGAGCAGTCATGCATACTGTGGAGGGCTGCTTGGCAACAAAAAGGAACAGACTTTAGGGTAAATCTCAAAAGCATCACGTTAAGTGAATGGAGCTAGACATAACAGGCTACGTACAGTGGGATTCCATTTATACAGCACTCTGGAAAAGGCAAAACCACAGTGTCAGGAAACTGACCAGTGTTTGCCAGGAGCCGGAGGTGGGACTGGAGGTCGACTGCCAATTGGTCAGAGAGAATTTCGGGAACGAAGGAAGCGCTGTTCCTAACCTTGATCAAGGCGGCGATTATACAGCTGTCGACACTTATCAAGCTCATCAAGGTGTCACTTAAAATTGGTGGATTTTATTATCCATAAATTATGCCTCAATAAAGCAGACTGTTAACAGCCTTTATGAAAAGAATGTTATAAAATAACATGGCTGGGGACTCCCCTGGTGGCGCAGTGGCTGAGAATCTGCCTGCCAATGCAGGGGACACGGGTTCGAGCCCTGGCCCGGGAAGATCCCAAATGCCACGGAGCAACTAAGCCCGTGCACCATAACTACTGAGCCTGCGCTCTAGAGCTCATGAGCCACAACTACTGAGCCTGTGCTCTAGAGCCCGCGAGCCACAACTACTGAAGCCCGCACGCCTAGAGTTCGTGCTCCACAACAAGAGAAGCCACCGCAATGAGAAGCCCGCGCACCGCAACAGAGTAGCCCCCGCTCGCCGCAACCAGAGAAAAACCCACGCACAGCAACAAAGACCCAATGCAGCCAAAAATAAATTAATTAATTAGCTAACTAAAAAAAAAATAACATGGTTGGTAGGGCCTCAATTTTGTGTGAAAAAAACCAGTACAGGGCTTCCCTGGTGGCGCAGTGGTTGAGAGTCCGCCTGCCGATGCAGGGGACACGGGTTTGTGCCGCTGTCCTGGAAAATTCCACATGCCGTGGAGTGGCTGGGCCCGTGAGCCATGGCCACTGAGCCTGCGTGTCCAGAGCCTGTGCTCCGCAACGGGAGAGGCCACAACAGTGAGAGGCCCGCCTACCACAGAAAAAAAAAAAAAAAGTACACATCTGTGTTGGTTAGGACTAGGATACGCTGGGTGGCAAACGCCCACAGTCCTGGTGGGTGAGCCAAACCACGCTTCTCAAACTCACGTCCCAGCCCAGAACAAGCTGGCCGATGGTCACGGCTGCTCTCCCCTGCGTGCTGACTACAGCTGGCATCCGGGCAGCCTCCACCCTCTCGTTCAGAACCTGCAGAGTCTCTGTCCACAAGGCTGAGGATGGAGGAGCTCCAGCTCCCACCTGTGTCATCCTGAAATTAACATGTGTCACTTCTGTTCATTGCCCATGGGCCAAACAAGTCACGTGGCCCCAACCCAATGGCCAGGGAGACTGGAAACACGGGCCTCCAGTGAACGCTCGTGGCCTCTGCTGTAATCCTCGAAACACGCCTGCCCCCTCCTTCCTACACAGAGAACACACCCCCCGTCCCGTCCAGCACGGCCTCCAGCTCAGAGCAAGGGATCTCTGGGGATATGCAGTGGCCACTGTCTGGGCGGCTCCTCTTAACTCCAGAGCCTTGTGAACTAAAACAGTGGGTTATCGACCCTCTCCACACACACACATGAGATACAGGCATCAGACAACAACAGTAAGATTCCCATCTGGAGCCCATCAGGACACTTCCAAGCTCAAAGCCACCAGGCACACTTTGTGCATCCCCGTCTTGAGGCATTGGGCCCTGAGCCCTCTCTGCGCCGCAAGCCATGTTCCGGTGACCCCTCGCTCTGCCTTTTGGGGGTGCGCCTCTTTCTCTCCTATCTCGTTTCCCCTCTTGGCCGCATCCGGAGTGACTCTCCTCACTGCTCAGCCCCCTGCCCGTCTCCAGGGAGGGTGAAAGTCCCCACGCCACCTCATCCCATTTCAAGTCTCCAGTTACCGAGGCTTCTGCGGGCCAGGAATGGGATTCCATTGGAATTACACTCCCTTTGGAAACCTAGCAGGTTCTGACCTGCTCGCCTCAGGTCTGTTCCACGTGCCAGTTACTACACCTGAACTTCTTCTTCCCAAGAAACAGTTCTCACCTACGCAATTTCCCTTTATCATCTACGGGCCCCTTTCTCTAGTTACTGGTTGAATCTATCTGAAACAGAGCTGGGAAGGCCAAATCCTCACTCTCACGTTCACCCAGTGAGGGATGTTGCTGGGTTTCTGGCCCAAAGCCTTTTAAACCCCACTTGACTGTCAGGAATCAGGAGGCCCCCCAGTGTCCCCGCCCTGCTCTCTCCTGAACCTCTGACTCACCCCAACACCTTTGCATTCCTTCTGAGCTGATTTCCTTCCTGTCACCCTTGCCAAATGCAGCTGATGGCAGCAAAGCAACATTACCGACCCCTTCTTTCCCAACTTCTCCCCGGGAACCATGAACTCAGAAGCCGTTCCGTGCACCTTCCCAACCCTCATAGGAGGCTGGTCTGCAGATGGCTTACCTCTGCGGACGCGGCTCTGTCTTTCCAGCCCCGGATGTCGGTGTCCCGGCCGCCTGGCCACACTCAGCTAGGCCAGCGCCCCCCGCCACGGGTCTGCAGTGGCAGCATTTCTCCTCCGTGTTGGTTTCTCTGTGAGTCAGAACAGGGAAGGCTGTGGAATGAGCCCCAGAGTTCAAAGGCTCCCCACTCTATAAGTTCACTGTTGGCTCCCACGTGGTCTGGCATGGCCTGATGGGGGGTCTGGGCCCTCCCAACGCAGCTCTGCCTCCCAAGAAGAGCACAGCAGTGATGGAGGTGGAGAGACCGTGTACGCAGCCTGGGAACTGGGAGGGTTCGCTGCACACGCCCAGGTGTGTGTGCCTGTAAGCAGGCAATGTATGAAGGAACTATGGCAGGCCTGCAACTCTCAACACAAACTAAACTCGCCTCCAGGGCAGGGCGCTACACTGAGAAGGAGGTGCTGAGAACAGAGTCCAAAATGGGCAGAACAGAGACAAGAGGGGCCAAAAACTAGAAAAATGAAAGGTGTGGGAGTGAGGAGAACAGGAAGAAAGGAAGGGATGGAGGGAGGGAAGAAGGAGGGAATACAAGACCATTTTTTTTTAACGTTTCATGAAAACAGCAGAAAAGGAAACTAAAGATTATGACGTTCTGAAAGGCATTTCAGATAAAAATGAACAACAGAAAAGGTTACGGTTAAGTCCCATACCAAGTTACTGGAGAAATGAGAAAACCAAGCAGTGCCCCTACGGATAATGAAGGCAGTGTTCCAGAAACACACACCACAGAACCACAGCCAGAAACAAACAAAAAAATGTATCCTAAAATTTTTGCATGAGTCAGCAAAAAAAAGAAAAGATACAAAAGAATAACAAATCAATATGTGAAGACCTCAGAAAAGATGTGCTAAAACTGAGGGAAGAATTAGGAAGAAGAGAAAAAAACGCATTTCAGAATGACAACCGCAGTAGAAGGAGCACAACACAACGAAACACTGTGAGATGATGCCTAAGAGAATCAGAAGTTAGAATGGAGGGAAATTTTTAAACAATAAAAAAATGGGAGAGAGAAGTAGGATTCAAGAGAAAGTGACTACTAAGTGAGATCTAACGTGTGCAACACCAGTCCCGCAGAAGGAGTCCAAGTGTTTAGTCAAACGCTGAATGCTGTAATTTAAAAAAAGAAAAAAACTTTCCTGAAATATATGAAAACTTGAAACAGCATTGGGTACCTGGACAAGCTGACCCAGAACAGCCAACAGAGAGGCATATTCTACAACATGTTCTACGGCTGCCTTTGGGAATTCAGGCAAAAAAAGATGAAGTCACTTCCGGGAAAATCAGGCTGTCGTCAGACTCTCTGACGTGAGCACTTCCTGCCAGAAGCCCCGGGGGCACATCTAGACACCAAGGTCGGGAGCAGAGCGGGGCAGGTCCCGCTAAACTGCCTTTCAAGTACAAAGGTCGTAAACAGTTATCAACAGGCAAGAACTCCGGGACGTTATTCCCACACGCCCTCTGAGGACCCACCAGAAAACAGGTCTCAACCAACCAAGACAACCAGAGAAACATAATCCTAAGGTCTGACTGTGAGTACTAAATGGGTAGAACACATGGGAACTTACACAGTTAAGACCAGTGATGGACACACCAGATAGAGTATATTTGAGGGAAAGTGGGAAGAACATGGAGAAAATAGAATAAGCTTACTGACTGCCTTGTAGTTAAAGTCTGAGAGTAAAAGGATATTAATTCAAATCAGATGCTGTGCGCAGAGGATTGTAGCAAGTTTCAATATCGCTCATAGTAGGAAACCAACAGACAAATAAAAGAGAGGACCAATATTGCGTACAGATATTACTGTAAAAGTAACAGTTGCAACAAAATTAGGAACCTTTCCTAAGTACCAAAAAGATAAAGTCCGGTAAGAGAGAGGGAATATAAAAACCACACTGAGGGCTTCCCTGGTGGCGCGGTGGTTGGGAGTCCGTCTGCCGATACAGGGCACACGGGTTCGTGACCCAGCCTGGGAAGATCCCACGTGCCGCGGAGCGGCTGGGCCCGTGAGCCATGGCCGCTGAGCCTGCGCGTCCGGAGCCTGTGCTCCACAGCGGGAGAGGCCACAACAGTGAGAGGCCCGCGTACCGCGAGAAATAAAAAAATAAAATAAAAAAGCCACACTTAAAGACAAATTGTTTAAAACTCTTGCACGGGTAGGTGTAAATGTAACATAAAACACCATGCAGAACTGAGGCTAAACATATTGACCGATTGGTCTTAACTCACCTATAAATAGAAAACAGATTTTCAGGTTGGCTAAGAAAGGAAGCTCCAAAGCTGGAGTGACCGCCAGAGCCCGCCATCCAGGGAAAGTCTGAGGCGGAGGGAGCAGCTGTGCCGTAGGGGGAGATGCATGCAGTAGGGGTCAGCTCGTGTTCCAGTGTGCAAAGCTCGGAGGAGAGAGTTCCGATGACCTATTGCCCCACCACCACCCCATGGCTGGCGTAGACGATCAGTTCACTGTGCAAACGATTTCGTGGTCAGGAGCCCAGGCAGGCCTGCCGCGTAGGTCCTTTTCCACGTGGCGTTGACGGAGGTCCCTCACTGGCATCCAGCTGGAGGACAGGCTGGCCTGGAGGCTGGGCTCGCAGGGACTCTGGACTGGTGTGTCTACACCTGGCTCTCCAGCACAGGGTCTCCGCGGAGCGCGGCTCTGCGGGCGTGTACACCCAGCTCTGCGGGCCCCCAGCGCCCGTCAGCCACACTCTGCCGGTGGCTGGGGCAGGCCCAAGTTCCCCAGAGTCAAGGGGGGGACAGAGACCACACTTCTCAATGAGATGTGTGTCCAAGAATTCGTAGCTGTGTTTCACAACTAAAATGACCACCAAGGATAAACCTTTTTTTTTAACGGTTACATACAGGGGAGAGAGCCTCAGTAAGGGTGATTATCACAAACAGCTGAAACATAAAGTATCTTTAAATCCATGTGTTCCTAATTGTTTTTTTAATCCCTACTTGATCACCACTGGAAGACCAACTTAATCAGAAAACTGTTACAGGGACAAGGCAAGCATATATCCTGCCTTTCCTCTATAAAACTGCACCACCAGGTAGCCAAACACTGGGGAGGGCAACTTTCTCTCCGAGAAACACTTCAGCTAACAAATGAGGTGGGAATGGTAGAATTAGGATGTCACCAGTCTACAACCACTAATGAAGTAGTGAATCCAGGCGCTGAGAATCAGCAGCTGCTAACACAGCAGAGATGGTAGGACGCCGCGCCTCCCACGGGGGGAATACAGTTTCCCCAACAAGTAAGGTACAAGGAAGAAAACACGGGCTGAGCCTTTAGATGAAAGATACTTGGGAGCTACATCAGGCAGTGTGACGTGGGGACCTTATTCAGATCCTGATTCAAACCATATTTTGTTCATTTTGACATTTAGGACACAATTGTAAACTGAGACTGGATACCTGCTGATATTAAGGAATGGTTGTTACATATGAAGTTCTAAACAGTGATATGGTCTTTTAAGTCACAACCTTTCAGAAATACACTCTGAAATATTTGTGGATGAAATTACACAATGTCTGGGATGAACAGGACGATTGTCCCAACAGTTTGGGAGGGAAAAAGTGGCGAGCGCAGAGATGAGACCAGACTGGTGTGTGCTGATCACTGTTGAAACAGGGTGCTGGGTGCCTGCAGGCTCATTACTCAACCTAATGTTGTATACGTTTGACCCTTTCATAATGAAAGCTTTATGTATGTAAATTTTTGCACAATAAAAACTTATATATAGAAAAAAAGGCTGGAAGGATATAAATCGAAATGCTAGCTGTACACCTTAAACTCACACAATGTTATATGTCAATTGTATCTCAGTGAAAATGAATTCTAAAAAATGCTAGCCATAAATACTTCTGGCAGATGGGATTATAGATACATTTTCTTTTTAAATTGCTCATTACTCATCTTCTAAAATTTCTACAATGAACACACAGCACTTTAAAAATCTGGTAAAGAAAGATTAAACCAAACTGGCTCCCTCTCGCCCGGGCTCTGCAGGCGGGTGGGCCCCTTGGCAAGACCGAGCCAGGAAGCCATTTGGCTGCACAAGCCGTGGCCGTACAGGCAGATGTGGTTGCCTCCGCCCCACTTCTCTTCTGGGAATCGTGCCCGGGGAAATCATCTAAACCTGAAACGCCAGCCAACCTGCCCGCTCGAGGATGCCCACGCCGGCGCAGTTACTGGGGTGAAAGCTTGGCGTTGGGGGCCACATCCCGCGACAGGGGTCGTGTCGGTGAAGCACGGACATCATGGCGATGGACCGCTGGGCAGCCACCAAAACGGAAATTGGTGGACTTAACGCTGGGTGAACCGAGGATGCACGTCTGTACGCCTGTCAGGAGTCCAGTTTTGCAAACACACGTGGAAAATGAGCGGAGCCCTTATCAGCTTCATGGGACACGCTGTGAGAATGAAGCGTGTTAAGATGCCCTGACCCTGGCCCCTCATGGGGAATCGGCTTTCCCTGAGATCCTCCAGAAGCCCTCAAACCCAGCCTGCTCTGGCCTGTGTCTCTCACATCCCCAGGTCAGCTTTGTCTTTTGCAACTCTCCCCTCTGCCCCCGGACAAGCCCCGCCCAGGCTGCAGTGGGGCACACTTCCACCCAAGGGTGGAGGCTGGTGGGTTCCACAGGGAGGGGCCCCTCCCACAGGCCACTCTTCCTGGCCCCTTCCTGTCTCTGCCTGCCCAGCCCCGGCTGCACCGCACAAGCCCTAACCTCCCCTGCACCCACGGGCCCTCCCGAACAGGAGCCCCTTTACTGCCACAGGAACCTAAGCATATTTTCTTAAACAGAGACCATTATCTCTGAAGGAAGAATTTTGTTCCAGATTTAGAGTAATATTCTGTCCTCCTTACGTGTGCTGAGAATAAACAGACTTCCCCCATTTCTATCCCCCTCTTCCCAGGCCATAGAGCCCCTGAAGCTTAGGTGGGTGCTGGGCTGCCTGTATGGACTACACTTCCCAGCCTCCCTTGCAGCGTGGTGACCATGTGACTGAAACAGGATGTGAGCCAATGATGCCTGTGCCTTTCAAGGGAAGGGATGTGCCACCTGTCCACCTCTCCTGCCGTCCTGCCGCCCAGTACTGTGGGCTGGTGCCGGGGACCGTCTGGGGTCACGTGGATGAAGGCATCAAACACCCAGGATGGAAGGAATCTAGGCCCTGCTCCATGAAACGGCCCTTTTGCTACAGACCACTGACCCTCAAACTGTTACGGGAGAGAGAGATGATCGTCTCTCTGGTTTAAACCAACATTAGCTTGGTTTTGTTGGTGTTTTTAAGAAGCCGCCAAACCTCGATCCTAACCAATAAACTCGCCTGATTAAAATGCCCCCAAGACACCCAGCGCCAGCAGGCTGTCTAGTCAGGTTCTCCCAGAAGCAGAACCTGAGGCAAGGATTCAGGTGCCAGAGCTTCAGGAAGCAAGTTCTCCCAGCAGAAACCAGTATGGAGCAAGGGGAACAGGAGAGAGCAGCAGAAGCCCACCAAGGGGGCATTTCTGTCCTGGCCGTGGCCCGACCCCAGGGAGCCCTGCAGTGTCCGTCACACCTCTGAGTTTGTGCTGCTCCAAGCGAGGAGCTGGGCTCTCCCACTGCAGCAGATGGGCCGGAGGTGCCCAGGGAGGCAGGTGTCAACTCCCAGGCATGCCAGCTGTTCAGGGCAATGCAGCTCCGGGGGCCTGAGGGCCACTCTCTGAAGCAGGTCTGAGATGTGGGATGCCAGCTGCCAGGCCCAGGACAGTGGGGGGACCAGGTAAGAGGTTCCCTTGACAGCTCTGGCAAGGCGCCGACAGGGCTCCACACACAGAAGGAAGCCCCCCAGACCTTTTGCGATTCCCATCCTGTCAGCCTCTCCACCTTCCTCACACTGTGGCCCCAGACGAGGTGAGTAACGGCCCCACAGACACTTCCCTGGGACCCTTAGCCAAGAGTGCTGTAAGATGCCGCGACACTGCGGATTTGGTTGCCCAGGAAGTCATGCTGGCGTTTGCCCTGAAAAGGCAACAAGTCCCAGCACAGAGAGAATCAGAGAGGTGCAGCGACTTGCCCATGGCCACACAGCTGAAGTGGAGGGACTGAGGTGGGTGGGCCAGGGGAGGGGCATTGTAACGTAAAAGCCCTGAGAGAGTCCGGGAGAAGTAGACCCCAGATTCTGTGCAGAGCCGGGACTGAGCTGATGGGGAGGAGACAGCGCCGCGGGAGGATCCCTGTAACGACTGCAGGTGTCACTTACCGAGCACATCTACGGACTGAAAACCTGACCTCGGTTAGCGCCTGCGTCCCCACCCTCATTCGCAGAGGTGCTCCCTCTGAGGTAGCAGACACTGAGGAGGATTTAGGTGCAAGGAAATCCTGGGAAATGCCCACAGGAAAGCGAGACGGGGCGCGTTCTCAACACAGTTCCCCTGAGCGCCTGGAGCTGCATCCAGCTGGGGCAGCTGGGGGCCGCGAGGGCCCAAGAAAGCTCGGGGGCAGGGGCGGCGGCTGCGGCGGCGGCACCGCCACAGGCACCGGTACCAGGGCGGCGTCTGCGAGGCGGGGCCGGGGCCTGTGGGGCGGGGCCGGGCGGGGGCGGGGCCTGGCACCGGGGCGGGCCGGGGCGCGGCCGGGTGGCAGGGGCGGGGCCAGGGCGGGGCCGACACTCTGCACCAGCTGAGGCTGGTACTTCCTTCTTCAGAGTCGAGGGGCTTCCCGTGGCCCCTCTGGCCCTGGGCACAAAATCCTTCCACTCCTTCCAGCGCTTTCTCCCTCTAAGTTCTAGAAATAGCGGGAATTCCCTGGCGGTCCAGTGGTTAGGACTCCGCGCTTTTACTGCCAAGGGCCCTGGTTCCATCCGTCGCCTGCGAACTAAGATGCCACAAGCGCAGCGGCCAATAAATGAGTAAATAAAGCATGCCAGTGTTTGAGACCTGTGTGCCTTCTTTATCCGAACAACTTCAAGGATTGAGTGACGTAGAGCTTTTCATTTGGACATTGGCATTTTATCTACTCGATTAACCCACTCGGGGGGAGGAAGGTCACTCACTGTCTTCAAACGCCTGAGAGGGGAAGAGCAGCCAAGTGCCAGATTCCACCCGGATGGAGTCGGGCCTGGGGGACTGGACAGCCCCTCGCTCCCCTGCCCTTCGGGCCAGGCTTGCTGCATTTGGATCCCAGGTCTTCCCCTTACCAGCTGTGCGATCTTGGATAGCTGCCTAGCTTCTCTGTGCTTTGGTTTCTCCATCTGTAAGATGGGAAAGGTAACAGAAGCCACCTCCTAGGGGTTCAATGCACGACTCCTGCAAAGAGCACGGGTTGGGGATGTGCCTGGCACAGAACGAGTGCTGGAAACATGCTGACCAACCTCTGGTTCAAGGCAGCAGATCCGGTGTGGGAAGCAGACTGGGACATGGACATGGCCACCTGTGTGACTGGGGCTGGATGGAGGGAAGCAGGGGGCTGGGGGGAACCCTGCAAAGGAGGTGACTAGTACCTGTGGAAGTGGGTTTTGAGGGATGAGTAGGAGTTCGCCAGCAAAAAAGGGGGTGTAGGGAATATGTGTGTTGGGGTGGGGTGGCTCTCCAGCACCCAAACCCCTTCCTAGTTGGGAGGGATCCCTCTGTGTAGAGTCCCCAGTGGGCAGGGTCCTATTTCCCACTGCAGAAGCTGAAAGGGCCAGACTTTGGTCTGGTCAGGAGGCCACTCCTGCCTGGGACTTTGAAGCTTAATATCTGGGGCAATGGCGACAAGGGAGTCCTGACCATATTGGCCTTGATGGCCAGGCCCCTGTAGCCCCCTTAGCCCCTGAAAGTTCTCTTGTCCACTCTGTAAGCCCTTAGATTGAGCCAAGAAATGCCCCCCTTTACTTATGGTGGACAGAGTCGCTTTGTGTTGCTCGCAGCAAAGAACTCTGT
The DNA here is from genome assembly GCF_949774975.1 of Lagenorhynchus albirostris. NCBI lineage: Eukaryota > Metazoa > Chordata > Mammalia > Artiodactyla > Delphinidae > Lagenorhynchus > Lagenorhynchus albirostris. Next base: position 450,754 of record NC_083114.1, read on the forward strand.
AGGGAGATCCTGGCAGAAAGACCAGGATAAGCAAGAAGTGGAAGGGAGCGATTGCATGAGAGATCCTGACCCCCAGGCCCTGCACCCGAGCCCTGCCCTCCCCCAGGCTTCCCTTATTGAGACCATTGCGATCACACGGGGGCAGGCTGGATGGGGGTCATCCTCTCCGATCCATTTCACAGCCAACAACGCTGAGCCCTGAGAAAAGTGGTGACCTGCTGAAGGTCGCCCATAGAGGGTTAGATGCTGGCCAGGCTCTGCCCTTGTTCCAGTCAGGGGCTCCAGCACCCCGAGACGGGCGGGTCCGTCCCCACCTGCCACAGCAGCCTGTGAAATCCTACATTCGCAAGGACAGACCTTGAGACCAAGGTTTAAAAGGCAAGCCCATCTCGGCCACAGCCGTACATCCTAGGGGGACAAGGAGGAATGAAGCTTTGTTTTAAAGGCAACTGTGAGACGGGGAATGAATTTGGAGCCGTGGAATACAGGGACTGAAGCTCGTGATTCACTCTGGGCCTGGCCCAAGGGGCGGCCCAGGAACCGGAGGGACAGGTTCATTAACTGGGCACCTACCGTGTGCCAGGATCGTGATGGGCCTTGCGCGCTCCAGCATTTCGTGGAAGCCACCCACTATCCTGTAAGATCAGCATTAGTACCCTCCATGTGCAGAAGAGGACATGAGTCTGAGAGACGCTATGATGTCTTCAAGGTCACACTGCCCGGGGTGACAGGGTCAAGCTCAGGGCCGTCTGACCCACGAGCTGGGGGTGGGAGGCATGGAACAGGGCTTTGAAGGCCAAAAGACACGAGGGCGTTTCAGAAAGGTGATCCTCTTGTTATTGTTGTTCTTCATGTAAATCCAGTTGCGTCTCTCCCCTGCCTAAAACCCGACCACGACTTCCCTCCCCCCCGAAGATAAAGTCCGGAGTCTCTGCCATGACTTTGCGTGATCTGCCCCCAACCCCCGATTCTCTTCGGTGGCACCGAGGCCCCTCCCACCCCAGGGCCTTTACACAGGCTGTTTCCCATCTGCTCTCTGCACTCCTCACCTATATGATTCCCAGCCCTCCCGCTGCTGCCCTACCCGCTCACTGGGAGTCTTCTGAGGCTGTGGGCCGCCCCCCAAGACAAGCACCCAGTAAGGGTCCCCCCCCCGCCTCGTGTGTCTCCTTTTCACCCCACTGAGCACAGATTATAATCCTCTGAGCCGTGCATTTTCAAGGGGGGCAAAATTTGGTTCTTGGGGGACTGAAAAAATAGATGTTACAATTACTTGTGGCCCCACATGACAAAATCTTATTCATTAGTATCGTATCTCTCATTGGGGAGAAATTAAATAATTTACTTAACTGTAATTAAGTTTAATTAAATGATTTAATTCAATAAGTCAATGTTTCTCCTTAGGGAATGATAACGGGAAAAAAGTGGGGAATGTTGCTGTAAGCATTTATGAGTTTGCTTATGCTGTCTGATGCCCTCTGAGCTCAAGGAGGGTAGGCCAGGTCTGTCTAGGTCCTGCTACAGCTCTAGTTCTAGAACGCTGCTGGTACACAGTAGGTGCTCAGGTAACACCTTCCATGTGCCAAGCCCTGCAGAGAATAATCCGGACAAGGCTCTGCCGTAGAAAGGTGGTGCTGGGCCTCCCCTCCCTGGCTTCTGTGGGCAGTAGGGAGCCATGGAGGGTTTGGAAGCCAGGAAAGGAGAACTTCTTGGGCTGGTGCATCCCCAACCAGAGCTGACAGCTGCTGCCGCATCCCAAGCCCCTCCCCACCCAAGTCCCCGCCACCAGGCCAGCCCAGGACAGAAATAGAGCAGCCCACGTCTTCTGCAAGGCTGGAGGGGGTGGATGCAGCTAAACCCGGCTCGGCAGGTGGCTCACGCAGGGTGGGAGTTGGGGGTAGGGCAGGATTCCTGGGTTACTGGCTCACTGTCTGGTGGGCCTCAGGCAAGCCTGGACCCTCCCAGAGGCTTTGTGGCCTCCAGGAGAGCCTGACTGCCCTGGGCCTGAGGATGAACGAGCGACACTAAAGATAGCACAGCTGATTTATATATAGACCCTCCCACCTGGTTTCCAAAAGGATTCAAAACGGCTTTCACAAGAGGCAAAGAAATGAACATTTAGAGCGTGCCAGGGTTTACACATGAGGCTCGCACGCCACAGCCCCGGGGAGTAGAACCGGGACAAGAAGAATCTCAGATCCCTCCAAGAAGCACGTCTGAATGAGAATGAGCTCCCCATCAGAGGCGGTGTGCAAGCAGAGGCCTCAGCCCCTGGCAGCGGTGTGAGTGGGGAGGGATCCCTGCCCCGGGCAGAGGCTTGGCCAGATGCTAAGTCCCTGCTGGGAGAGAAGATGGCATCAGCCCCGCTTTCTCAGCCACTGCCCCTGTCCACAAAGCAGTCAGGGATGCAGCCGGAGGTAGGGTTGGTGGTAGGAGCCGGGTGCTGGCCCCTTCCCCTTTTCCTGAGCCAGAGTTATCCCCACGGACTTAAAAACTGGAGCAAGGGTGGGGGGAAGGGCGGGTAAACCTTACCGCTCCTGGGACTGCTGTGCTGACATCCGCAGTGACGCAGGCAGCCCTGCCTCAGACCCCGACGTGGTCCCAGCTTTGGTACTGCTCGCTGTGTGGTCTTGAGCTCATCGCTTCCCTTCTCTGACGCAGAGTCCCCGTTCAGTACAACCAGGGGGTTGCCTCGGTCCTAGAGAGCCCTCCTGGGATCCACAGCCCCAAATAAATAGAACTGCAGTGCCCACCCCCACCCCCAGCCCAAGCCTTCGCACAGATCTGGCAGGGCCCTGCTCTCTGGGCCCCATTGCATTGGTTCTGGGATCGTTCTTGGGGCCGGAGGGCACCTTCCCTGCACTTGCCCTGTTTCCTCTGTCATTGCCTGACCCTCGTCCATGCCAGGCTCTGAGCAAGACAGACCCATCTCGGCCCTAGAAGAGCTCCCAGTCTAGTGAGGGAGCTGGCCAGCAGGCAAGAGTGTGAATAAATAGGTTGAGGAAAACACAGCAGGGCAAAGGGACAGAGAGACAGGGTGGTCAGGGAGGCCTCACTGAGCAGATGGCATCTCTGAGGAGGTGAGCAGAGGTGTCCTGAGCCAGCCAGGAGGATGGCTTGGGGGAGCCCGCTCTGGGCAGTAGAGGACAGCTAGTGCAAAGGACCTGAGGCAGGTGAGCACGGCATGGCTGCAGAACAGGGAGCAAGGGAGAGTACGGGCGGGGGCGTGGGGGGAGGGCTGGTTGGTGGGGGCCATGCGGAGGCTTGGACAGAGGGAGGCCGGAGCTACAGCAGGGCTCTGAGGAGAGGGGAGGCCGAGCTGGTGTCTAACAAGCAAAGCCGCCTTTCCTGGCCTCCAGAAGGGAGTTCGCCAAATTCTCCCTCAGAGCCCACCTCCTGCTCTCAACCAGGCCCAGACGCTGTATTTTTTTTTTTTTTTTTTTTTTTTTTTTTTGTGGTACGCGGGCCTCTCACCGTTGTGGCCTCTCCCGTTGCGGAGCACAGGCTCCGGATGCGCAGGCTCAGCGGCCATGGCTCACGGGCCCAGACGCTCTGCGGCATGTGGGATCTTTCCAGACCGGGGCACGAACCCATGTCCCCTGCATCGGCAGGCGGACTCTCAACCACTGCGCCACCAGGGAAGCCCCTAGACGCCGTATTTTTAATGCTGGCGGTCGAGGAGGCAGGCCTTCGTGGCTGTAACTGAAACAGAAAGTACAGGAACCTCCACCATGTGGCTGTCAGTCCAGGGAGACTCATTCACCCCAGGTCTGGGATAGGCCCCTGCCTGCCCATCTGGTCCCTGTGCCCATGACCGCCACCCCACAGCCTAGGGACAGGGAAGGGGGCCCTGCCACGTGCGGCAATCACGGGCTGAATAGACTGTCAAGGGCCTGGGCACTGGCACGTGCTTTGTAAACGTCAGTGACCTGCACACTGGCTCCTCCCACTTGGATGCCTGGACACCCTTTGTAAAAGCCGAAGCGTCCCCTAAATAGTACCCGAACCTGTAAACAACCGTGTTTGCACTAATGCCGAGAGGAACCTACAAACGCTGACGTTCTAATATGGCCAGGGCTTGGCAACCTGGGAACCACTTGCTGAGCTGTAAAGCGCCTCATAATCCTGCGGAGGCCCTGTGCACGATAAATTACTCTGTAAGCTCTGTTTTGTAAACAGCTCTGGGCTTTGTAAACCGCAGTCCTGTGGACACTGCAGATGACTTGCCAGCTGTAGAGCGCTGTGCACCCAGGAGAACGTGCGTCAGGAGTCGCCCTCCCTCGGCCCCGGGCTCCCCTCCGGGCCTCCACGCTGAGGACGGACGCGCGCGGGCCGCCAGCTGGGCTCCGGTCCGGGGCGCAGAGCTGGGCGGCGAGGGTCCCCCCGACCCCTTCCCCGCAACCCAGACACCGCCCTCTCCAGGCCCAAGCGCGGGTGGGGCTGGGGGCGGGCGCTCCGGGGCCGCGGGGTCGAAGCGCGGGCTCTGCCGCCTCCTGGTGGCCGCGGAGGGAGGAGGGGCCGGGGCCGCGGCCGGGACTTGGGTCTGCTGGTCCTGCGCGCGCGCGGAGGACACGCGTGCGTGCGTGCGTGCGTTCGTGGGCGTGTGTGAGGCCGTGTGTGCACACGGAGCCACACTCGCACGCAGGGCGATCCGCCCACGCGCGCACCTTCAGGACTCACGCCCTCGTCCTTCCTTTCGTGTGTTCATTCACTAGTGTTTTCATTGAACACAGGCTGAGCGCTCCCCGGGTGCGGGCACTGAGCACACGATGGTGGCGGGTCCGATCGGCCCAGATAATTCAGAGAGAGGTTAGTACGCCGATGGGACCAGGTGCCGGGCCTCCCTGGGGAAGTGACAGGGGAGACAGGAACCAGTGAGCAGGGGGCCACAAGGAGATGGGGAGGAGCGTTCCACACAGAGGGCACAATCAGTGCAAAGGCCCCGAGGGGCGAACAGCCTTCACGTGGGAAGGAGGTTGGAGCTGTTAAATGCTGTGCCAGGGAGGGTTATAGGTAGAGGCTGTCCCAGACTGAGGCTACCTGGGGACGAGAATCGGACTCTGCCTCTGGCCGAACTGAGGCTGGGAGGACTGGTGGACGAGGCAGAGGGGAGATGGACCCCCGGGGATCCGTGTCTCCTTGTGGGAACACACCCATTGCCCTGGGAGGACTAGCAAGGCTAGTCCTCAGACCTTGGGATGTAGGGAGGCTGACTCTCCTGTGTTGGGTCCTTTTAGCCTGAGATGGGCTTGAGGATGAGCACATGACCCTTCCTAGCTGAGAAGAGCCGGCCCTGGGACTTCGGTGGGAGCTCTGGGCCCCTTTGCTAAGCCGGTGGGAGCCACTGAGTCCTGACATGGCCCTGTGTGGGGAGTGTGAAACTGAGACAGAGGAAACAGCTAAGGCAGACTTAAGTTCCACAGGATATTAACCTGGCTCCTGGATCCCACTATGCCTGAAGCCAGACTCAGTTCTGCTTACATGAGCTATTAAATCCCCTTCTGCTTCAGTCTGATGGAAGAGGGCCTCTACCCCGTTCTGCCCCAGCCCAGGCCCCGAGGATGACGGAGCCAGACCGGATCTTGCCAAGGATGCCTTCCTCCAGCTGCCCCACTCCCTCCGTAGGGGCTACTACCTGTCCCCAAGCCTGTTTCTCCATCTCACAAGCCATGTGGCTTTGGGCAAGTGACTTTGGCTCTCCGGGCCTGTTTTCTCATCTGGGAATGACGATATTACCCCTCAGTTGAGGTGACGGCCCAGGCCCAGGTGCAGCACCTGGCAATGCACTCGTCAATGCCAGGGGGACAGGTGGCCCCTCGGGACTGGGCTTGTGTTGCCGCTCTGTCCAGTGTTCAGCAAGGGCCTGGCAGCTCGTCACGGCCCTTGGGGGCAGCCTCGTGTCCTCACATGTGGAAGTGCAGGGCCCCGGCAGGTGAGAGGCCCCCACTCCCCTGATCACGCTGCCGTGTCCCTGTCCCGGGGCAAGGGGTCCCCCCTCCAGGGCCACCAGCCGTCACTAAGCAGGAGGAGGGCTCGCCGCTATGACACACAGTCTCACACGACCTTTTGTCCCACTTTTTTTTTTTAAATTAAAACAGCAATCAGGTAACTGCCCCAGCCAATCAGGGACAGGACCCTGGACGGGCAAGTCCTTTCTTCAAAAAAATATATTTTCTTCTTTTTTTTAAAACAATACCAAAAGCAAATCCACAGCCCCCGTCGAGCCGGTCCCCAAGGAGAGTGAGTTGGATGGCTCCCCTAGCGCCTCTCTGAGCAGAGACCTTGGGCCCATCCCCCGAGACCCCAGCCTGAGCAGAGAGGGCAGGTCTTAGCCTGATGGTCCCCTAGCAGGTGACAGAAAAGTGATCGGCTCCAAACCATGCAAGAAAAACCAGCCAAACCCACAAAGCGAAAGAAAAAAATCAAGAGGATAAATTAAAAAAATAAAAGTGAAACAACACCCCTAGAGGCGGCAGGCAGGGGCGAGGCGGCCCCGGGGCCCCTTAGAGCCCCGTCTGCCAGTGCTGGGGTGAAGGCCTCGGTGGCTCTGGCATCTGCCTCATGGGGGCTCCAGGGGATTCACGTGGCTCATCCCCCTACTGGGTCCCCCTACCGATGCCGGGACAGAGGTGTGGCCAGCCTGGGCCAAGTGTGCAAAGTCCATTCAGTCGAGAGATAAAAAAATATACAACTTGGGTGGCATCCAGGGCCGGGCCAAGGCAGCGGCCTGTACAAGGCACCACTGCCTTCTCTGCGAGGGGCGTCTGGCCCCTCCAAGTCCAGAGTCTCAAAGTCCTTGGAGCAGCAGGGGCAGAGGCACCGGAGGGCCCCGATGGTCTGGTTCTTTGGCACTTGGGACCGACAGCCTGTCAGGCGGGAGCAGCCCCCTGGATTCCTCCCGGGTGCCCAAGGCCAGGTTGGCAGTAGCTTATGGGTGTGGGCAAGCACTGCCGCAGCAGAGGGCTGCGCGGCGCCACGGGGCCAGAGTGGGTCCAAGGCCCCGCCGCCTACGAGTCCTCTCCCAGGATCTCCTTCACAAAGGCAGCGATGTCGGTCTTCTTGGTTTTGTGCGAGGTGAAGAAAGGGTGTTCCTGATGGGGAGAGAAGGCAGTCAGTCACCTTGGAGGGGGCGAGGTGGAGGTGCTCCCACATGCTCCTCCTGCCCAGCAAACTCCTAGTCATCCTTCCAGGACCTCTGCCCCCCAGAAGCCCTCCTGTTAGAGGCAACGTTCACGGCCTCCTCCTCAGCCCCCCCGCAGCCACCCTCAACTCACTCTTCCCCATGCACGCTAGGCCTCCGTCCCTCAGCGGGTAAATCCTTATTCACCCTTCTAGGCCCAGTCCCCCTGCAAAGCCTTCCCTGATGCCTCCAAAGAAAATGGTCCACCTGCCCCCCCTTGCCCTTTGCCTCCCTCCACAGGGCCTGGCATGGAGTGGGGAGGAGGGAGCCAGGGTACACATGAGTGACGGGAGTTCCTAGGAGTGAATGCCCAGGCAAGCCAGAGGAGCTGCCCACCGCTGTGCACAGATGCAGCCCTCTCCCAGAGAGTCCCGCCCACACTCACCATCAGCTCCAGGTAGCTCATGCGTTCCGCAGGGTTCTTTCTCAGGCTAGGACAGAACAGGGCAGGCTGAGGGCAGGCTGGGGCCAGACTGGCAGGGAAGAAGTGAGTCCAGCCCATCCAGGCCAGCCAAGCCAGTCTGGGTTCAGCCCTGCCCGGGCAGCAAGGGGACACACATGCTCCTTGGGCTCAGGGAAGAAGGGGCCAGACTGTTCTGGGGGGGCTTCCAAGGGCAGAGTGGGCTCCATGGTGCAAACTACAGAGATTTGGACCAAGTTTCTTTGCCTCTTGGGGTGTTAGCTTTCTTGTCTCTATAGTGATCTAGGGAATTTGCAATGATCCCAATACCAAAATGCTAACATTAACAATCACTTACTTGGTATCCTTAATCGTGATACCCCCTACCACGGGTCTTGGGAGAAAATGACTCTGTCTGCCAGGCTCACTTGTCTCCAGTCTTTCTTATTTTCCAATAAAAGAAATAAAAGCTACGAATTTTCCTCTGAGTATCTCTTTGGCCACAACACATAGATGTTGACATGTTATACTCTCATCGTCTTCACTTCTGACTAGTTTATAATTTTATTGTTTAAATCTCTCTCATAACCCAAGAGTGCATTAGAAGAATTTACTTTTAATTTGCATGTAACTTTTTTCTCTTCAGTTATGGATTTCCTGTTCCAGCTAATTACAGTCAGAGAACGTGGCCTATATGGCTTTGCCTTCTGCCTCTTCCTCTATTTCCTTTGTAATCTCAAACATAATTAATTTTTATAAGGATCCTGTGGGCATTCTTTAATTTGATACGAAGTTCTAAACAGCAATGAAAGCAAATTTGTTATGCATTTAAATCCTCCATATGCTTTTTGTTTTCTTTTTCTATCTTCATGATCTGTCCATTTCTAGAGGGACTATATTAAAATCTCCCCACTAGGACCATAGTTTGTCAAATTTTCCTTGCACTCAAACTATTTCTGCCTTACTTACTTTGATGCTATGTTGTTTGGGGGTTATTTGCTAAAGGAGAAGGAGACCAAGCCCAGGGAGGAGCTGGGATCTGGCCAGGACAGGGAGGGGTACTGACTGGGCTTGGGGAGGCCCAGAGGTCCAGGCAGGGCTGAGACTCACCACTGTGCAGTGAAGTCCACAAACTCGGGGGAGAAGCGGTCAGCTGGGAGCTGCGGGGATGGCTCCTCCACCACCTGCTTCAGCTGCTGGAACGGGGTCCCCCAGGACTCATAAGGAAACCGCAGGATGGCCATCTCGATCTGCAGTGGAAACAGCGGCACTGGGTCAGATGCACCCACATTCTGCACGCGGAAGCAGGGCCTTCACAGATCCTGCCTGTCCTGGTCCAGCACCCAGAGCTGGACTGTGAGGCAGGTCCAGGGGCTGATAGGTGACATCATACCAAAGATGCAAGCCAAGGGGACACCAGTAGTTAGTTCTTCTGACCCAGCCAGCAGCTATGGCTCATGGAGCAAATCCAACCCTGAGTTTTGACTGGCTTAGCTATCATCAGGTTTTCAAACAATCTGAATTCAGAAGATTGTACATGAAAACCCAGGTTTCAGCTAATCTGAAGAAATCAGAGGAGCTGCCAACCTGGGGACGCTTTCCCACAGGCTGCTGGCAGCAAAAGAACTCGGATAGGCAACCAGTTTCCCTTTCCTTTGCCACAGGCCACTCCCCACTCCCTAATGTCTCAACAATGACTTAAGCGTCTGCTGCCATTTATTTGGGCTGTTGTTATTACTGAAAGGACAAACAGGAAATGAAATGACTCTCATGTGTTTGCAGAAGGAATGTTAGACTGTGAGGTCTGCCTTTGACCATGAGTTTCATCTACTGGACTGTGCAACAATCCACCAGACTCCATTAGGAAATGAAGTTTACAGGCCCCTCCTCCTCCACAGAGTCCCCACTGCCCAGCCACCAATACCTGTAAGGCCCATCTCCAACGCCTCCCCCTCCAGGAAGCCTTCCAGCTCTGACCTCATCACTGTTTCTCCCTGACTCACTGGACACAAGGCTACCATGGCCTCATCTCTCCTACTAGACCCAGACCTCCCTGTGCCTTGGGTGCCTCACTTGCAGTTGGCAGCAGTCATCTGTGGGAAAGGCTGACAGCTCGGGACTTCCCTGGTGGTGCAGTGGTTAGGAATCCACCTGCCAATGCAGGGGACACGAATTCGAGCCCTGGTCCGGGAAGATCCCACGTGCCACAGAGCAACTAAGCCCATGCGCCACAACTACTGAGCTGATGCTGTAGAGCCCGCAAGTCACAACTACTGAGCCCATGCACCACAACTACTGAAACATGCGCACCTACAGCCCGTGCTCTGCAACGAGAGAAGCCACCACAATGAGAAGCTCGCACACCTAAACGAAAAGTAGAGTCCACGAGCCACAACTACTGAGCCTGTGAGCCACAACTACTGAAGCCCTCACACCTAGAGCCCATGCTCTGCAACAAGAGAAGCCACCACAATGAGAAGCCCGCACACTGAAACGAAAATAGCCCCCGCTCGCCGCAACTAGAGAAAGCCCGCACAGAGCAACGAAGACCCAAGGCAGCCGTTAATTAATTAATTAATTTTTTAAAAAAGACTGGCAGCTCACAGCAAACTCTGGGTTCCGATTTTGACCGCTGAGATGAAAACACAAAGCAGGTCCACCCAGGCCCCTTTCCCTGACAAGTGATCACCGTAGTGAACAGAAGAGACCTCAGCTCAAGCAAACGCTTCTTGTTGGTGGTGACTGGCACCCAAACAGATCGCTAGTCCCTGTGCTAAGAGAGCACCTTCCCGTTAGGCTAAAGGCCCCTTTCCAGCCAAGACACAAATGCACCCCTCAGATGGAGGCGGTACAGTGCGGTGCGTGTGGGTGTGACCCTGGGTTTTCACAGGACAAACTCAGCCTGCGTTTTTTCCTAGAGTTTCCAATGATTCCGACACACAGAAGTGAGGACCCTGCCTGGGCAGCAGAGAAGGACCACCAGAGTTTACAAGTAGGAAGACAGAGAAGTGTCCAAACCCTGGACCTCGTAATTCCTTTCCTGGTAATTTTTTCTAAGGAGCTCAAAAAAAAAAAACCACAAAAATATCAACAGCCTCTGGGCACAGAGATGCACAGCACGATGTTATCTGTGACAGTAAACGTGGAGAAGCAGTGTGACCGTCCAGCGCCAGGGCTGAGTCTCACTGTGATCGTGAGGGGGCCACATGTACAGGGAGCTCACTTAATTTGGGGTTGACTGTGATTTCTCAACAAGCGCCACGAGCGCCAGGTAAAGTCCAATGGACGAGTCATCAGAGACGTCGAGAACATGTAAAGCTGCCCCTCACCCCACGGCGGGCATAAGGCACCTGCAGATGCTCCCCTTAAGACACCGTAATTTTTGATGACACAGTCTCTCCTCAGTTTGTGAAGCCAACCAACATTTCTGTCCAAGGCTAAACTATTTCCCAGGCCCCGGAAGCTCAAGGACCTGGTACAGCCCCTCCCAAGTAGCAAGGGAGCCCCAGGTGGTACCATGGTAATGCCGAGGCTCCAGACGTCGGACTTGACATTGTAGCCTTTCTGGTTCAGCTCCGGGTTGATTCTCTCAGGCTGTAAGAGGGACCAGAGCAGGGTCGCCCAGGCATCCTCAGCTGGGTCTGGCCTCCCTACCCCAAACCGAGGGGCCAGCGCTCACCCATCCCACCTCGCCCGGGGCAAATGAGGAAGCTGAGGCCAGCGAGGGCCAGGGTCTCAAGGTGGAGGCCTGAGTCTTGCCACCCAGCTGCCCTGCCTGGGGGTCCCACCTTCGGGACACTGGGGGAGGGGTGGGACCCCGCAGGCCCCACCAGCCACCTCCCTGAGGTGAGACTTATTACCCAAATGGGCACCACGGGGCCAGTCAGAAAGGGGTGGAAAGGGCCGGGCAGCAGACCCCTCTGCCCCCAACGGCAGGAAATTCGGGGTCTGGGGAGGCCTCATCCCTGATGGACACAGGACATGGCAGGGGTGGCCAAGCCTGGCCGTTTCCTCCTGGGGTGGCCCAGGAACCACTCACGGCCATGTAGGGCTTGCAGCCGGCATCCATCGTCTTGGCCACGGAATCCACCAGGTAGCCACTGATCCCAAAGTCGCACATCTTCACGTGGCCCTCCTTGTTGATGAGCACGTTGGACGGCTTCACGTCTGCCAGGGGCAGGACACGCCCTTCAGCTCCTGGTTGTGGGGCCCCCACTGCCCAGGTCAGAGCTGGTGGCCACACAGCCAGGAGCCCCGGGCTCCAGCCACAGTTAGGGGAGGAGGTCAGGGCTCTGGGGCTTCGCCCGGGACCATGTCTTTGCAGCCAACCAGCTGGGACTCTGCCGCCACTTCCCAGCACAACCTCTAGCTCTGCGGTCCACCCAGGCTCCAGGGGGACCCGTCACTGACAGCGTGGGCACTGGAAACCACCCCATGCCCACCCAGAGGGGTCGGCAGATTTGTCCAGGAAGCGCAGGGCAGCAGCTAAAACACAGGAGAGGGGTCTGCGGGAGAACCCAGAGCCCCCGGACTCGAGGTGGACATGGAGTGTGCTGGAGGGCACAGCAGGGACCGCCCAGCGAGCACACACACAGGACACACACACGCATCTCTGCTGCCTTCTATGGGGACTTCTGTGTGGATACAGACGCCCAGAAAAAGGGCCGAAGGTTCCGTGACAACCTGCCACTGAGTGGTCAAGGGGGCTTAGCCTAATGAACTTGGTCTGGAAAAGCAGAGCACCCAGAACACAGATGAAGAGGCAGGACGTACATTGCCTGGGTGAGTCTCAGAATCAGCGGGCCAAGCGGGAGGCTGAGAACAAGCAAAACCAACCCACTGTGGGGAAATCAGAGGAGTGCGGCTCCAGGGCGTGGGGGGCTGGGGACATGACTGAGCAGGAAGGGCTGAGAACTGCCGGGAGGGCAGGGAAGGCTGGAAACACCTTCACCTTGATGTGCGGGGGTTACACAGCGTAAACAACGATCAGATTCACGCAGCGCTACACAAGCCCCCTGCGTGTCTTGCGACAGGTAAACAACACATCAAAACAAGACGGCTCAGCCTTCCCAGGACAACGGTCCACCCCATCCGTGCTCGGAGCACCAGCCAGTGGAACTGGGACTGGGCCTGGGGGCTGAGGAAAATGGCTGAGAGGAGTGGACAGTGGCCTGGACCGGGCAACAGGCTCAGCGCCTGACCCAACAGGCACGTCAGAGCCGGCTGCCTCTGAGCCTTGGCGGTGCGGGCCCAGCAGGACCGGGCAAGAGCGTGTGTGTGAGCAGCCAGGCCCCCTCCCGCCGGCCGGCCTGGGCACTGACCTCTGTGGATCACGGACAGCTTGCTGTGCAGGTGCTCCAGGGCCCTCACAATCTGGCATTTGGAACAGGAAGAGGGGGGAAGAGACCGGATGGCTGTGATTCCCGGTTGCATCAACCATGACAGAGCTGTAAGACACCCCACCCAGGGCCATCCGTCGCCCTCTCCCAGGTACACACCCAACCCTTCACTACCCTAGGCCCTGCCCACATCCCAGCCTTTGCCGTGGGGTCCCAGCAACCTTGGTGCAGACGCACTGGGTTCCTGCATCGCTCTGAGTGGGCAAGGGTCTCAAGTGACATGCCCACGACCCTGCAGAGTCCCAGACTTAGGAGCTCCCAGGGTGCTGTCCCTTTCCCCTACCAGGCTCCTGGTAGAACCCAGCCCTCTGCAGCCTCCCTGCTTCCTCTCCCTCCCTCAGCAGTCAGTGGGCTACATGCTCGGAGCCATTCCCCACAGGAATGACCCCAAAGACCCTGATTCAACGCCAGGGGGATGTTCGCACGTTCGCAGGTGCGGTCAGGAGGAAGGACCGCTGGTTCGCTGACTCCATTTCCCTTTCTGCTTTGGCTGCCGGGGCGCTCATGCCCGGGGCTGCCGCCCTGCCCTAGGAACATGCAAGCTCAGGAGGCAAGCACGGATGCGAACCCCTCCCCCGACACCATGCCTCTGTGAGCTGCCCCAGAGCGGCCTCGTCCCGGGCATGAGGAAGTTGTAAACACCAAGTCCTTTCTCGTGGCCCCAGAGGGCCTTGCTCTGCCAAAGCTGTGCAGCTCCAGGCGCCCCGGTCTCCTCAGCAGCCAGGCTCTGGTCCAGGGTGGCGGCAGCTGGGCTTCGAGGGGCAGCCGCCCAGGTTCAGGGCCACAGCTGGGGGCCACACTGGGGGCCCGACTCTGCCCAAGACAACAACATCAGGACCCCCACCCCAGCAGGGCCTGAGCCACTTACAGATACAGCGATTTCCCCGAGAATGTCCTCTGGGATCGTCATGTCCTTGTCCAGCACCTTCCGGTAGAACTTGTCCAGGGATGTGTCCATGAGCTCCATGCAGATCCACACGTCTCCCTGCACGTGGACATCGGGAGCTCAGCCATGCCCGCCCAGGACTGCCTGGGCCGGCGTCCTCCCGTGCCCACCTCCCCGGAGCCGGCCAGCGCCCCCGACACACCTACACCCCTCAGCCTTTGCGGATGCCCCAACCTCCCAGCTCCTCCCCCTTCCCCCGAGGCTTGCCCACTCTGCTGGCTCCACACGGCAGCCCCCCACCCCCGCTGTCACCTCTGCGCCCCCCCATCTGACCCCTAATTCCACGGCAGGCTCCAGAGAGAAGGACTGTGCCCCTCCAGTGGGGGCTTCCGGGGCCTCCTGTACCAGCTCAGCCCCACGCCCCGGGCCTGCAGACCCCTCCTCCTCAGCCCCACACCCGCCCCCGCCCACAGCCGGGCACAGGCGGGCCCTTCCTCCGCCAGCCCCCCACCAGCCGCCCTACCCGAGACAGCCTTCTGAGAAGGCTGGGTGCAGCGCCCCCTGGGGCACCCCCAAGCCCCTGGGCCCCCTGCCAGCTCTGACCCAGCCTGTGGTGAGGCTCGTGTCTCCCCCACCACGGCCTGGGCCTGGCTGAGCCCCAGCCCCCGGGCCCGCCCCCCGAGGGCCCACCTCTCTGAAGAGGGCACCGTAGAACGTGACGGTGTAGAAGCAGTCGACCGTGCGCATGTTCACGTCCAAATCCATGAGCAGGCGCTTCTGCTCCTGCGAGTTCACGGTGGCACGGATGCGCTGCGGGGCGAGGGCTGCGGTCAGGGGCTGGGAGGCAGGCGCGCGGCCCCCGGTGCCCCCGGCCCTGACAGCCCCGGGCTGGGGGCCCTGCTCACCTTCACGGCCATGATGGTGCCGCTCTGGGCGTGCCGCACCTTCTCCACTACCCCGTAGGCGCCTCGGCCCAGCTCCGAGATGGTCACCAGGTCATCCGCCTCCACCTCAAAGTTCTTGGGGGACACAAAAGAGAGAGGGTTCACGGGGGCCAAGTCAGGCGCCAGTGGAGATGCTGGGGCAGCAGAAAGAGAGGACTGCCAGCCAGTCAGACCTGTGCTCAAATCTTGCCCCAACCACTTCCGCTGTGTGCCCTGGGGCAACTCACTTAACCTCTCTGAGCCTCCCCTCACCTTCTACAGGACAGGCACAGCACCTCCTTCCAAGGGCTGCTGCGAGGTGTCAGCAGGCCGGCCTGGGAAGTGCTCCCAGCGGCGTAGGGCCCTTGAGAGATGCTCCTTCCCTCTCGCCCCGCCCCGCTCAGGTGGACAGAGTGAACCACTCGTTCGGCACCTACTACACGCAAGTCCCTGCTTCAGGCACCGGGGACGCGGACAGGACAACAGAAGGGCCTCACCTCACAGGGAGCAGCCATAAAAGGGAGTGAGCAGGGGACGAACGGGACAGCCTCGGCGTGTCCTGTGGTCCACACACGGTCCCCAAGCCGGGCCTCCCAAGCCATCAGGAAGTGCGAGTGAAACGCAGGTGCCCGGGCACCGGCCCCGAGGGCAGGGCCGGGGAACTGCGTGCTCAGCACCACTCCTCTGAGGTCGGGGCGCTCCACGCCGGCTCCGGCTCACCAGGGCCCCGGGAGGCAGCCACCACCTCTGCCCCAGACGGGCCACTGGTCAGCAGCGGGGAGCCGGCGCTCCGCCCCAGCCCAGCTCTGTCCACCACCCGCAGCCACCTCCCAGGGCCCGACGACACCTACCCTGTCCCCGATGGTGATGAAGGCCCGGGAGTCCAGGTTCCGGGGGGGCCTGCAGGGAGGAGCGGGGCCGTGAGCCCGGGGAGCCACGCCCTCCTGAGCGGGCAGCCCAGCCTGGTGCACATCCTGCCCGGGAGCCCCCACCCCCAGCCACGGAGCGTGTGCGGGGCAGCACGCGGTACAGCACGCAGACGCGGCCAGGGCCTCGCCTTCTGTCCTCAACGGGAGAGCAGGGCCCTGAGCGGACGTGCGAGGCCCGTGGCCCCCGCAGCTGCCCAGAGGAGGTGCTGCCCAGAGGAGGTGCTGCCCAGGCAGGGGCCCGGCTCTCACGGTGGCCCCTTCAGGACGCCGTTGCGCGGCGCCAGGGGAAACCCGAGGCCAACTCACGTGGGGCTGGGCGCCGGCGGCTTGGACACGCAGGAGATTCGTAAATCCTTCTTCCTCCTGGACTTTCCTAAATGGGAGGGAGAGAAGGGAGCGTCCGCTCAGCCACCGCTCAGTCAGCGTCTCCCGGGACAGGCAGGAGCCCCAGGGCCCCGGCACAGACATAGACGCCGAGGGTCAGCGAAGTCGGCGCCGTGACAGGGCCCCGGGGCCTCCGGGAGCCCAGAGGACGCGCCCAGCCTGGGTTGGAGGGCCTGAGCCCTGCCAGTCCTCCTGGAACAGTCACCCCACAGCCACCTGAGAAGAGACGGCACCTCCGAGGAAGACGTACCGTCACAGACTGGCCCCCACGGCCCCCATCAGGCCCCCGTGCTCCCACCCACGCAGAGCCCTATGTCCCAAGTTTTCCGAAGGCCTGAATCGTGTCCTAACCCCTGAAAGCTGAAGTCCTAACCCCAAGTACCTCCGAGCATGACCCTATTTGGAGAGCTACAGAAGATGATCAGGTTAAAACGAGGTCTTTAAGGTGAGGCCCTAATCCAACATAACAGGTGCCCTTTTAAAAAGGGGAAATTTGGACACAGAGACAGACACGCGTCAGAGAAGATGGCCGTCTGCAGTCCCGGGGGCGAGACTGGGGAGGCTCCTCCCGTCACGGCCGCAGCAGGACCAGCCCTGCGACACCTGGATGGGCTCCGGCCTCCAGACGGGGGACAGGAGGTTGCGGTGTTGATGCCGCGCAGTGTGTGGGGCTTTGTCCAGCAGCCTGGGAAGGTAGCAGGGCCTCTACCCGCCCCACCCCCATGCAGTGCTAACCTCGGTGAGGGGGCACCCACCAAGCCGGAGCCCCGGCTCTGCCGCCCACCCCGCCTCTGAGCCTCGATGTCCCCACCCGTCGTGCTGGAGCGCAGATGCAGGCTGGGGGCCCTGCCGGCAGGCAACACATGCAACCCGGCCTGGGGTGTCCACAGCCAGGCCCGTGGGCCGGGACCCTGTGTGCAGGCGCCCCGCCCCTCTCAGCCTCAGCTTCCCCAGAAGGGGCCCCAGCTGGACACAGTATGAGGACAAACACCACCTTCCAGGGCACCGGCTCAGCTTGGAAAACGGGGCCAGGGCCAAGGGCAGGAAGGTGAGTCAGGAAAGGACCGCATGTGCACCCGGGTCTGCTGGTTCCACAGCCGGGGCTGGCCAGGGCAGGGCAGGACGTCCCCTGTGGAGCGAGGGCGCTGGACCGGCCGAGCTCCCACTGCCGCCAAGCCTGCCTGTGCTTGGGGCCAGCTCCCCAGCCCTCCACACAGCCCTCCCCGTGGACAGGCGGCGAGGCTGAGGTGCCTGTACCCACAGCTACCCCTGATGCTGTCGGCATCCCCGCCCAGGCTCACGCCGGGCTGGGAGCGGGGGAGGTTCCTCGGGGCCCACCTTCCTGGGGAAGCGGGAAGTAAGCCCATCAGGCCTGCAGGGGCCAAAGCAGGGCATATCCAGGCCTGGAGGACGGACCCATGGCCTCATCTCACCCCTGCCCACTGCCCTGGGCACACTGCAGTGCCCCTGGGCCTCAGTAACCCCATCTGTGAGGAGCCCCACCCCCAGCTCTAGCCAACAGGGTGGGAGGTGAGAGGGGCCTGGCGGGGTCCACGTCCCAGGGGAGGAAGACCACCCAAGGCGCGGGCAGGGCCAGCTCTGGCTGGACCCACTCACCCTGGAGGCCGGAGCCTGTGCACATTCTCACCACACGGCCCCAGGAAGCCCACTCCCACCCCCCAGGGTGCGGGGTGGGCCTGAGTCCCGAGGCGACGCCTCCCTCACCCCTCACCGCCAGGGACTGACAAGAAGTGTCGCCTCTCCAGGACTCTCTGGCCAGCTAAGAGTGCGACCCGGTGCCCGGCACACGGTCGGTGCTAAAGAAGAATCGGCATCGAGAGCCCTGGGCCGACCTGGGACTCGACCAGGACTTCCCGAAACCACCCGGAGCAGAAACGGTGCCCATGTGCCTCTCCCGCAGGCACGTCCTTCCGCCTCCCGCCCAAGGCCCCGTGCCTCGTGCCGCAGGTGCGCACAGGGCGCCAGGAGACCCTGTGCACACCCTCCTGAAGTTACCTCTGAACCGGGTTTGGATCAAGCCTCCAGCACACCCTGCTGCGCAGCCTCAGCGCCTCATCTGTGAATCCAGACAGGCCCACGCGCTCCGGCCCAGCAGCGGGGGCGGGGCCGCCACCACTGTCCATGATAGGAGGGGTTATCAGTGCCCCTGCGAAGACGAGGCCCGCGCCCAGCTGCCCTGAGAGCTGGGTGAACCACCTGGAAAAGTCCGGTGGGGCTGGGGTCCCAGCATCTACCCCACGGTGGGTGACGTAGGCAGACACTTGCAGCCTCTCCGTAGAAACACCCCCAGGGGCCCCCAGATGCCCGGCTTGAGGTGCATCCGTCTGTGCCCTGGCGGCCGGCAGGAGAGCCTCAGTCCTGGCCAAAGGCCCTGACCCAGGCGGCCCCGGGCCTGCGGCCGAGTCAGTGCTCCGATGGTACAGCCCACAGCCCCAGAGCTGGGGCCCCTGCCCACTCCACACCAGGCTCGGCTCTCGCGCAACCCTGCTGCCAAAAGCATGGGCTCTCTCTGCCACAAGTTCAAATCCCACCTTTGCCCCTTACAGGCCGGGCCTCAGTATCTTCATGCATACAATGGGGACAAAAACAGCACCTCCTGGGACTTCCCTGCTGGCGCAGTGGTTAAGACTCCAGGCTCCCAATGCAGGGGGCCCGGGTTCAATCCCTGGTCAGGGAACTAGATCCCACATTCATGCCACAACTAAGAGTTCGCATGCCACAACTAAGCAGCCCGTGTGCCACAACTAAGGAGCCCGCCTGCCGCAAGTAAGACCCAGCACGACCAAATTTTAAAAAACACACACGAAAAAACCAGCACCTCCCTGCAGAGTTATCAGATAAAGCACTTAGGACAGCGCTCGGCCTGCATCGAGCTGCTTCACCACCTCTGAACCCCCAGGGCCCGTCCAGGACCTGCCTGCCCCCAGCACGGGGGAGTGCCAGCTACCCAATCGTGACCTTGTGTGTGGAGAGATTGCGTCCCATTTTACAGACGAGGCAAGGTGGCGGGTTGTCAGGGGCCGGGGTGGGGGGTCTCCCTCCAAAGTCCTTTCGCCCATGAAGCAGCAACCTGCCACTCACACACGGGCCCTTCCCATCTCCTCCAGACGCCCCGACGACCCTGGAGGAGGAGCTCTTAGCCTCATTTTACTTGGGGAAACCGAGGCTCGGAGGTGGAGTCACTGCACGTTAGTCAAGGGTCTGGCCAGGAGTCACACCTGGAGACCCCAACAGGCCAGGCCAGCGGCTCACAGCGCCCCTCCTGCAGGGAGGAAGGGACAGGCCTGTCACGCCCCCCCAAGGGAAGCCAGCACATTCCACACGCCAAGAGGAAAACAGAAAAGCCGGGGCTTCAGTTCCTGAGGCCACTCCTGTGCTGCCCCGGGTCAGACTCAGTCACCACCAGGCCCCAAGGTGGCGCAGGGGTCCATGGCGTGCGGACGCCACAGGCCAGGCCAGAGGAAGCCCAGCTCTGCAGCCCGGCTGGAGCCCGGCACAGCGCCCTCCTGCCCGCACCTCTACTTCTCACCCGCTCGGAGGTGCACCTGCCACCCGAAAAGGCAAGGCCGAGGGTCAGGCACAAAGTAGGCGGCCCTCTACTGGCCCACAGGTGGACACCACAGTTATCATCAGCGCCTCTGCAGAGGTGAAAAAATCCGTGCTAAGTAGTGAGAAATATGGGTGGCTTTTATTCTTGACTTGATGCTATTTTGTAACCAGAAAATAAAACATTTTAAGTTAAAAGGTAACAATCCACGTGGGGGTGTCCGGGGCTCACAGCCGCAGGCCCTCCTGCGCCTTCTCTGCTCTCAGCCCCCTTTCCACCTTTCTTGGGCTCAGCCTGCACACCCACGGCCCGCCCTGGGCTTTGGGAACGTCCCCCTGACAAGCTTCAGTCTCCCTGCCTGTGGCTGCAGTGTTGGTGGGGGGGAGGGGAAGAGGGCGAGGACCCCCTGCCTGTCAGGGTCCCCAGGCCTACGTCTAGAGTGACACAACTGGGTCTGCGGGGCGGCCAGAAACAGGACACCGGCCCCTCCCACCGTCTGCTCCGGGCCAGGGCTGCCCAGGTGCAGGCCACTGTGGCGACTGTCACCACGACAAACAGACTTTGTGGGCTGCCACCAGCAAAGCACGACGAGCCCGCCAGCTCCCGGTGCAGGAGCGCACAGTACCGGGTGCCTGTGTCCTCGTCCGCTCCGGCCTTCCAGGGGAGCCACAGGAGGCCACGAGGACTCCAGCCATGACCTGAATGAGCCACCGTCGTTCCCAGCTCAGGGCCTTTCCTGGTTCTGTTCCCTCTGCCCAGAATGCGCTTCCCTGCAACTCTGTCCCAGCTGACGTGCGAGCCTCAGCTTCTGCCTGTTCAGTGCAGCGAAGCGCCCTTGTTAACTGGCTCTCCCGCGTCCAGCCGGCTCCACACAAGTCACAGCCCTGCAGGTACATCTCAGCGGCAGCACTGACTCTGGAGCCAGACGGCCCGGGCTCGAACCGCAAAGCTGCCACTTCCTACCTGGGCGCCCTCAGGCAAACGACTTCACCTCTCTGGGCCTCAACTGTGACGTGGGGACAACGGACCGACCTCGCACGGGTATCAGCGCATCCCGCGCGGTCCAGTCCCCTGCCTTAGTGGTTCTGGCGCGAGGAAGATTAGACTGAGCCACCTGGAAACGCGTGGGACCCAAGCTAACACGAGGCCCGCAGCCCAGACGGCCGCTCTGTCAACACCCTCAGCAGCCCCGGAAGCGTCTTCACGGGTCTGCTGCACCAAGAGGGTCGGAGAGGAGGCACCAGGCGAGGTCACAGCAAGCGTCTGGTGGGGAGCAGACCCTGAGCGGGGCCTGGGGAGATTCCAACAACCCGGCCGTGCCCGGCTCTCAGGCTGTGGCCGCGGCGGGGGGCAGGGCAGACAGCCCCGCACCACGGGCCCTGCCGGGCCTCGCGCGCACGGGAGCCCCACACCCCGCCACGTTCTGTCTCATCCGTGGCCTCCCCGACAAAAGCAGCACCGGCTCCCACTTTGTTATTCCCGCCTCCTACTTTTGGATATTTGGGGTGCCTCTCGTGCTTTCCAATCCTGCTGGAGACGTCCTGGGTCCCCCAGGTCCGTGCCCATCAGGTAAGTAAGCGCATGCCACCACGTAGGTGTCAGAGGCCAGATGTCCAAGGACGCCCCCGCCCCCGCCTGGCCCTGCCCCCAGCTGGCCACCTCTATCCTGTGGGGGTCCCACAGAGAGAGACCAACCAGGCCAACCCGCTCCCACTGCTCAAGTGGGCAAGCTGAGGCCCCGAGACGCGGAGGCTTTCGGGGGGCAGTACATTGACCTGCACCAAGCTAAGCCAAGGCCCACCCCCACCCCCGATATCGTGACCCCCCCCGTTACCGCTCTGCGGGGGGAGAGGCAGGCACAGGAGGGACGTCCCCTCACACCGGCTCCCCAGCTCTGCAGTGGCCTTTCCCCAAGGTCCCGCAGAGGGGAGGGCTCTCCGTTTCCTGGGAGCCTCCACGGGCCAGGCCCGCACCCGCCACGGTGCCCTTAGCACCACCGAGCCCACAGGGGAGTGCCAGGCTGGGCGGGGGGCCGCTCAACCCAGCAGCCCTGCCCTGTGCCCCCACAGCGGCACGGTGGCCCCCGGGCCAGGCCCTGGCCTCAGAGGCCTTCGGCATCCCTCGTCCCCCCCACCTCCAGGGCCCTTCTCATCTGCGGAGCCCGTGGGGAGGGTCCCAAGCCCACCCAGCTCACAGCATCCGTCCCTTCAGCAGTGAGCAGACAGGGCCCCGCCCTCCCAGGATCACGCTCTAACCACAGCCACGTGGCAAAGCCTGAAGACATTCTGCTGTCACAACTTGGGATGCTACTGGTATCTGGTGGGTAGAGGCCAGAGGTGCTGCCCCACAAGCCAGAACGATCCGGCCCTAGACGCCCGGGGCTGGGGAGAGACAGGGCCACAGACAAAGCCAACTAACAAAGTCCGGGTACACACCATTTACGTCGATTTCCACAGTGCTAAGTGCTCTGAAGAAAAGGGAAGCAGGGGACCCTGCGGAGGTGAGATCTGAGCTGAGGCTGACGGGGAAGAGGAGGCAACCTGGAGAGCTCTGCAGCGGGGGAAGCCAGGCAGGGGGCTCGGGCTGGAAGTGCCCGCAGGCTCACCCAGCAACGGTCCAACCACACTATCCGGGTCTGCGCAGGGCAACTCGGGCCGGGACGAGCTGGGCTGCAGTGAGAGGGGGTGGCGTGGGCCGGAGGCCCAGACCCAGGTGCACAGAAGAACAAAGGGCAGGAGACTTTCTCCAGGGCCCGCGCCGAGCGGCCTCGGGCAGCCTCCCATCCAGGCCTCAGCAGCCGCTGACCGCCAACACCGGGGAAGCAGCGACCTAGGGAGGCACAGCGATGTCCCGGGGCCCCCTTTTTACTTCCTGGTGGCACCCAAACACCTCCGCGGACATCCGAGGCCCTTCACTTGTCCCTTCGTGCCCACTGGCTCGTGCAAACCTTAAGACAAACCCTCGAAGCTGCACAGTGACGCAGACGAGGCAACTCAGGGCTGTGGTACAGCTGCGCAGTCCGAGCACTGCGCCGCTTGGGCTGAACGTTCACTTGAAGCAACAGTAATAACAGCTGCAGGCACTCAGACACGCTAACCCTGAGGCCCCATACTTAGTGCTGCCACGTGTTAACACGCTGAATCCTCCACGCAGGTCCCGGTATCACCCCCGCAGTGCAGCGCCTGATCGCCAGCCAGCTCTAGCCGCTCCCCCAACACCGCTACACACCAATGCTGGTCCCACGGACCATGGCGTGGACACCGGCCTGGGGCTCCTGCAGGCCAGTGAGCTTAACGACACCACACGTACATTAGGGCTTGATTTAAAACAATAATACAGGGCTTCCCTGGTGGCGCAGTGGTTGAGAGTCCGCCTGCCGATGCAGGGGATGTGGGTTCGTGCCCCGGTCCGGGAGGATCCCACATGCCGCGGAGCGGCTGGGCCCATGACCCATGGCCGCTGAGCCTGCGCGTCCAGAGCCTGTGCTCCGCAGCGGGAGAGGCCACAACAGTGAGAGGCCCGCGTACCGCAAAAAAAAAAAAGAAAACAATAATACAGAAATGATGAGCACACGCATCAGGACGGTTGTCAGGGAGAGGCGACGCTGAAGGGCTGCAGGCGCACAGTAAGCTGAGATTTCTTTAGCTGGGTGTTGGGTATACAGAATTCACTTTTCTTTATTCTTTAAAACGTACAGGTACATTCCATATATCCCTCCGGTGTCTGCCCTGACAGGGCAGAAGGGCCAGTGCAGAGCGGCCCAGGGCAAGCACCAGGGGAGAGGGGCGACTGGACACGCCTCCCAGAGAAGCCAGGGCAGCCCCTGGATGCCAGCTCAGCCTGCAAGGACACCCCAGAGAGGACCTCAGGACAGGGGGAGGGTGACAGGGACCTGTGCCCAGGACTGGGGGGAGGGGCAGGGGGAAGCCCTGTCAGGGTGAGCCTGGTGACCCCCTCTGGGGTGGAACATGGGCCCAAGCGTGGTGTCTGAGCTGCAGAGGGGCTGCCTCCCAGCCCTGCCTGCTCTTCACGCCCTTTACAAGAGTCTTCGGGGGGTTTCCACGGCCACTGCTGGGGAAGCAGGCCTGACCACAGGGGCCACACCGAGAGGCCCGGCCAGTCCCGGGAGGGCGATGAGCCCCAGCATGGGAAGCTGAGCTCAGGGAGGCCCGCCCCGTCGCCGCACCCAGCTGGGACAGGGCCCTGCGTGGCGTTCTTCTTCTGGGACCCAACAGTGTCCCCTCCCAAGACGCTGACGATGCTCCCCACAGCGGCCTAGGCCCCGCCCAGCTGCTCCCCACTCAGCTCAGCCCTGCCGCCCACCGACACGGAGGCCTTGGAGCTGGACCCTCAGAACCACTTCCCCCGCGGCCTCCTTCCGCTCCGCGCTTAGGGCGCTCTCCACCTACCCCTGCGCTCCTGCAGCAGGTGCCCCGCCTGGCCCTGACGGAGCTCCACCCACTGAGGGGCTGGCCTAGGAGGCTCCCACCCTCCCAACTCTCGGTCCCACACGCCCTCATGCTGCAGGGGACGCCGATGTGCAGGCCGAGGCAGGCCCGCCGTCCTCTCCGTTCCCTGCGAGCCCTCCCCAGGAAGGCCCAAGAGGCAATGAAGCTCCCAGCTCCAGCTTGGGGAGCAGTGGGGAAAGAACCTGGTATATTCTAGCTGCCATTACAGGGCCCTGCAGCCAGAGTCGTGTCACAGAGCTTCAAGTCCATCACCAGAGGTCCCCATGCTGGCATTCATCCAGCAACGAACAACTGAACCACCGTAACGATGAGAAAATAACAACAGGTGACATTTGTTTGACAAACACCATCTCCCACCTTTACCACCACCCTGTGCGGGGCTGTTTTCTCCCACTTTACAGAAGAGGAGACTGAGGGTCAGAGAGGGCACGTGAGGAAGTTGGGAAGCAGTGGAGCAAGTGAGAATTCGAACCCCCGAGCCCAGGCTCTGCCGTACTTCCTGTCTCGCTGAGGTTCTTTGTGGGCAGAGGGCAGTCTCGCTGTTCCCAGGACCCGACACTTAGTAAGAGTGGAATGAGGCTGTCTACACCTGTCCTCGCGGCTGCCGGCAAGACGGCACGCAGGGTTCCCACTCCCATTTTGCAGGTGAAGAAACCGAGGCCTCACATCCGAGAGCCGGGCGGTGCCAGGGGACTGAAAGCATTTACAGCAGGCAGCGGACGTCCAATGTCACAGCGAAGGGGCTGAGCTGGCATCTGACGGCAGAGTCTTCACCTCTGCACAGCCCTGTCTCCCAAGAGCCCAGGGGACCCTGCACCACCTCTGCTCCTCGGCCGCCCGCGGCCCCTGGGAGCACATCGGAGCCGGAGGAGGCCCTGGGCCAAGGGCGGGAAACGGCCGCTGCTCCCTGGACAGAGGAAGCAGGGCCCTTGCCTAACAGAGGAAGTTCCGGGCGGGTGGGCGCAGGGCCAGGAGGGGGCTCCCGGCTCTATCCCAGGTCCAGGAGGGGGGCCACCTCCGTGCCCAGCTCCGGGCCACAGGCTGCCCGAGAGGTGGGGACTTCCAGCCCCCTCCCACCCACCAGCGGCCAGGCACTGGCCCTTTAAGCTGCAGCCAGCCGGCTGGCGTGCCCCACGGGTGAGTCAGCGCCCAGTGCCCGCTGACTCACGCCGGAAGCCTTCCGCTGCCCCGGCCCTCTCCCCACACAAGCGACTGAGAACTTTGCTCCCTTCAGGCCCTGAGCCGCAGGTTGGCGGATAGTTTCCTGTGCGTCACGCCAGGGGTGGGGGAAGTCCCCAAGTGCCACCTTCCAATCTCTCCGAGAGCCAGGACAGGACAGGACAGGGCAGGGCAGGGCAGGTCAGGGGAGGGCAGCTGCACAGCAGGAAGGGCCGGGACGCGGTGCTCCTGCAGCCTCAGTGTCACCGTCAGGCATCCGGGAGCCAGCGTGGCCAGAGGCAGCAGACCCAGACTGTGCCGACCGAACGTGCCCCTGCCCTCTGGCCGCGGCTGCCCTCGGCCTCTGATCCCAGGCAGAGATGGCATGCGGGCGAGGAAGCGGGGAAAACGGCAGGGCTGTAGGGCCTGGGGCCTCGCGCACTCCCGGAAAACTCCCAAGGGCTGTGGCACGGAGGACGGGGCAGGGCACCCCTGCAGGGCAGGAAGCTTAGAGGCAAAGCTCCCTAAGGTCGAGCACCAACCACATCCTGCTTGGTCCAAATTCCTCGAGAAGGTGGCGAGAAGGACAGACTGTGGCCTGTGCCCAGGACACGGAGGGCTGGGTCAAGCCACTCCTCCCAGCTGACCTCAGTTTTGTCACCTGACAAATGGGCCGGACCGCAGAGAGTATGAAATGTGCCAGCTATAAAGTGCTCTGCACACAGGAGACATCACCTCTGCTCAGTCCGTCCTCCAGGTCAGGCGTGGGCTACAGGAGATGCCTCAGAACAGAGGTGTGACGGGGGAGGGGGAGGATCCCACCAGCTCAGCCCAAGCACCCATCACAGAAATGGGACACAGAAGAGCGCTGAGCCCTAGAACAGCAGCTCCATCTGTCACAGCTGTGTGACCTCAAGCAAGGCAATGAACACCTCTGAGCCTCAGCTTCCTCGTCTGCGAATGGGGCTGTGAGCAATAAACGGGCTAGCGCACGGCACACGGAAAAACCTTGGTAAGTGGGAGCTCTTGGGATTTTTGGCAAGAGGTCATTATGGCTTCCCCACCACATGCTGCCACAGACCCCAAAGAGGATGACAGCGTCCCCACCCAATATCATCTGTTACCTGGACCCACAGACTGGAAATGCATCCCGGCCCTCTCTCTGCACAGAGGCTCAGAGAAGGCAATGCCGGGACTCAGGTCACACAGCATTTGAGTGTTTCCCCAAAGTGCTTTATTCCTTCACACCCATGACCCTTCTCCCTTCCCAACCCTGCAACTTTAATTTTTATTTTGATGAGGCATTCCCTGCCTGGAAGAGCTGAAGGGCCTTCAAAAACAAACACTGCTTCCAACCTCTTCTTTCCACCCATGAAAACACTGTGGCCCAGAGAGGCTGATGGACCTGCCCGAGGTCTCACAGCGCTGGCCAGGCCAGTCCTACACCTGGATCTGGGGAAAAGAAGTGTCTGATTTCCCGGTTCCCAAGCTCCACGAGGTCTGCGCAGTCCAAGTCCCTCCCCAGCCGTCTTCCCCCTCGAGTGCCTCCTGGGTTACTCACAGTGGTTGGGCAACGGTCAGGGATCCGGCCTCCCACTTATGTAAGACGTAATTACCCTGCCCACCCGGCTGGCTGGGCTCTGGCCCCAGCCACAGCAGCCGCCAGGAGCAGGGGCAGCGAAGGACCCACACCCTCCCCAGGACCCCACAAGCCCTCCAGCTGCCTGGGCTCCCCCAACCGCAGAGAAAAAGAGGCAGAGACAACCCCTGATTAGGGGCCCCCTAAGTGCCAGCCGCTACCTTTCTCCCCCTCACTCTGCAGCTACAGCCCAACAGAGGCAAGGCCTGGATCCCACATGGCTGAGGCCTTTCCAGCGAGAACAATGGTAACAGTAATAAAACGCAGCAAGTACCCCTTCCCCAGCACCTCTGAGCTCTTCATCTCATCACCCACACTTGCCTAGAGCTCTTTAGTATTCACTGTCTCACATCCTACGCCAGGAGTCCACGGAAGGTAGGTGTGATAAAGGAACCGAGGCCCAGAGACAGCAAGTTAGCGAGCCGCGGGCAGCCCATTCATTACGGCTGCGTCCGGTTTGGAACTCTCTCACACAGCCCAGCCCGCTGAGACTCCGACATGCCAAAAACATCCTTTCCTCTTCCTGCCAAAAAAAATCCCCCTTTCGCCCTCCAAGTCTCATCCTCCCCCTCTGCATGACAAAGCCTGCTGCCGCAGCCGCCACCTCACAGACATTTCCAGGAAGGCCGGCTGCCTGCAGAAAACAAGAGCAAGCCCATCGCAGGGCCAGCACCCACCGGGCAGCCAGCCCAGGACCCACAGGCAGCGTCAGAGGTGAGCACCGCCCCCCCGCCCGCGCCCGTGCACAGAGAAGCTTGCAAGTCCAGATGAGGGAGCCGATGGAGAGGCCATGCAGTAGGGTGGGGTGGGAGGCCAAGAGAGGCTCCCCGGAAGACAGGGCTGCAGACAGAGCTGCAGGACGGGGTGCAGGCCGCCAGGGATGGGGCAATGTGTGACCTAGGAGGGTGGAGAGCCTTGGGGGAGAGGACGGGGAGCTCTGAGCTGGACCGTGGCCAGGGCAGCCACACGGGAGGGGGCGTTTACAGAGAGATCCGCAGCAGGGGAGCACCACTGGGGGCCCAGACTGGATACAGCCCTGGGACCCGGGAGTGGAAGGGGGCTGGATGCAAGATCAGCGTGAATCCCACCTGGGTCCAGCTGAGAGACCCAGACTGGGAGAGTTCCTGTCCAAGGTGCAGTTAAGGCCCAAAGTGGGAGGTCCAAGCAAGGTTCCTGACCTGGATCGGGGTGATCAGAACGAGATCCTCTCCCGACTTCGGGCCTGGGTGCAGCCCCAAGGCCTAAACTGGGGTCCGGCTGGGCCCGGGACCTAAGGGAGGCGTTCCGGGCAGGGGAGCTGCCCGGGTGCAGGCCGGGGGACCGCGCAGAGGTCGGGTCCGCAGCCCGGGCGTTCCTACCTTTGGATGCGGGCACACCGGCGGGCTGGCTCGCGGCAGGAGATTCCATGGTGCAGGCGGGTCGGGGCGGCGGCGGGACTAGTCCAGGGGGCGGCGAGCTCGGCCCGGGCGGAGCACGCTCATGGCTGCGGGCGGGTGGCCCGGGCGGCTAGCAGGGCGTCGGCCGGTACGCGTCCGCGGCGGGCGGCGGCGGGGCCAGACTGGGCAGCGCGGCGGGGGCCCCGGCCGGACGGCGCCGACGCAGGCCCCGCCCCGCGCACCCATTGGCCCGCCGGTCTCCGTGCCCGGCCCCTGCCTATCAATCGCCGGCCGGGGCCTGCCCGTCAAGCTCAAGCCTCGCCCTCCATTGGCCCGGGGTACGGCTCCTCCCACCGCCTGTCAAGCCCGCCCACCACCGGGAAACCCGTCAGGCCCCGCCCCCCAGGCCCCGGCGGGTCCCTCCCGCTGCCTGTCCGGTCGCAAGCCCCGCCCACTCCCGGGCCCCGCCTCACGCGCGCTGGCTCCTGTGCGCGGAAACCCTGGGTACCCGCGGCCCGCCCAGCTGCGGCCCCGGGGAGCGGGAAGGCGGGTGCTGCGGGGGTCAAAGTGCACCCCCCGGGTGGGGCCAGGGTCAGATCCCGCTTCGACTACTTCCTAGCGGGGCTGACCTGGGCAACTCAGGTCACCCCGGAGCTTGTTTTCGCGTCCGCGCCTCCGGTCGCAGCTGGTGGAAAGGGACCTGGGCTACCGCGGACACTCAGGAGGTGTTTGTTGACTATTCAGTCCGGACGGGCCAGCCCTCCCTTCGGCTCCCACGTGGAGCCTTGGAGGATTTCGGGAGCCACTGACCAATCTGGCAGTGGGACCAGGTCACTAGGATGGACACCCTGGCAAAGGTCACGGGGTCAGTCCCTCGCTTCACGCGGGCGTGAGTGTGTGACCTGCCAGGAGCCTCACATGAGGGAAGCAGATTCCACCACCTTCTTGTAAGGTGCCCTCCCACTTGTAAGATGGGGTGACAGCAGGGCCTACCCACACAGTGATGGGGAGGGCCAGATGAGATAAGGGGAGGCCTGCTAATTGTCATTATTTCCTCCTGCATCCCCAGGCAGTAGGAGGAAAGGCATGAGCTATGGACTCATCAGGTTACAGGTTCAAATGCCAACCCTGCCACTCAGAGACATCCTGAGCCACTCCGTGCCTGTTGACGTACCTGTGCCACGGGGACAGGGCGGCCTCTCCGAAGTCGGTTCACAAGTGCAAGCTTGGAAGTTCCTGGCTTAGGTCCTGGCACTCACTAGGTGCCCAGCAAATGTTTTTAAAATCCCTACAGGAAGCTGACCCGGCCTCACAACACCTGGGTGTCTGGAGTGGCCCAGGGCGCTCGGTCCCAAATGGGTCCTGCTGCTTTTCTATCTGCAAAATGGGCCCCAGCAGCAGATACCTCCCTAGTGGGACTGCAGGCCTGGTCTGGTGGGTTTTCTGGGTTTGGGCCCCTGCCAACCACTTGGACTCCTGCTCCCCTCGTGCTCCCTGTCACCCCCTCCGCTCCATGCCATATGCAAGGGTTCTCAGTGCTGCCCCTTGTACACGCCAATACCGGTCCTGCCTCACGGTCTGTGCCTCTGCTGTTCCCTCTGCCTGAAACATCTTTCTCCCCCACCCTCCCACCGTGACTGCTGGGGCTGGTCCCTTTCATCCTGCAGGCCTCCTCTTAAATGAACTCCCCTAAGAGGCTTTCCGGCCATACCCCCAAACCAGTTGTAATTCTCTGCACAGCATTCATGCCACCAATGCCTTTCCTATTTCCTCTGCTTTTAATCTGACTCTTAATCTGGACGGTCAACGCCTCCTGGGCGGGGATCTGGCCAACTCACTCGCTGCGGGGCATTCCTGATGCACAGCCCAGGGCCTGGCACATAGTAGGCCAGGAAAAATGTTTGAGGAATGAGCAAAGGACAGACAGAAAGCATGCCACAGACATTGGGAGCAACTCTAGTCCCATGCTGGCCTGCTCCTATGACTCAGACGAGGCCCTGCCGTTGGAGGAGGTGACGGTTAGTCAGGGAGCCTGACAGACAGCCCAAGAATCACAAAACTCCATGTGGGCTGCTATAAATAGATGCATGAGCAAGAGACCCAGGACGGTGCCAGGCTCCACCTAGGTGAGGTCGGGAAGGCTCCTCAGAGGAGGTGACTTTGAGACTGGACCTTTAAGGACCAGTAGGAGCTTGTGAGCTCGTGAGGCAGAGAAGCGACAAACAGTCTCCCTGTAGAGGGTTGGTGCTGTGCAAGGGGCCCCGTGTGAGGGCCCGGTGGGGAGGCAGGGCTCCGTCGTCCCTTCCTCGCTGGTTGCAGCTCCATGACCACTCAGAAACCAGAAGGGATATTGGACAGGGTCCCTGTAACAGGCTGCTTCTTGCCCTGACTCCTAGAAGATAGGTCCCCAACACCCTTCTCCGTGGACTCAGGGAAAGGGGTGTGGTCAGATCAGGATCTGGGTGTGAGCTGAGGTGGGCGGGGCCTGGGGTTACCAAGGGCTGGAGAGAGGATGTCTGCGCCCGGGATGGCGGGAGCTCGTCCCTTCATTAACTCGACAGCTCCGTAGTGAGCACTGACTGTGTGCCTGGCGCTGAGGGCACGACGTTGAAGAGGCAGACACAAGGCCCTGCCCTCTGGGAGGTGACTGGTGGACGAAACACACAAGCGAAATGCCCAAATTAAATTATAGTCGCCGGAGGATCTGCTACCGGGAAAGGAGGGAAGGGGACTGGCGTGCGTCTGAGGGTGGGGCTGTAATTTTAAAGAGGGAGGACAAGCCTCACCGGCAGGTGACATGTAAGCAAAGACCTGAGCAGGTGAGGGAGGTGTCATGAGGGTGTGGGGAAGAGCATTCCAGGGGGAGGAAACAGCGTGTGCAAAGGCCTTGAGGTGGATGGCTGGTGGGGGAGGAACAGGCGGGAGCAGCGGGGGATGAGGGCCCTGCGCTCACCTCTATTCACCCCTGCACGTGCTCACTCATGCCCTCGCCCCCCACCCCCCCAGCTCACACCCAAGTTCACACACCGCCACGTGCATGCACGTGGCCACGACACATGCACACGCTTGTGAGCACGGCGGGGTGCGGCCACGCAGGCTCAGGCACGTGCACAGATACCACAAACACGCGCACACACACAGACACACACACACCGCACACGGCTCTGACTCCGCAAGGGCCCCCTCAGCTTGCGCCCACAGTGCCCTCTGGTGGCCAGCCCTGGCATGGCGGCTGGACGTGAGCTG
Source organism: Lagenorhynchus albirostris (assembly GCF_949774975.1). NCBI lineage: Eukaryota > Metazoa > Chordata > Mammalia > Artiodactyla > Delphinidae > Lagenorhynchus > Lagenorhynchus albirostris. The sequence goes on from NC_083114.1 coordinate 482,311, forward strand.
GTCACTCTACAGAGCCCTGGGCACTTCCGGGACCTCGTCTTCTCCCCCTCCCCCTCCCCGTGCTTCCTGCCCCCAGTTCCTCCACAGCAGCCAGAGCGCCTTCCAGAACACGGCTGGCCAAGCTCAAACGCTGCCGAGGCTCACTCAGCGGAGAGCCTCCCCAGGCTCTCCCCAGTCCAGCCACTCCCAACCCCAGCTCTCCTCCCTGAACATTTCTTTGCAAAGGCTGTTCCCTCAGCTTGGAATGCCCTTCCCTGCCTTCTCCACCTGACTCATTCCTATCCCTCAAAGCCTACTTCTGAAACAGGGAGGGGAGGCTCTCCCTGACACTGCCCCCTGGGAGCCCATCTCTGCCAGCGGCGGAAACCCCACCTGCGTCTCCAGCACAATCGAGCCCCTACTATGTGCTAATCCCTTGAAGCTCATGATTCTGTGGACTCACTAGAATCAAGCTGCATGGGGGCTGTGACTTTGCTCTGGTCACTGCAGTGTCCCCACACACTGCAGGTGTGCAGTGAACAGCTGTGGAAAGGAGGAGCTCACAGTACTGCAGCAAGGGGCAGCTGTTATCATCATCCCAGTGTAACAGATGAGAAGTGGAGGCTCAGAGAGGGGCTGAAGGCTGCTGGCAATGGCAGAGCTGTTGTTGGAACGGTCAGACGGAGACAGAGTTTTCCCTGCCCAAGCTTCCATTAATTAAAGTAGTTTGCGACACCCTCCTTCTGGGCAAATCACATCGCCCTTGAACTCCCTCCACCGCTTTCTGGGAAGATGCCAAGCGCTTCGCTTCTGACTGAGCCCTCAGGTATATCCTGCCTAGGACCCTTCCCGGCTGCACAGAAACCCTGAGGCTTTCCCCCCAGGAAATCTTCCAGGTAGCCAGGGGCTCAGGGCATCCCAGGAGCCCTGGCCCGGAGCCTGTGTGTCCCCAGGCCCTCACACATAGCACTTCACGCCCGGGAGGCAGGGCCAGGGGTTCACTGACACGCGTTATACTCCAAGCCCAAGACTTGACGTGACCTGGCAAGGCCAGTGTGGTTAGACCTTCATCTCACAGACAAGGAAACTGAGGCCCAAGTCTTCAAGCAGCTGGCCCAGGTTCCACTGCCAGGTAGAACAAAGCCAGGCTTTTAGCCCTGGTCAGGAGCAGCCTGTCGTGTATCAGGCATTTTACTAGCAGGCTCAAGCCTGCCCCCTAGAATCCAGGGCCTGAGAGATGTCCTCATCACTGTGGTTTGGGGGAGAAGTACTGCAAACACAGAGACAAGCCACATTCCCAAGATCACAGGACCAGGGAGAAGAGAGAAAGAATTGTGTCCGGACCGGGCTGACTCCACGATCCACACACAGCCCAGTATCTGCCTGCAAAGGGCTGTTTTCCAATCTGAGGGGAGTCCTGGCTCCACCAGGATGGAGGTGAGTGACCTTAAGCCAATCACCTGTCTCAGCCAGGCCTTGGAGGTGATCACATCCATTCTCACTAGAGTTTGCGTCCCCTTTCAGCCATCCCCAAGCCTGGGCTTACATCCCTTCCCTGATGAGGGGTTCACCCTCTCACTGGCGGTGTCTTCCATTCCCAGGAAACTCTGCCCATTAGCAGCTTCTTCCTTAAGTTATGCTGAAATCGCCTCTTGAAGATCCCAGGCTCAAATCCATCCATCCATTCAACACATATTTCCTGAACATCTATTTTTGCCTGACACCATGTTACATGCTGAGGGGGCAGTGAAGAGCAAAACAGACAGGGTCCCTGCCGTCATGAAGCCAGCCTTCTGGGGGAGGTTGAAAAAGAAGGAAAATATATCAGTGAAAGTAAATCTATACATTAATTTCAAATAGTGATAAGGGCTAAAAACAAAAGTAAAGCAGGGCAACATGATAGAGAGGCACTGGAGTGGCTCCATTAGATGGGTGGTCAAGGAGGCCTACCTGGAGGAGGTTTCTTCTGAGCTCAAACTTGGGTGACAAAAAAGGAGCTATGTGAAACTGGGTGTAGGAGCCGACTTTAAATAGTCCACGGCACACAGCAGGTGCTCAAAGAGAAGGTGAGGGGGACTCCTAATTAACCATGAACTGAACAGAGATATTTTTCTCCCTTCCCTCCCAAAACTCCACTAAAATAAAAGTAAAATAAGAAAACATTAAGGCACAAACTCACAAGGACAAAGAGAACAGGAAAGGCAATGACAGGGACAGAATCTATAACACTTTTGAAGCTGTTAAATGAATAGAAAAATGGTAACCAACTTAGGAGAGTAGAGGAAAGTGAAATGAAAGTCTACAGGGGAGGAAGCCAATCTGCGGCCAGACCACCTACAGACAGCCCCTAGAAACAGCAGCCTGGGAGACACCAGGTCCCTCTGGAGGGGAAAGGGCAGGCAGGGATGAAAAGAAAATAAGCTAAGAGTTTGTGAAAGGAGGAGTTATGCCTTCCAACTTCCCAGAACGAAGGTCATGAGTTCCCAGATTGAAACGATCCCCCTCAATGCCCAGCTGGATGTAAGAAGAAAACAAGGCAATTATCAACTCCTGGAAAAACAAATAACACAAAATAGAAAATGTAGTAATTGGGACTTCCCTGGTGGCACAGTGGTTAAGAATCTGCCTGCCAATGCAGGGGACACGGGTTTGAGCCCTGGTCCGGGAGGATCCCACATGCCGCGGAGCAACTAAGCCCGTGCGCCACAACTACTGAGCCTGCGTTCTAGAGCCTGCCAGCCACAACTACTGAGCCCCCGTGCCACAACTAATGAAGCCCGTGCACCTAGAGCCCGTGCTCTGCAAGAAGAGAAGCCACCGCAATGAGAAGCCCATGCACCGCAACGAAGAGTAGCCTCCGCTTGACACAACTAGAGAAAGCCTGAGCGCAGCAATGAAGACCCAACACAGCAAAAAATAATTAATTAATTAATTTTTAAAAAAGAAAGAAAAGAAAATGTAGTCATAAAGTGCTGCACAGCTCAGCTGGGAACAATATTTACATAATCATAATACGTAAACCAAAACACCAAATGCTGATAGATCCACAAATTGTGACGAAAAGAGAGTGAGTACTGGGGGCAGGGGAAGTGCAGGGATCCTTGTGGAAGGGACTAAGTCCTTGCCTGTAGTAGGAAGCATCAGATACTGTCTAACACCGAAAAGAGAGAAAAGAAATAGCAATACAAGCATGTGATTGAGAAGTAAGGGGGAACTACAAGGGTTGGAAGCAGTCGCACCAGAATGGCAGCTGAGGGAGGGTCCGTTTGGGTCTCTGCTGCATCCCCAGTGCCTAGAGCCCAGTATACAGTAGGTGCTCAGTTCCTGTTTGTCAGCGGGTGCAAGCAGGTGGCTGCTGGTTTTCTGTTCCTGGTCTCATAGGCCTTGCAGTGCCGTCTGACTTCTAACACTATGTGCCTGCCTCGATCTAATAAGAATTAGAAGTCACTTGAAGGAACACTTAAAGGCCAGCGTGTCTAGAGTACAGCCCAAGCAGGAGGCGAGGACCGCGGAGTGAGGGCCTGAGGCTACGAGGTCAGCAGGCCCGGGGCGTGGAAAGCCAAAAATGGAATATTTTTAGAAGATCTGGGCTGTCCGGCCTGCCGGCCACCCGCTCAAGAACAAAGACACAAGTCTCCCCAGGGCCCTGCGGGCCAGACGCCCTCCCACAGCCTCGGCGGTGCTGGCCCTGCCACCCCGCCCGGCGCCGCCCTTCTGCCCTCAGCCTCGTTTCCAGCGGAGCCCGAGTGCGGAGCCGGTCGCGTGGGCACGGGGCCCGCGAGGGGCCCGCCGGGGAGGAATCCGGGCCGACCGGCCATCGGACCCCAAGTCGAGCCCCAGATCAGTCCTGCGTGGTACCCCACGGGGCACTGTGAGCAGCGCTTTGCAGCAGAAAATGCTATAAATGTCGAGTTTTTTCTACCAGCGTCTCCCTCCGGCTGCCCAGGCCTAGGGCGAGGGCGCGGCCTGGCGCCCTGAGACCGCGGAGCCCCACCGCGAGGAACGTTCTGCTCCCAGACCCTCTCCAGCGGCCGACACGTCGTCCTCTGAAAAGCCAGAGACAGTACAAGTTCAAGTGCTTGAACTTGGAGGGTCACAAACACTCTCGGGTAGAAAGAAGAATTTCCCGCCCTCCCCCCCTCGGGCTGCTGGGGGCGGGGTGCCTTGATGCCCAGAGGAAGAAATTCATTTCCTCCCCAGGCCCAGGACTCAGACTGATTCTGACCCTTGCTGGGCGGCCCCCAGGACCCCCCAGCTCCTCGGACAAGTGGCTTCCACTGCCCTGGGCCTGGGGGTTATTGTGCTTGGGGCTTAGAGGGCCGAGAGGTGGCAGGGAGGATGCTGGGTCTGGCACCCTCGGAGCTGTCCCTCCACAGGGCTGTTCTGTGAATGACCAGGGCACCAGCTGCATGATGACCTTTTTGTTGGTGGCTGGGCAGGGGCAGGGGAGGAGGGCTCCACGCCGGCCGGGACCACATGCCGCAAGCCTGGCTTCCTCTGCTGCTGGTGGGAACACCCGCTTCTGCCAGCTGGTTTGTGGATTGTTTGAACCACCGGGAAAGTTTGCCCAAAGTTGCAGCCTGGTCCCAGTTGCAAGGGGGGAAGGTAGGAAGTACTCCAGCAGGCCAGCCGTAATGAAATCTGGGCCTAAGTCCACAAGGAATGTGTTTATCTTCGGTACGCTTTTCTTTTCAAACATTTCTGCAAGAATTATTTGTTGTTGTTTCTTTAATAAATTTATTTATTTATTTATTTTTAATTTTGGGTGCGTTGGGTCTTTGTTGCTGCGCGTGGGCTTTTCTCTAGCTGCGGTGAGCGGGGGCTACTCTTCGTTGCGGTGCACGGGCTTCTCATTGCGGTGGCTTCTGTTGGTGCAGAGCACGGGCTCTAAGCACACGGGCTTCAGTAGTTGTAGTACGTGGGCTTCAGTAGTTGTGGCTCACGGGCTCAGTAGTTGTGGCTTGTGGGCTCTACAGCACAGGCTCAGTAGTTGTGGTGCACGGGCTTAGTTGCTCCGCGGCATGTGGGATCTTTCTGGACCAGGGCTCAAACCCATGTCCCCTGCACTGGCAGGCGGATTCTTAACCACTGCGCCAGCAGGGAAGTCCCAAGAATTATTTGTTATTTTTAATATAAATTAAATATATAATATTTTAATATGTTAAAAAAGTCAGTTAATATAATGATATTATTTTGATATTTTAATGTAAACAAGCAAAATGACATCATTATTTTTGACTCTGACTGTTCTTCACAACTAAATCCCGCCTCCTACATGCAGCCTTCCTGGATTACCCAAATTGATCCTCATGAGACTTGACACCACCTAGTGACCCAAGACTCTACTCCAGTGGTGTCAGGGGCTGGGTGTATGTAGTGGTTTGGGGGGAGCAGATGGTCATGGCCAATGTCCCCTGATTCTAATCCAGCCCCGTAGTTTCACAGGGAAGGGGTAAACAGTGGCTCTAGGGTTTGACCCTGGGCCGAGTTCCAAGACAGCACCGCCTCCACAGTCCCCAGCCCCTCAGAGGTCCCAGCAGAAATGTGTCGAGAAAGGAATGACATCAGAGATGGGGAAAGTCACAAAATCCCCCTCTGCTCATCTCCTGCCGCATTCCAACCTCCCTAAACTCACTGGTGTTAAACAACTCTTTTACCATGCTGTCTCTGTCCCACGATGTCTGGGGCCTCCGCCGGATTCATCCGGAGGCCCTTCATTTCCATTCATTTCCAAGTCTGGCACTTGGGCAGGGAGGACTCCTGGGCTGGAGCCGCTCCACACAACCTCCGTCCCTGGCCAGGGCTTCCTCACAGGGGCTGGACAGAGGGTGAGAGCTGCATGGTCCTTTCTGCTGGTATTGCTGCCGCCTGACTCTATGGACCAAAGCAACCCGCCCAGTGCTAAGGGGCGGAGACGTCGACCCTGCCCCACAATGAGTGGAATGACAGAACTTGCAGCCATTTTTCAAAACCTCCACACCCCTTCTGCAGCTGTCATGGGCAGTGACCATTCCCAGAGCTACCTACCGCACTTCCCATGTGACAGCGTGACTCACAGGGCAGGGACCCAGCGGGGACTTCCTCCTCCAGGGAGGAGGCTGGAGCAAGTCCCTGTGGGACAGGAGTGGGGCTGGAAGGTGGGGACGGGATCTGAGAAAGACTCGGAAGCCTTAGTGGCTGGTAGGAAGAGGGTAGAGGCCAAGGGAGGAGGTCAGGGTTACAGGGAGGCTCGCAGCCTCCTCCAGGGCCTGGAGGAGGGTGTCAATCATAAAATAAAATGGGGTGGGGCAGTAGGTGTGGGAAGAGAAGATAGCGAGTTTGGTGGGAACACGTTGGACTGAAGATTTGACGGCCACCTCATCTTTGCAGGCTGAGTACCAGCACCACCTTCCCCAGGAAGCCCTCCCCGCTGCTCCGGGTGCAATTACCGTTCCCTCCCCTGGGCTCCCGAAAGCCCCGTTCTGCCCTCATCACACTGGCTCGGAGACCTCGGTCCCAGGACAGCGCATCTTTGAGGTTCTAGCCTCATCCAGGGCAGGAGAAAGGCACCTACAGACTGAGGGGCCTCGCAGCTCCAGGAAGAGCCATATCCCTCCAAGGGCTGCCGGAAGCCTCACTAGGGTGGAATTCTGGCTCTTCCCTCACTAGTGTGTGACCCCAGGCGAGTTAAGGGATCTCTGAGCCTCAGTTTCCTCCTCCGTAAAGTGGGTATTTTAATGGTCTTCACTCTTAAGAGTCAGGCTGAGGATTAGAATGTGCCCAGCACACAGTCAGAGCTTCAGCGAGGCGAGTTGAGAAACCAGCCCCCTCCTGAGGTCAGGCAGGAACAGGCCTAGGATCTGGGCCAACTCAGAGGCCGCCTAGGGTCTTGAGCTGGACGCCAGGCCCCTCCCTCAGGGCTGCCCGGTGTAACCCAAAGGCCACAAGGGAAGGGCTGGTGGGAGGCGCTCCCCAAGAACTCGTGGGCGGGCAGCAGATTTAGAAAAGGGGGGTTCGTCACCCGACCCGCAAGTTACTCAAAACAGCACTGTGGTGGGGACACTTCAGGGGGTGGAATCAGAGGTGGCCTCCGGAGGAGGGAGACATTTCAGTTCGAAATTCAAACAGGGATAAGACATAGAGTGAAAAGTGTCCCCGGCTCTGTCCCCCGACGCCCGGGTGCCCCCCCGCGATGTAGCCCGTGTGCATCTTTGCGCGGCAAGGCAGCCTCTGTTCTCCACACACCGTCCCAAGGCCCCGAGTGTCCTTTCGGCTCAGCATGGGGAGAGCAGCCGTCCTCGTCACAGCGGCCTACAGAGTGTCCACAGATTGACTCCCCCCGCAAGGCACTCAGTAGTCCCCTGCTGGCAGGCCTTCGGGTGCCTTCCGGTCTTCCGCGCTGACAATGAATGTCTTCGTGCAAACACCATTTCCCACCCACGTGAGTGTATCCGAGGAAGACAGTCCCTAGGGGGCGGCTGGAAAAGGGCACACGCTCCTCAGTGTAGCCAGAGGTGGCTACGGTGCCCTCCGCACTCTGGGGCCAGCAGAGGCTCTGAGCCAGCCGTGTCCGCACGGAAGGGTCTACTGAATAGGGGGTGCTCGGGTCGGGAGGGCAGTCGGGAAGCAGCCCGGCACAGACGAGGGTACAGAGACAGGGAGGGGGGTCACAATGAGCTTGAAGGGAGAAGGGAAGTGGGGAGTCATGGGTGAAGTGGGGGTGGCGTGGCTGACTTCCCACGGGTATCGTGACGGTCATTGAGGTGCACGCCACCCTCACCCAGTTGGGGCAGGCCCCGCAGAAGGGACAGAGGCCATGGGTTCAGCCTGGCCCAGCAGTCGAGCACTCAGGCTGAGGGGCCAGGGTACCTGGGCTCAAATCCTGCTCTGCCACTGATTTATTGAGTCCCTTGGTCTCTCTCAGCCTCAGTTTCCTCATCTGTAAAATGGGACCATAACAGCTACTCCCTGGAGGGAGATCACTCACGCAGAGCCAGGTGCTCAGTGGTCCCTGTCTGCTTCCCCTGGTCCTCCGCTCAGCCTGGGGGACGTTTGCCAAGTGACAGTGCTGCAGATGACACGCTCAGGGCACGAGAGCCAGGGTCTCCGCAGCACCCCTTCTGGGCTGTGGACTCTGGGCGGCCACACCGGCTCCTTGAGCCTCCCCCGTCTCGTCTGGCACACGGGACTCGGATCCTGGGTGCTGTGAGGAGGCTCAGATGAGCGGCGTGTCTGCGCATGCGGACACGAGGAGCGTGGGCTGGAGATGGGAGGGGATGTGGCTCGGTCCAGGGGGCAGAGTGGGGCGGGTGAGGCGAGGCCATCTCGGCAGCCTCCTCTGGGCCCAGCCAAGCGGCCAGGGCCAGCTGGATGGTTTAGATAAGCGAACATGTAAACAACAAACAACACGGATGTCCTGGGCTCCAGCGGAGGCTGGGCCCCCTCAGGGAGTTCCAGCAAAGGGGACCTGGGGGGATGGGGTTCGGGCAGCCTTGTTGCAGGTGCCACGAGGAGTTTGCGCGGAGAGGCGTGAGGTCTTATTCTATCCACAGGACAAAACAGAGTGATAAATAACAGTAGCAAAAAGAATAATAACGATAAGAGTACCCACTTACTCAGTGTGTATGGTGTTATTTAATTCTCAAAACAACCTGAGAGAAAATATTTGCAAAACACATGTCTGATAAAGGGTTTGTACCCCGAATATACAAAGAATGCTTACAAGTCAATCATAAGAAAACAAACAACTTAATAAAAAATGTGCAAAAGACCTGAACAGACACCTCACCAAGGAAGCTATCCAGACAGCAAACAAGCCGATGAAAAGATGTTTTCACCACCAGTCACCAGGGATGCAAACTGAGACCGCGGAAAGCGTCCATCACACATCTGTTAGGACAGCTAAGGTTTTTTTTATACACAGATTTTTAAACATTGAAGTCTAGTTGATTTACAATGTTGTGTTAATTACTGCTCTACAGCAAAGTACTCACACATGTACATATATTTTTTCATACTCTTTGCCATTAGGGTTTTTCATAGGATATTGAATATAGTTCTCTGTGCTATACAGTAGGACCTTGTTGTTTATCCATCCTATATATAAAAGCTTACGTCTGCTACAAACATGTTGGCAATCTCCTATAAAATCAAATCTATACCTACCTACGACCCAACCATTCTACTCCTAAGAGAAATGAAAACCTACACTGACACACACACAAAACTTGTATGTAAGTATTAATAACAGCTTTATTCATTATAACTAAATCCTGGAAAGACCGCAAACGCCCACAGAACTTGCGAATGGACAGACGAATGTGGTCAATCTGTCAATGGGCGACTCCTCAGAAACAAAGAAACGAACTCCAGATGTGGGAACAACACGGTGCGTCACAAGGGCGTTGAGTCCAAGATGCCAGACCTAAAAGGTGACACTCGGCAGGATTCCGTTTGAATGCCATTGTGGAAAAGGCAAAACTAGACACAAGACAGAGCCGTGGCTGCCAGGGCGGGGGCGGTGGGTTAACCGCAAAGGAACTCAAGGGAACTCGTGATAAAGGAAATGATGCTGGTGGTGGTCGTTGCTTAACTATACATTTGCCAAAACTGTCAAACACACTTAAATGGTGAATTTTATTGTATGCAAATTATACCTTATTAAAGCTGAGGGGGCAGGGTGGAGGGAAGCCTGTCTTCCCTTCCTGTTGGGGCAGTCCCTGCTGTGTCACAGATGAGGAAACCAAGGCTCAGAAGGTGACGTGATGGCTCCGAAGCCTGTGGCAAATGCTGACCTGAGGGGATGTGGACAGGCTGGCAGTGAGGCTGGTGGGAAAGCCTCAGGTGGAGCGAGGGCTGGGGCAGCCAAGGCTGTGGAGGGAAGGGCTCAGGCCCAGGGCAGCCTGTGGGAAGGCTGCCGGAGATGCTGAGATTTCAAGGACGCAAGGCAGAGGGACATGTGACAGCACCAATGTGCACAGGGCAGCAGGCAGGAGCCTTCTCACCCGAAGCTGTGGCTCAGAGAGGTCAGGTGAGTCCCCCAGGTCACACAGCAAAGCCGGCGACAGAGCCGGACCTGCTGACTCCAAAGCTAGTGTCCTTGCTCTGGGGACAGAGGGAAAACGGGAGGCCTGAGGCCTCTGATGAACAGCCCAGTCCATTCACTTCTCTCTGGGCCTCAGTTTCCACCTCCATGAAGTGGGGGGAGAGAGACGAAGGCCTGGAAATCGCTGCCTGGGCCCCGTCCCCACGTGGCCAACACCTGCTCTCACGCTGGGTGGGGAAACCAATCAGGAAGGTAGGTCAGCGGCCAGAGGGGACACTCCCTCCTCCCTGGGCCTCAGTTTCCCCGGCTCGTGGGAGCAAACTGGCTAAATGACAGGTGGAAAACTGGGGGCCACAGTTAGCACCCACACACATTCTGCTTTCCCTCCATGCCTGCCTTTTCCCCCCTTTCCCCTCAAATTTGTATTATGCAAAGCTTAAAGCACACAGGAAGTAGCAGCCTGGGCCGGCCATGTTCACGCGGAGCTCCTGGGCTCTCTCACCGGCATAACCTTTTTCTCTGAACCCTTCAGCATGTGTCCCTGGAGAACAAATACATTTTCCTCGTAACCACAACACGATTATCCCACCTAAGAAAAAAGCCATCATGCCACACACACCTAATACACAGGCCACCTTCAAGTACCCCATTAACCCCGCATGTTTTTTATGGCTGATTTCTTTTTCAAACCAGGATCTGACAAGATTCACATATTCTACTTGGTTTTATCTCTTTTTTCCCATAATTTTTTTTTGGGGCCGCGCTCAGCGGCATGTGGGATCTTAGTTCCCCGACCAGGGATCGAACCCGTGCCCCCTGCAGTGGAAGCATGGAGTCCTAACCACTGGAACGCCAGGGAAGTCCCCACATTTTTAATTTTAAAAAATTTACATCTCCAGGGCTTCCCTGGTGGCGCAGTGGTTGAGAGTCCGCCTGCCGATGCTGGGGACGCGGGTTCGTGCCCCGGTCCGGGAGGATCCCACATGCCGCAGAGCGGCTGGGCCCGTGAGCCATGACCACTGAGCCTGCGCGTCCGGAGCCTGTGCTTCGCAACGGGAGAGGCCACAACAGTGAGAGGCCCGCGTACCGCAAAAAAAAAAAAAAAAATTTACATCTCCAGAAAACGGGCCAGAATCCTGCAATGAACGTGTAGAGGGACGTTGCCTGTCAGACCCTCTGTCTCCCTCTGCTAACCTTTTACGAGCAGGCAGTAGCCACGTGTAATTGTGCAGTTAGTCAGTTGCCATCATTTGAGCATTAGGAGGCCTCGCTTCATTTCTTCTTTCCAGCTCTCACTGAAACGTCAGAAGACCCGGCCAGGTTTCCCACGTGAGCTGTCAGCCCCAGTGGGGGAGGCAGGGCAGGAAGCCCCACTTTGCCACACTCCGCACTGACCCCTTTTGCCTAGCACCCGCCTGCCTTCCCAGTCCCTGCGCCATAGCAGGCCTGGGCCCGCCCCCATTGCACTGTTGACCCCGATCTACCCCAAGGGCCTCAGGGCCTCCGGCCGTCTCGGGAGGCTCCTTGGCCAGGCCTGCCCGGAGGCCCGACCTGTCCTCCACCTGGAACATCAGCCCTGGACTCAGCCTTCCCTGGTCTGAGTCCTGGCTCCACCACCTCCCCCCAGAGAGCTTCAGCAGCCCCTGCTCTCGCTCGATGGATCCTGGCCCCTCACGGGGGTGAGAGAGAAAATGAGACCTTGCCCGGAAGCACCCAGCACACACTCAGTGCAGTGAGATCCTGGCGCCTGACCCAACGGCCCAGTGACAGGGGCCGCTCAGAGGATCATTGTCTCCTTAAGATGGAAGAGCCGCCGTCGTGACAGAGGCTGTATTTAGAAATGACTCAAGTGCCTGACAATAAAGGGCCGTGGGGCGGGGGGGCTGCCAGGGCCTTGTCCTCTGCTACTGACGTCATGGTGTCCACTCAGCGGATGACCACACACCGGGCGGAGGGCGGGTCCTCGGCACGTGCTAGCACTGACCGGGCTGCAGGACCTATGGCTCAGTGACAGGCTTCACTTTGGGTTTATATGCTAACTTCGGGGTTCAAATGGGAAGAAAGGATACACATTTGTATTTACTTGGGTTTATGTGTGGAAAACTGGAAAAAATTCATGACAAGTGAGAATGCTTCCCTCTGTGAGGCGGGGGAAGATGGGAGAGGGAGGTTGAGTGTCCCCGGGGCTTGTGTACATTTTGTTTTAGTTTTGGAAACATGTGAATATATTACATAATCAAAAATTAAATATAAGAATATTCTTAAAGAATGATTCTGTGGTTTCCTATCTATTAACAAAGGAACTTGCTCACATTATACTGTTAAGTGGGAAAAAAGACTACAAAACAGTGAATATGAGTCCACATGTGCTGGAGGAAACACTGCCTGTGTGTAAAGAGCTCACATGAGCAGTGTTGGTACCTTATTTGCCGAGTTCCAGACTCTAGAACCAGGGCACTTACTCCATACAAGGAAGGAAGGAATGACGTCGCAGGAGGAGAAGCCACCCGGGAGGACACGCCACCCCAGGCGTGGACCTCGGAGGGGCTCAGTCTCCTGGATATCTTCCTGATTATTCGGAAGATTGTAAGTCAGGCCCCTCGTGCGTCCACTCAGGCAGGAAGGACAGGAGAGGCTCTGTCCCAGGGTGGAGGCGGGGAGGGGCCGCTGGGCGGGACGGTGAGCTCCCCGGGAAGGATGTGGGGCTGGTGAACAGCACGGGGTCGGGGGTCATAAAAGTGCTTTACAACTGGGTTGTGATGCAGCTGCACGGGGTACACATTTGTCAAAACTATAAAAAGGGGGAATTTTTGCTATATGTAAACACTACCTAAAATGTTTTTTAATAAAAGAAAAAAACACAGAAACAAACACCACAGCCACGATGGGTACGCTGGGCTTCATTTTATAATTCTCTCTACTTACATATGTGTTTGAAATTTTCCAACATTAAAAAACAAACAAACAAAAACCCTAAGATCCCTGGTCTGTTCAGAACCCTCCCACGGCCCCTCCTGGCTCAGAATAAAAGCTGGAGACGGCATATGGCCTCAGCTCTTTAAACCCACCCCAGGGTCTTTGCACTGGCTGTTCTCTCTGCCTGGACCAGGCTCCCTCACTTCCTTCAAGTCTTTCATTAAAAAAGCCCGGTCTGTAGAGGTCTGTCCTCGATACCCCCTCTGAAACCTCTCCAAAGGCACCTCCTCCCCTCCCCCCGACTGAGTCTCCCTGGGCCCTTGTCTCAGTGAGATGGACCACGGATTTATTTCCTTCTTGGGGCCTCTCCCTCCCCTAGAATGTCAGCTCCTGAAGGGCAAGGAGTTTGGTCTGTTTGTTCACTGGGTGCCTCTAGAATAGTGACTGACACATAGTAGGTGCTCAATAAATATTTGCTAAATGAATTAATGGCTGACTGAATAAATGATACCCTATATACAATACATGGGACCCGGTCTCCGTGTGGCCCCACCAAGCCGTAGCCATTGGGGCTTTCATGACCCAGGGCCCATCTCCCCAGGACTGCTGGGACCCAGCTTTGCTTTCTAACTTTGGGGGGGGGTCACAGGTTCATTCAGGAGCCCCTCCCCAAGGCTCCTCCATGACCAGCATGCTTTGGTGTTGAAAGATAGAGGCAAGTCCTTTCAACTCTGTAAAGACTGATCGCTTGCTTTATTCTTTGATTGATCCACTGCCTGTTCCACAAAGGATTTCTGCAAGGTTTAAAGACCCCAACAAGATAATAGACATTTAAAACTAGGACAGAAAGAAGGGAATCAAAAACAGGGAGGATCCTGGGCTCTTATGGTGGATTTGGTGTGCCCTCGGCCCTGCCAGGAATCTCCCCTGTACCCAGGAGGACTGAGGAGCTTCGATGAGGGCCTTCCAAGGGAGGTGATGCTTGGACAGCAGCTCATGCAAAGGCCCAGCATGGGAAACAGCATAGCCAGTTGATGGAATTTCCAGAAACTTCTTCTGGCTTCCCCACACCACTCAAGTTTATTTGGAGACAAAGAAATCACCTGAGACACACACAAGATTACGTCTTGCTCAGGATTGCAGCCAGCCCTGACTCAGCTCAAGTCAAGACCCCCTCTGACCCCAGGATCCTCTTCTATCTCCTTGTACGTTATGACTCACTCCTCAGCCTTGTTCTGTTTCCAAACTCTGTGACACAACACACACTTATTTTTTTTTAATCTGCTAGGATAGGATATGCTCAATAAATATATCTGACAAAGGACTAATAACCAGACAATAAAAAGAACTCCAAAACGAAAAACAAACAAACAAACTTAAACAGGCACTACAAAAGTAGATATCCAAATGGTCAAGGAGTGGATGAAAAAGGTTCAACGTCATGGGTCATCAGGGGAATGCAAACTTAAGCCAGTGAGCGACGACTTCACACTCATCAGATGGCTAGAACTAAAGGGACTGACAGCACCAAACGTAACTCTCAAAATTGTTGGCAGGAGTGTAAAAATGGTACAACCACTTTGGAAAAAGGCCTGGCAAGTCCTCATAAAATTCAAGGTACACTGACTACAAGACGCAGCCACCTGCAAGGAGCACCATGTTCAAGAACGTCCACAGTACGTTTATTCGTAACAGTCAAAAACAACCCAAACGCCCATCAACAGCAGGCGGATAAATTGTGGAATATGTACACAATGGAATACTATTCAGTGATGAAAAAGATACAACCACAAGGATTAACCTCACACATAAAATGTTGAAAAAAAGAAACGACCCTGAAAGTGCAGACTATATGATACTGTTTACATGAAGTTCTAGGAAAAGCAAATTAGTCAAGGGGTGGGGCACTGGCTGGAAGGGGGAAACACAAGGGTCGGGTATCTGGTATTGGGCAGTGGTCACGTGGGAGTGACGTCATGCTTACACCTTCATGAACGAACTAGTACAACCTGCAGTCACCTGACTCGGTGGGCTGCTTCTGATCTGAGCGAAGCTGGGGGTGGGGAGGGGTTGTCCAGTCCCCTTTCAAAAAAGTAGTCTGGTCCTCACACCCCCAGTCCTGTGTGTCCTCAAGCAAGTCCCTGGAACTCTTGGGACTCAGTCCTCCCCCCCCCCGGCCCCGCCTTGAGTGGCTCCAGGGATCTCCAAGGCGCTTCCCGCGCTGCTGCCTCTGGGGTAGAGGTGGCATTTCACCGGATCCAAAGCAAGCAAGGTGACCTGGCAGATCTCCCCGGGCCCCTGTCCTGCCGGTGACAAGGGGTTAAGCACACCTACTTCCCAGGCTTCCCTGGGGCTTTGCTGAGGCCAGGCACACAGCAAGCGCTTAATAAGTGGTGGCTGCGAGGAACTTCCCTGCTGGCGCAGTGGTTGAGAGTCCGCCTGCCAATGCACGGGACACGGGTTCAAGCCCTGGTCCGGGAAGATCCCACATGCCGCCGAGCAACTAAGCCCGTGCACTACAACTACTGAGCCTGTGAGCCACAACTACTGAAGCCCGCGTGCCTAGAGCCCATGATCCACAGCAAGAGAAGCCACCGCAATGAGAAACCCGCGCACCCCAAAAAGTAGCCCCCGCTCTCCACAACTAGAGAAAGCCCGCGGGCAGCAACGAAGACCCAACGCAGCCAAAACTAAATAAATTTTAAAAAAACAACAACTGGTGGCTGCGAGGGGACGGTGAGAATTGCCCTACAGGTCGTCACGTGTCTTTTTTTTTTTTTTGCTGTACGCGGGCCTCTCACTGCTGTGGCTTCTCCCGTTGCGGAGCACAGGCTCCGGACGCGCAGGCTCAGCGGCCATGGCTCACGGGCCCAGCCGCTCCGCAGCATGTGGGATCCTCCCGGACCGGGGCACGAACCCGCGTCCCCTGCATCGGCAGGCGGACGCTCAACCACTGCGCCACCAGGGAAGCCCCGTCACGTGTCTTTGAGAAGGGGTCCGTGCGGGCCCCAAAGTCTCCTGCCAGCTGAGGCCAGAGGCCCAAGGGCCCAGGCGCGAAGCGTGAGCGGCGCGGCGCCTTTAAGAGCCAAACGGAATGCACCAAAACAGAGCGGCCGCGCGCTTACTGGCTGCGCGCTGCACGTGACCGCACAGCTGATTTCCTGCCCCCTTTTTGTTGCTGCCGCCGCCGAGTGTCAGTTTCTGCGCCGCCGCCTGCGGTCGGCCCACTGTGCGGGTCCGCGCGCCTCTCGCGGAGCCCGCCGCGCGCCCGCAGCCCGGGTCCCAGCGCCCATGGCGCACTCGCCGGCCGCCGTGCCGCCGGGCGCGCCGGAGCAGGGCTGCCCCATCCGCGTGGAGCACGACCGTAGGCGCCGCC
Source organism: Lagenorhynchus albirostris (assembly GCF_949774975.1). Taxonomy (NCBI): domain Eukaryota; kingdom Metazoa; phylum Chordata; class Mammalia; order Artiodactyla; family Delphinidae; genus Lagenorhynchus; species Lagenorhynchus albirostris. Next base: position 498,606 of record NC_083114.1, read on the forward strand.
AGTTCACCGTCCGGCTCAACGGTAACGCGGGGCCCGGCCCGCCCCCGCCTTTTGTCTGCGCGCCGCGGGGCTGGGGGCGCACTCGCGGGCCGGGTGGAGGCGGGCTGCCGGGAGAGTCGAGCCCGCGCCGGGCGCCCGGGGTGGAGAGGGCCCCGGGGAGGCGGAGGCAGAAGCCGGGCAGCTCCGATCCCGCCTCGGCCCCGGGGAACCCGCACCTGCTCGGCCTGGCTGTTTTCCGGGCTGCTGCCGAGGTCCTGGGGAGCGTGGTGAGCCACCACCTCCCCTTTCCCCGGTGTTCAATGGCTTCTGGCTGCACCTGGGAACCTTAGCTTTTCTGCACCAAGGGGATTGGAAGAATCCTCTGGGCCGACCCGGGGCTGACAGACAGAGGGACTTCTGCCTGGAAGGGGCAGGGGGTGTAGGGGGATGGTGTCGCCATCAGACCCCAGAGGCTCTGGGACTTTGGCTAAGTTGCTTCATCTCTGTGCGCTCCAGTTTCTCCATCTCTACAATGGGGTTAACCCCAGCGCATAACTCCTGGCTGGTGGTAAGGACCAGATGCCCCAGTAAGAGTAAGGTTCAGAACAGCGCCTGCGGCAGGTAGTAAATGTTGGTGAACACTGACTGGGTATTATTATTATTATTATTATTTTGGCCAAGAGGTGCAGCATGCGGGATCTTAGTTCCCCCGCCAGGGATTGAACGCGTGCCCCCTGCAGTGGAAGCACTGGAAGTGCAGAGTCTTAAACACTGGACCGCCAGGGAAGTCCCTGGGCATTACTTTTTAAACCAGAAGCAACGTCAAGTCCTCATTTCCTGTAGAGAAAGGTTCCACCACTTACTAGCCCACACTCCCTCTGCCTAAGAGGTCTGGGGATGGGAAGTGGAATTATGAAATGGAGGAGTGAACTTTCATCCCTGTGTCCCACCCCTTCTGCCTTAATAACTTTTTCTTCCCTCCCAGCTGGGCCCCCTGTGGCAGTGTCCAAGCTGGAAGGGTCCTTATGGGCCACTGTGCCCATTTCTGAGGAGGGAAGGGGAAGGCTTCCTGAGGTGGGGGGGATGCGCAGAGCCTGGATGGGGTCCTGCTTGGGCCCACTCCTCCCACCTGCACTTGGACAGCCGGGAGGGGCTGGGGCCTGGAGCGCGGACCTTCCTCAGAAGCCCCCTTTGGGCTGTGCTGTGCATTGAGCTGGGCCCAGCACATCCCTGTCACAACATCGCTGTGACCTGGGCATCACCACCGCAGCTCAGGGGAGTAAGCCGAGGCCGGCGCAGGGGAGGAGCGCAGGCCGGAACTCAAACACGCGTCTTTCCACCTGGAGGCATGTACTTCCACCGCCACGCTGCCTGCAGTGGCCCGGCTGGCTGGCTGGCCGTGACTCTCCGGGCCCCGCTGCTCTCGTTGGACGAGGCCCCATGGCTTTTCAAATCCTCCTTTTGAGGCTCCAGAGAGGCCTTAGATTCCCTTGGGGGGCTCAGGAGGCCCTAGACACTCAGAGAAAGAAGAAAAAGGGAATGTTTTGGGGTTTCCTTCTTTCTTTTCCTAGTGAGTACAGCCAAAGGACACCCCTCTAGACTTGGCTGTGGTCTGAGCTGGACGTGACCAGCCATCTTTCTAAACTTGCACCTCTGTTGCCTACTGCTCATTTGGCTAACTGTAAAGTGGACCGGGATCCCCAGCCACGCCCGGGAGTAGCTCCTTGCCCGCCCGCGAGGCGGGGGCTGTGCAGCCAGGCCGGACCTGGTCTGGGTGTATATGGGGGGCGGGGAGTCATCTGTGCCCAAGCCCCCACCCCGCCCCAGCTGGGGAGGGGAACGGCCTGCCATGGCGTCTCCTAACCTGCAGGCAGTTCCCGGAGGCCAGCTCACTGCGCCTGTGAGAGATGTGGGCGCTGAGGCCGAGAGGCAGAGCGGCCCTGGGGCTCCAGGTGCAGGTGTGTACCGGCCATCCCCTGGCACAGGTGGGCTGAGGAGCCTCCAGCAGCCTCCAGGTCTGGGGAGGGAAGAGGTTTGAGCAGCTGTGCGCATTCGGTCCTCAGGAGGCCCCACGCACGCGGAGTCGCTTTATCCTCAGCCTTGTTGGTGGGGGGTGGCGGCGTTGTCCGAACTGCTCTGCCCATTTTACAGAGGAGGAAGCTGAGGCAGGGAAGGTGACTGACATGCCCAGGGGCTTGCACCTTGGAGGTAGAAGAACTAGGATTCATTCCACAAGTGCTTGTTGAACACCTACTGTGTGTTGCGAAACGTTGTTGTAGGTGCTGGGGGCTCCTGGGACCGACCATCTGGGGGGCAGTGGACGATAAAGTGTAGAGCGTCCTAGAGAGCAAGGCTGGTGAGAAATAAGGTCGGGCGTCAGGAAAGGGCTCTTCTTTGTTTGTTTTGGCTGCGCTACGCATCACGTGGGATCTTAGTTCCCCCACCAGGGATCGAACCCTTGGCCCCTGCATTGGAAGCGCAGAGTCTTAACCATTGGACCACCAGGGAGGTCCCAAGGGCTGTTGTTTAGAGTCAGGTGTCTGGGACGGCCGCCCTGAGAAGGAGGCAAGGAAGGGAGCTACGGTGGGAACAGCACTCCACGTGGAAGGGGTGGCAAGTGCAAAGGCTCTAGGATGCCTGGTGTGTATTGGGAGCAGCAGGGATGGGAGGACAGAGAGGCCGCATAGCAGAGGACGTCAAGAGGTCCCAGACGGGGCCGTGGAAAGCATTGTGAGGACTTGGCCTTGACTCCGGGTGAGGTGGGTGCCTGGGAGGGTCCTGAGCAGAGGGCGGGTGGGATGTCCTGGGCTCCCTCTGGCTGCTCTGGGGCAAGACAGGAGCAAGGATGGCTACTGCTCTGGAGCAGGCGGTGTGAGAGGAGGGGAGAAATCCCAGCTCCTGGATGGTTGCTGAAAGAAGCGTGGATGGGTCTTGCTGATGTGGGCTGTGAGAGAATGCAGGTGTCCAGGCTTGTCTGGTCCCCAGATCCAGGGTCTGAAAAGCTAGCTTGTATCACTGTTTCATCAGTGGGGAAAGCGCAAAGCCAGAACTGAGCTCCCACCCCTGGGCGGCCCCACCCTTGGCCTTTGCTTTCCCCTCTCAGCCAGCGCCGAGTGTCCCACTTGCTCCAAGAAGCATCATTTGGGGGTCCTGGAACCCAGCGCCTTCCACATCCTCTCCAGCCCCCACTTTGCAGATGGGAAGACTGAGGCCCTGGGGGCAGCAGGGCTGAAAGCGCAGCAGAGGCCTCCTACGTTCAGATCCCAGTTCCCGGGCAGGAGGCCCCTGCCCGAGCCACGTTGTGCTCCCAGGGCACCCTCATGCCCTTCGCGTCCTGGGATGCATGCTAGAGCGGGTCCCTGGGCAGGGTGCCTGGGGGGGATGGGACCAGCTGGGCCTGTGGGTGGGCTTCCTGGGCGGCCCCCAGGGTCTGCCCTCTCACGCTTCCCAGCTCTGAGCCACCAGCCCATGGCCCCTGCCCACAGCAGGCTCTGCAGGTGGAGATGCCCAGAGAAGCCAGGCGGTGCCGCCCGCCCTGGGCTCCCTCGCCCAATTGTCCTTGACCAGCTACGTCCCAGAGGGCACAGAGAGCCTGGGTTCTGGCTTTGCCTCTGCCTCATCGTCTGTATAACAGGCGTTTCGATCTGCCGGGCCTGCTCTCGGAACTGGTGCAGGCAGGGCGGAGACGGAGGGAAGGTCTCCTCATTTGCCAGGTTGCTTTAACTTTTCTCAAAACCAGTCACAGCCCATGATCTCGACGTGACTCTCAGGAGGGAGGTAGCCGCTGTCCCAGACCTGGTGACGTCTGAGGTCTCCTGGCAGAGCTGGGACTGGAAGCCGGGGCCCTGGCTGGCTCCATGGCCCCCACATGGCAAGTACTGGCCCAGCCCGGAGAAGGGCCTGGGGTCCAGCCAGGCTGCCACACGCGGAGGCTGTGGGATCCACGGACCCAGATGCCAGGGATGGGGTGGCCGTGGTGCCCAGGGGGGCAGGTCAGGGGGTTCTCCGGTGGGAGGCGCCAGGCAGAGGGAGCACCCGACCGAGGCTGGGTGGACGTGAGGGGCCACGAGGAGGCCCCTGAGCAGAGGACGGACGGGATGTGACTCGGCTTCCACGGGGGGCCCAGGGGCCGGCGGAGGTATGAAGTGGCCAGATTCCGGGCATGTTTTGAAAGCTGTTCCCACGGGCCTGCCGGAGGTCAGAGCAGAGGCTGAGAGACGTATGAGAAGCGCCTCGGGGGGTGGCCGTCTCCAGGCAGCGTGGGGCAGTTGGCACTGGGCAGCCTCTGCGGTCACTGAGGCCCAGGTGGTGCAGGGCTGTCCACTGGCGTCTGCCTCCTCCGCAGCTCAGGGAGGTGTGGGGCGGGGACAGCGTCGCGCCCTGTCCCTCACACGCAGCCACGTCTGCCCCGCGGCCCGATGCCCTTCTGCTCCTCTCAGCCGCAAGACCCGGGGTCCCCAGACAGCTCCACACATGCCGAGCTGCGCCATAGCCTCTCAGAGCCTCGGTTTCCCTGTTTGTCGATGGGGCTGTGAGAACCCTGCCCATCTTGTAAGGTTCTCGTGAGGATTGGTGTGTGCAGGGGCTGAGCGGCCCCAGCAGTGTGAGCTGCAGCTGTCCTGTCCCCGTGTCCCCGTGTCCCCGTGTCCCCAAGGGCGTGGGGTCGGGCTCCGGGGAGGCACTGGGCGCACAGCAGTCACGAGCCGGCCTTCAGCTCCTGCTGTGTGTGCGGCACAGAGAACAGCAGGACTTTGTGAGGCAGGTATTTCTTGGGCATCTGCTCCGGGCTGGGCACTGGGGATGTGGTGGTGACCAAGCCCCTGGGACCACCAGGAGCTGGCGGAGTGGGAGGGGCAGAGAATCCCCCAGGCCATCCTGGGATCTGGTCCATCTGTGGCCCAAGTTGTCACTCAGGAATGCTGAGGGAGGCGATGGGTGAGCGAGTGAGCAGGGACCGCGAGAAGGCTGACAAGTGCTCCAGACCCTGCCCCCTGTCTGCAGGGGGCCTCGGTGCAGAAGCGGAGGTCTGCGCAGTGCCTGTGAAGCCCCCACGTGGCCTGCTGCCCTGCGTAAACATTCTGCCTCGGGGCCTTTGTGCTGGCTGTGCCCTCTGCCCACCCCTCCCCTGCTCTTCCCTCAGACGTCTGCTGCTCCCCAGTTACCCCTCAGCTCAGAGGTTTCCTCCTGGGAGGTCTCCCCTGACTACCCTGGCTAAATGCCCGTCTCCCCTGGCCCAGATTATTTTTTCCTTCATACACTTGAAACTTCCTGAAATAGTAACCCATGGAGTTGTCCTCAGCTCCTGAAACAGTGTCTGGGGCTCAGTGAACTTTTGTCAAGGGGAACAGGTGGACAGATGGGTGGATGGGATGCCTGGGCAGGTAGATGGGCAGGCAAATGGGGGCCGGATGGGTGGGTGGGTGTGTGGTTGGATGGACAGACAGACAGGCGGATGAGGAACTGAAGACTTTGGTTGGAGGAACTCCAGTTAAATGTTTTTCCAGCAGGAAACCAGGGTAGACCAGAGTGCCAGGCCTGAGAGGGCATGAAGGCCAGTTTGCTCTCCCTCCTGTGCCTGGCGTGGCTTTCCTGTGTGCCCCTCCTTCTGCCCTTCCCCAGGTCCGGTGGGAGGTCCTGCTCTCTTGTCTCTTCAGGCTCTGGTTTAGTTGGCGACTTGCTGAGCTCTGCTCTTCATCCAGCGCTGGGCCTGGGGCTCCCAGTCCCTCGGGCAGGTGCTCCGGTGGGGATGCAGAGAGCTGGGCTTTGGGGGGCGCCGGGGGCCCTGGGATGCTGGCTGGAGGGTAACGGGAAAGGCCCACGGGGGGCTCGGTATGTTCGGTCGCTGTTCTAAGCATTTTACGGAAATTGCCTCATTTAACCCTCCACACACTGTAATGAGGAATGTTATGTTACATCCATACTTTATGGACGCGGAACTGAGGCGCAGAGAGGCGATTCCAGACCCAGCTCCCCAGCCGGGCTCCAAACGCCTGCGCCTCCAAGGCCCAGGCCTCCGTGCCGGCTCGGGCCTCACCCGCCAACCACCCTCCCCACAGGGTGTCACGACCGGGCTGTCCTGCTCTACGAGTACGTGGGCAAGCGGATTGTGGACCTGCAGCACACGGAGGTCCCCGACGCCTACCGCGGGCGTGGCATCGCCAAGCACCTGGCCAAGGTAGGGGCGTGGGGGCTGCCCCCCACTCACAGGAGACCACGCCCCGGGGGCCGGGCCCCGCCCTCCAGCGGCTGCGGCCGCCTCGCCCCCTTCCCCTCCTCTCCGGGCCAGGCCCCGCCCTCCTCCAGCGGCTGCGGCCGCCTCGCCCCCTTCCCCTCCTCTCCGGGCCAGGCCCCGCCCTCCTCCAGCGGCTGAGGCCGCCTCGCCCCCTTCCCCTCCTCTGGGGGCTGGGCCTCCGAGCCCCCACCACCACACGCACACACCTGCCCGGTGCCGGGAGCTCGCTGCCGGGACCCCGTGTATGGCACGTGGTAGGTGCTCCGTGAACCCTTGCTGAACAGGTGGACAGACATTGGGGTGACTTGGCTCTTGCCCCTGCGTCCCCAGCCGCTAGGAGAGCAGCTTGGGCTTCAAGGGGCTTTGACCTGGAGCAGGGCTCGGCCTTGCGTTCCCCTGACGGCTGACGGGGCCTAGCCCCTCCCCCTGCTGCCCCGTTGCTCCCTCCGCCCCCTCCCCCCTGGCCCCGGGGACAGGTGTCTTTTAGTAGCAGCTCGAGCTGGTCTATGGGCCCACCCCGTTACAAGCGAGGAACCCAGAGTTGCTACCTGGGTAACAGGAGAAGGGATCTGCCAGGGGTGAGGGCGCTTATCTGCAAAATGGGAGAAGAGCCTGGAATCCTGTCACTAGAGGCCCTCGGGTTGAAACCCGGGGTCAGGTGTGGGCCGCTGGGGGGTGGCCGGAGGGTCAGACGGCCGACCAGCAGCCCAGGCGCCTAGTCAGCCCTCGGCCTTTGTCATCAGACCCTCCAGCTACACCCAGACTGTGCTGTACTGTTTCAGCAAACGTTTATTGTGCACCAGTGTGTGCAGGGCACTGGGGCAGGGAGGTGCACCAGACCCACCAGGACGACACCTGCACGCTGACATCCCCACCCCCGGCTGCTGCTCTTGGGATCCCTGTGAAAACTGAGTGACCTCTGCCAGGGGCGGAGGGAGCCCCGGGCGCCCCAACCCAGCCCATAGGGGAGGCTCCTAGAGGAGTGTCCAGTGAAGAATTAGCGGAGAAGAGGAGTTTGTTGGGCACCCCGGCTCGCTGTGGAGACGGGCGGGCGGGGCTCTCCCGGGGCGGATCCGACCCTGGCCCCTCTCTTCCCTGCCTTGTTCCTCCGGCAGTTCACCAGAGCTTCCTGCCCCGGCTTCCCGACTGTAACGGGGGTGGTGGCAGCACCCCTGGCTCCATCGCAGACCCGAGGGAAAGCCCGGGGCCTGAGGGGCTGGGCCTCTGAGCCGAGGTGCCGCTGGGGGCCCTGACCGCTCTTCTCTCTGCCCGGCTGCCAGGCCGCTCTGGACTTCGTAGTGGAGGAGGACCTGAGGGCCCATGTCACGTGCTGGTACATCCAGAAGTTCGTCAAGGAAAACCCCCTGCCGCAGTACCTGGAGCGCCTGCAGCCGTAGCCCCGGCCCCGCGGGGCCCGAGCCCGCCCACCGGACCCTCCCTCCGGGCCTCGCCCCGGCCTCTGCGTGCTCTCAGGAACCTTGGTCCCCACGGGGACAGACTCAGAGTTATTTTTGTAAGGACGTTTGTCTGTGGCCGTGGCCCAGCTGCCGTGGCGAACGGGGCCCGGCTGTTCCTGCTCTGCAGACACCGTGAGGGCCCGCGGTCAGGACCGGAACGCGGACAGGGGCGTCCCTCTGGTCTTTCTGGGTCCCACCTGCTGCTCCCCGCTCCGTGATGGGCAGGGGGGCTGATCTGGGACCCTGCCAACATGCCCAGGCCGGGTCGTCTCCGCAGATGAGGAGCCACGAGGAACCTTGTGTGCCAACTGCTGGGGGCGTCGGGCCAAGCGCGCGCGCACATGTCTCCTTACTCCTTGCAACGCCCTTCAGCTCTGCAAGAGGCAGGCCCCCGTGGCTGCCCTCCCCCTTCCAGCCCGAGTATCTTGGGGGTCCCCGCCCCTCGCTGTGGCTGAGCTTTCTCAGAGAGGGCCCTTCCGAGCTGGGGTGGGAGGGAGAAAACCGTCCTCCACGAACCAGCCGCACCACCCAAGAGGAAGAAGTAGTTCTGCAGAGGGATTTCCTGTGCAGCCGCCAGACATCAGAGCGTCTTTGCCTTCCTGCGAGCTCGTGGCCCGTCAGGAGTCCTGGGGCCCCTCCCGGACCAGCCTTCCTGGGAACAGCCTGGGGAGCAAGCACCCCAGCACCCTTTGTCCTGTGGGGCCAGCCTTTCTGGGGGCTGGTTAGGGCTCAGGGTACCAGCCTCCGCTGCCGCGCTCCCCACGAGGGCTGAATCCACACCTGCTCTTCTGTGGGGCTGGAGGGGAGCCCAGGAGTCCGGTCCCTCTGGGGTGAGGCGTGAGTGACGTGGCCCCTTCAGCCCTCTGGCTAGGGTGGGCTGCTTGCCCCGTTGACACCTCCCTGCCTGACCTCGGCAGGCACTGGCCTGTGTCCTCTTCCCACTCGTCCGCTCCCAGTCTTGCACCAAGCCCCGCTCCTTCACTGCAGTGGCCCGGGGCCCCCAAACACCTGTGCGCAAATGCCTTCTCACCTGGTGGCGGGAACCTCTCTGCGTGCCTGAAGGCCTGGCAGCCCCAGGATCTCCGTCCTCAGCACCCCACCTTCCCAGGTCCCAGCCCCCAGCCCCACTCTGGCCTCCAGGAATCCCTGAGAGGGCCGAGGGCAACCATTGCACTCCCAGCTCTGTTTGCAAAGGGCTTTTGGGGGAGTCAGGGAGGCCCCTGGGCCTCTACCGTGCTGGCAGGAGGTGGGCTCGGCTGCTGGGTCCCCTCCGAGCCCGGGGGTGTCCCCTCCCTGGTGCAGCATAAGGAAAGAGTGGGTTGTAGGCCTGAGAGTGGACTGACGGGCAGCCCAGGCTCTGAGCCATTTCCCTCTCCAGCACCACCCGCTCCCTGTCCACATATCCCTCCCAAGTTCAAGCACAGACTCCGTCATGAGAACTTCTCTCCAGTAGCTCAGCGAGCTGGTGCTGAGCCCTCTGCAGCCTTTGGGGCAAGGTGGCCCAGTTCCAGGGGGCGCTGTCCGTAGCCGGGTGTCCTGTCCGTAGCCGGGTGTCCTGCAGCAGTGGCGCAGGGGACCCCAGGGCTGGGTGGCACCAGGGCCCACCAACCCCCGTCCCAGCCTGCACCTGTGTTCTAACAGCAGGTGACTGGGTGCCCAGCCGGCATGCAGACAAAACACTTAGTACTTGAACCAGGGGATGTGCGGGGTCTCCAGGGCCCCTGCAGCACTGGACCCAGGGACAGCCTGTCCCCAGTTTCTGCAGGTGCGACCCGGGCCTCCTCGCCTCGGGCTGCCTTAAAGTGCCGCTGCTGCTCCGCTAGAGCCCTCGGCGGCAGCAACGGCCAACTCTCCCAGGTCGGGCCGGGTCCACTGCAGACACCTGCACCAGAGCCCCAGCCCCCCCTGCCAGCACGCCCAACCCCATCCCGCTGTGGCTGGCTGCCCCCCCACCCCGTGCTACCCTGACTGACTGGCGTCCCAGCCTCGGGCCCCAGCCCCACCCATCCCGGGACACCTGGGGAACCCTTGCTCAGGAGGCAGGCCACGTGGGCCAGTTTGTGTGCCACTGGCAGGGCAGGGGGACACTCAGAGACCCACCCAGGCCCCCCAAGCAGATCGCCCCCGAGGCCCCGTGCCCTCCTGCCACAGCTGACTGTGGGTCTCTCTTTCTCACCCGGTCGAGACAGGTGGTCACTCACGTGCCTTTCCCACTCAGGACCTGCTGCAGGTGGCGTCTGGGCCAGGGCTGGTCTCCAGACGGATTGCATGACGTACATTTCAATAAAAGGTGTGACCCAGTGCAGCTCCAGGACTGCTTCTGGAAGGGCAGGGGCACTCCTCCCCACCCCCCCGCCCCACCTCCCCCGCCCCACCTCCCCCGCCCCTGCCTCTGCTCCACCCCCATGACAGTCGGGCTCCACCCAGGTTGGGGGGGGGCCCTCAGGTGTGAGGGAGGAGTGAGAGGGCAGACCTGGCAGGTGCTCTGTGTTCCCGCATCCTAGCTGGCGGCAGGGGAAGCAAGGCTCTGAGAGGCGCAGGTGGCGTCAGGATCTCGGGGCTTTGCCGGCCCGGCCCGTGCCTCCTCCCAGGTATGGGCCCCTCTAAGGCCACAGTCATGCCCCTGGCACTGGCTCCCCTCGCTGGGAGTGGCTGGATGGGGTGACCAGGAAGAGGCTGTCAGGTCACATCAGCTGCTGCTCTTAGCCCTGTCCCTCTCTCCCCAGGAAGCCTTCCCTTGGAGCTCCTGGCCCAGGGGGGCACAGGCCAGGGGCAAGCGGCACTCAGAACACAGACGATGGAGAGCCTCCGGCATGGTGTCTGGAGCCTGAGGACTCCTGGATGGGGCGTGTTCCTCTAGGTCCACCTGGCGGGGGTGGGGGTGGGGGGGAGGGGGTCACATCGCTGCCCCAACGGAGAGGAAGGGGCTGTGCGGTCACCAGGTCGCCAGCCTTCCATCATGGCCAGCTCAGCTCCCACAGCAGCTCCGTGAGACACCAGGTATTGGGGACCAGAGGCTGGGGGCGGGGGGGTCACAAGGCTGCAGGAAGGCAAGGGGACCAGGACCCACACCCAGTTCCTGGCCCTCCACGTCTGCATCCCGTGGCGGAGACTTCACAGGGCAATACCCGGGGACACCCCCAGCACCCGCCCTGCAGCAGCCTGGGGTCTAGAAGTAAAACCCAAGTTACCGTCTACCCTGAACCAGAATGAAACGGCGGGGCAGGGACAGGACAGACCCAGTAAAAGTCCCACCGGGAGAAGGGAGGGCAGGAGCCGGCAGCCGGGGCAGGAGTCATGGGTGCTGAGTGACCCCTGCCCACCCAGCCCTCCTCGTCCTGCTTCCCAGTGGCCACCTCTCAGGAGGAGCCTGCACACTTTCTGCAGCTCTTTCCCGACCACGTGGGTGTGACTAGGCTTTCCTCTGAGCAGCAACTCAGAGGCCCATGTCCCCTCCAGCCTGCAGAGTCCCCATCCCCAAAGCCGACCACATCCAGCTGTGGAACGGGCAGGATGGGGCCCAGGGGCCCCTCGTGTTCCCAGCACGGCTTCAGGGCAGGCTGGGGGTGAGTTCCAGCCATACAAACAAGGAGCCTGCGTTCTGAGGCCTGGATGGGGAGAGAGGAAAACGCACCCCCATTGGGATGCGGGGGGATTGGGGGAGGGCTCTTTGCTCACAGCATGGGGCAGGGTCCCCTCAAGGCAGCCTGGCTGGCAAGGTGGTCCTGGGAGGTTCTAAGCCTGGAGTTAAACGGCAGGACAGAGCTGCAGGCACAGCGTGCAGACTTTGGGTAAAAGAAAGCAGGTTTTTTTAAATTGAGGTATAGTTGATGTACAATATTGAATAAGTTTCAGGTGTTCAAGATAGTGATTCAGCCAGCCTGCCCAACACCTCCACAAACAATGGCCTGTATTAAATCCCTTCTGTTTGAAATACCTCGGGTGGATTTCTTTTCCTAATTAGACACTGACTAATATTGATAAAACTACCCCCATTTTACAGTTGAGAAAAGTGACATTCAGAGAGAGGAAACGACTAACCAAAAGCAAACCCAGTACCTCTCCTCTGTCAGTCTGGTCCCATTACTGGGTCACAATGCTGTCCCCAGCTCTTCCTTGCACACTCTTCATCCAGGCCCCATGCAGATGCTACCTCTTGAAAAGACCTCTAACCAACTGTAATCTCCAAGTCATCTATTACATCATCCTGCTTAGTTTCTTGTTAGTATTTATCATGCACTGAAAACTCCTAGTTACTTAGTTGTTTATTCGGCTGGACTGGAAACTCCATGAGACCAGGAAGTGTTTGTCTTACTAAGTGCTGTGACTCTGGTGCCTGAGAGTACCTGGTACTGACTGTGCACACAATTATTTGCTGTAAGAATGAATGAACAGAGGAGTAAGGGAAGTGGCAGAGATTTCTGAGCACCAGCTAGGACCCACCTTTCCTGCTGGCTGCTTCTCTGCCAGCAATCAGGGCTCTCTGGGGGCCCACAGGAATTTCAACTCCCATCATTCAGGTTGTGCCCTCAGTGGGAGCTCAGTTTCTACACGCTGCCCGTGAATCTTCCAGGTGTCTGTGCACTAGTAGTGATGAACAGGTGACATTCTGGGTGTCTCCACTCAAGTCAGCAGACTGCGGCAGATGGCCTGTTAGAAGTTAAGTGCAAGAGCAGGGAGATGGGGAGATGGTCCCAGGCCCACAGTTGCTTGAGCACTTTCCTCTGTGCACTAGATCCTGGCCTGACTCTTCCTGAGAGACACCATAGCATAGCGAAATCTCGGCAACCAGACAGCTTGGGCTCAAATCCTGGCGCATGACTTTAGCGAGTCACTCAGGTAGGGCCTCCTCATTTGCAAAATGAGAATGTGGATAAAAACAGTATCCCTTTCAGAGGGCTGTTGTGAAGATTTAAGAGTTAATCACTTAAAATAATTAGAACAGGGCTTGGCCTGACTTAAACGTCCGTTGACTGTTACCTTGTGTGGTGTTCTGAGTTCTAAGGTGTCACCTTATGTAATACTCATACTGGTCCTCTGAGGAGAGGTGCTAATATCACACCCAGGTTACAAACTGGGAGGCTGAGAAAGAGAGGTTATAAAAGCAGCCCCCCCCCAACACACACACAAAGCAGCCCCAGGTCCAGATCCATGCTTCAAACCCAACTGTTCTAGAATCCCTAGAAACCCTCTGAATCAGCAAACTGGTCCAGAGAAAATAGACTAATCACAAGGCGAGATGGTCATTGTTCGGAGGTCACTAAGCAGGGCCGCACACTGTTACCTGGAGGCGGGACTGTGACCCAACAGGAAGAGCAGGTGCTGCTGAAGGATGGTTGGCAGGGAGAGAAAGGCATTTTAGGCACAGCATGGACCGTCTGGGGACCTCCGAATCTGCTAACCTGGCTCTGGGCAGGGAAGGGAGGCAGTTGAAGCCGGAGAGGGGAGCAACCTCCACATTACGGAGGGGCTTCTGGGTCGCGCTTAGGAGCTTGAGTTGCATCTTGTAGGTACTGAGGGCCCGTGACAGACTCTTAAGACTGTTGTAGACTGTGAACCGAAAGGAAATCCTGAGGAATCCTCAACGATGGGAGCCGCATCTACACCCGACAGCCCTCGGGCCCTGGTTCGCCCGGTTCGGCGAGACCCGGGGGCTGAGAGCAGGCGCCGTGCTTCTCCCGTCTCTGGACACGGCGCTGATTTCTGCATGAGAGTTGCTCAAATGCTTATGGGACCAATTAATATGTCTAGCAACGCTGTCGGTCGGAAGCAGGGGAGGGACTACAACTTCAGAGCTGCGAGGGGTCCCCCGGATCAGCCCCTGCTCGGAGGGGACAGCGGGCAGGAGTCACTGGGCTCCGTCCGCCCTCCCGACTCGGCAGGGTCCAGGCAGGGCTCCCGCTGGCGGGGTGAGGGGCCAGCACCCGCCTTCGAAGACGCCCGAGTGCGGGGCTGTGTCCTCGCCACCACGGCCGAACGAGGGTGCGACGTGCGCGGCGCCCTGTCTCTCCCAGGAGTCATCACACGTTAAACTCTCCCCTTTCTCCGCTTCCAGACACTCTCTGCCAACAGCCTGCCAGCAGGGACCCCCTGGCGGCGGGGGCCGCGTCTGTCTCGCCTCCCGAGAATTTGGGGGATGAGCGAGAGTGGCCCCTCGGTGACCTCGGCGGTCGAAGCTCTCGAAGCGCAGGAGGCCTAGCGGCGGCTAGTCCGGAAGTGGGCCCTCAGCTCCTCCTGTCTGGGCCCGCGTTTCCCAGGCGGCCTCGGGGTGGGCTTCCGGCGCGCAGTGTATTGTGGACCTTATAGTCCCGCGGGGCCCGATCCCCAGCCGGCGCGCCGTCCGGGGCGGCGGCCGGACTACAACTCCCTCCCGCCCGCGTGGTGTCGCGAGGCCGCCCGGCGTGAGGCGTTCGCGAGCGGGGAGTCTCCAAGATGGCCGCGTGGGGAAGGAGGCGTCTTGGCCCGGGCGGCGGCGGCGGCGCCCGAGAGAGGTGAGGCGCGGGTTGCTCCCTGGGGGTGGCTCGGGGCTGGAAGCCGGCGGGGCTCCTCAGGCTGCAGCGCCGTCCCCGCCTCCACCCCGCGGCTCGCCCCGGTCCGCCGCTGGGCGCGCGGGGTCCCGGTCCTGGCCGACGCGGCCTCCGCGGAGGGCTCAGGAAGGGGCGATGGCGGGCTGGGCACGGCCGGGCCGCGGCGGGACCCGCCTGAATGCCGCGGGCCGAGCGGCGCCGGAGACCCCGGCCGCCTGGTCGCGCGCGTGGTCCTCTCAGCCGTAGCGAGGAGTGGCTCCTGGGACGGAGGAGGCAGGGGACGCCTTCCCATCGCGGGCCGATGCGGGGCGGGCGGGGTGGTTCGCACGGTCACCGAGGGGCCTCAGCCTTCCGCGCTGTGACTCCGGGCGGGGAGCCGGCCGCTTCCCCCGGGGGTGATCCTTGGGACTTTGGAGGCGTCTCCGCCAGCGCCCCTGCCGTGGAAATCCTTTGCAGCGACCTTTCGTAACGAACGGTGCGTGAGTAGGGCAGGGAGCCGGGAGCTTGTTTCTAAAAAGGTAGATCTCGATTTGAAAGACTCATTTCTAGAAGATAAGATTGGAGTCGTCGTTTTCGTGTTTCGTGTTGAATTTACAGTTTTTGCTTCTGGTGAACAGTTTCAGCTAGTAGAAGAAGCCACTAGAACCTGTTCAGGCCCCAGAAGTTTGGGAAAGGATGTGTATTCGTGGAGTCATCCGGTTTGCACTGTCCTGACCATTCTGTTACGAGTGGGCTGGTGCGGTAGATATAGGTCAGCAGGATCTCCGGGTTTGCTTTTGGGTTTTTTTGGTGAGGATTGTTGAACAGAAAAATTCTCTTTCTTTTCTCTTCCCTCTTTCTCCCCTCCCGCCCCGCTCTCTTTTTCTCTCGACTATTCTGCGTTATTCTCTCTCTTTGATTGCATTACATACTCATTGTGGTCGCCTTCCTGTTTGGTTAGCTGTGCTGATAGACCCCTCCAGCTTGCATTTTATTCTCGAGCTCGGAGTTATCCAGCCTTGTCCCTGCCGCACTTCCTCTTGGAGAAGGAGCAGTGAATGGCCAGCAAGTATTTTTGTTTTTCCATCTCCCACCTGGTTATTTCTTAGATCAGACCATACAAAGTTAAAGAAGAGATCTCGATGGTTTCCAGATGGCCTGAAAAACTAGCAAACATTTTCAAGATCTTTAATGCAAACATTAATCCTTTAGTAATAGGAAATAACTGGTCTAGAAGACTCAGTTGCAGAGAGAGAAGCATTCCTCCTTACTGGATAAAAACAGCAGAAAGGGCCAAATGAGGACGCCCCAGACACCATACAGGGGCCGTGCCAGCAAAAGTTACAATTTTACTGATCTAAGAAATTGGATATTGGGTTTTTTCCCACTTTGGTTTAAGACAAGTGTTAATTCGAAACTGAGTTTGCAAACCAGGATCCCAAAGGCTGAAACTAGTCCTTGACTGTGATCCTTAGTTTTTAAGAGAATTTAAGTTAGTTGCTAGTGGTTATAAATGGAAATAGTTCACATAAAACTCCTCTGGAAAAGCTGCGTGGTGGCTCTTTTTGGTCAGGGCAGGTGCTCATCATTCCTCACCTGCCAGCTTGACTCATTGCAGTTACCTGCCTGGTCTCCTTAGGTGTTCAGGTTGCACCCTTTGGCCTGACGGCAGGCTCTGCTTGCACATGCATATGTCGTGTGTCAGCCAGGAATGGGGCGTCTGGTTTTGTGGTTTGGGGGGCACCATCTGTCATCCTTCCAGATAACCGGGAGTGGCTGGGGGTACCCCTTTGTTTGCCTCTGCCATGAGGCCCTAGCTGGGCTCTTTTGGAGGAGTGTTTGCCTGGGCTGTTTCCCAGAGATCCTTCACGCTGAGTAGGGGATGGAAACCTAGCCTGGGCACACCTCCATTCCTGCTCAGTGGGTGGGAAGACTTCCGGGTGGGGCAGGCTGGATTAATTGATTGCCCACACCATAGATTGAGGCCCAAGCATACCTAGTGGCTCCTGTGACCGAAGTAGGCCGATTATGGTGTTCTGAAATGACTTTGTCCCATGGCATGTTTGTGCTGACTCAGATTTCAGCTCCACGCTGTAAGACCACTTTCCCGAGTTGCTGCACACACTTGGTTGCAATCTGCTTTATGCTGACACCCAAGGAAACGTCGTCTAATTTGGGGCATTGGCTGGAGCAGAGCAACGCTCTGGGCAGACTTTCCAGATTTCCCTGTGGCTGCAAACTCTGAAGCCCGCATTGTATTTGAAGGCCCTGCTTGGTGCCAGACCTTCCGCAGGAGTTACTGTTGTCAGCTGTGTGCTAATGATGGTCCAGTTTAGAATACATAGTGTGTGAATTCTTGCTTTACCTGGTTCTTGAGTCTAGAGCTGTGTTAATTCAGTGCCCACTAGTCACTTGCAGCAATTAAATTTAAATTAATTAAAATTAAATAAAGTGAAAAATTCAGCTCCTCAGTCACACTATTTACATTTCAAGTGCTTGGTAGCAACACATGGCTCGTGGCTAATACATTGCACAGCGCAGATAGAGAACAGAAAGGTCAGCGCTGGTCTAGACCAAAATAGGAGAGGGGTGGAAATAGCAAAATGAGAGCTGCTTGCACGCTGAGTTTTCTCTTCAGTCCACTAGATCTAGGGAACCCACAGTGTTTGTAATGAAGAACATCAGACCCTGAGCTGTAACCTGAATTCTTGTCCAAAACTCCGCACAGTGGCAGCAAGCACAGCAAACAGATTGCCACTTGTCCTGTCGGCCTCTTTGAGACAAACTTGCCCGTCTGGGAAGGCGCGGTGCAGGTATCTGTGTGTTCTGCCGCTTGGTGCCAACCTGGGCCAGCTCACAGAGTCGCCGCTCTGTCCCGTGTGGGCTGCCTGTCCTCCTCCTGAAGGGCCCCCGAGTGTCCCTAGTTCTCTGTGACTGTTGAATGTGAGTGCAGCCCGTGAGGATGCATGGGATCTGATTCTGATCACGATGTGAGGCAGCAGCACTGTTTAAAGGCCTGGAGTGTTCAGAGGGCCGGGCTCTGGCTTTAGGGTGAAACCACTTTTTGTGGCCTTTCCCCTCCCCGGCTTATGTGGGTGTCTGCTCCAGCATCTCTAGGCAGCCAGTTCTGTGGGGTTACTTCCACATCTTCTGTGCTACGCTTTATTCCCGGGGACTGGGCCGTCCTCTTTGACAGCTTTGCTGTAATCTTTGAACTGGATGGATGTGGTTCTGGCTGGCTGGTGGAGGGTTTAGTTCCCAGAACAGGTGGACCACGAGCCACGTGGGCAGGTGGCTAACATTCCCAGGGCGATGTTCCCCTCATTCTGACCTGGTCGTTTCCTTTAGAGCTGAGGGCCTCCAGGGGATTTGGATGTTTTCTTTCTCTTGCGTTTCTTTCCTCCTGGTCTGTATGAGTCGTGCCAGGGCAGCATCTGCACCCAGGTCCGCGGGTGTGCAGGCCTGAGAGTGTGGGTCCCGCTCAGCTGGCTGCCAGAAGGTTCTGATCCTGGAAGTTGGATGTTGTGGGTTAGGGTCTGCTGGGGTTCGTCCTCTGGGGTGAATCTCCATTTTCCTTGATTCGTTCAAGCCGTCGGGGTTCCAATGGCAGTAACTCGTGCCTCTATAGTTCAGTCCTTCAGGCCTGACTTTCTGAAGGAGGGAGGGTGGTCTTGTGTCCTGAACCGGGCCTCTCTGCACTGCCTCCTGGGTAGTCTCGGCCATTCTGCTCAGGGCTGTCCACTAGAGCAGCCATTGGTCACTTGCGGCTGTCAAGCATTGGAAATGTGGCTGGTGTGTCTGAGGAACTGAATTTTTTTTTTTTTGGCTGTGTTGGGTCCTCGTTTCTGTGCGAGGACTTTCTCTAGTTGTGGCAAGCGAGGGCTACTCTTATTCGCGGTGCGGTGCGCGGGCCTCTCACTGTCGCGGCCTCTCTCGTTGCGGAGCACAAGCTCCAGACGCGCAGGCTCAGTAGTTGTGGCTCACCAGCCTAGTTGCTCCGCGGCATGTGGGATCTTCCCGGACCAGGGCTTGAACCCACGTCCCCTGCATTGGCAGGCGGACTCTCAACCACTGCGCCCCCAGGGAAGCCCAGGAACTGGATTTTCAATTTCACTCCATTTTACTTAAGTTTAAACAGTGCTCGGGCCTTGCGCTGGGTGGCGCCTTGCAGCTGTCACCTTGTGTGCGTGCCCGGCCCAGCCCATCTCACCCCGTCTGCACTCTGCGAGCTGGGGCCTTTGCACGGTTGACACGACGGAAGCTGGCTCAGAGCAGCAAGGGGGTTTGTCCTTGGACACAAAGCCAGTGAGTGACTGAGAGGAACTCTTGGTGCGCCGTGGTCTTGTCCCCAAAGCAGAGCTGCCCGGTCCCTGGAGCACCACGGGGAGCCTGGTCCCTGGAGCACCACGGGGAGCCTGGTCCCCGGAGCACCACGGGGAGCCTGGTCCCTGGCACGTGGCTTCCTCTGAAACAATGAGAACGTCAGGTGCCAGTTTGGAAACGTCCTCAGTATTTGGAGCTACAAGCCTGTGCCTTTCAGCCCTAACTGGCCTTTGAATCCACAGCATAGGAGTTTACTGCTTTCCTTGGCTCCCAAGGAAGTGATATGGGGTTTGCCAGAAGTGGGTTTCCCTAGACCAGGGATGCAGGGGTGGCACCAGGCGGCATGTCACAGCTGGTCATGTGACCCTGTGCTTATTGGGTGGAAAGCAACCTGATGCATGGACCTAGTTTACTTTTCAGCCACAGGTGCTCTTAATTACTGTTGTTTTTCGTCTCCTGTCAGTCCTTTCAAACGTACTTCCTCTAAGTCTGTTGGGAACCTGTCACATTCAGGCCCAGGGTGGGGTGGGGCGGAGCAGACTGCGATGAAAACAGTCACTGCCCTCAAGGAGCTTGGCATCACCTCCTCCTCTGTTTGAGCTGAGACTGTGAGCCCAGGGCCGCTCCAGGAAGGGGCCTTAAGGCAGGTGTTTGGGTCGGTTCTTCTGGTTCCAGCATGACCAGAAAAGGTGGTGGGTTGCAGGGCCAGTGCCCACTGGAGCAGGAGGGGGGCCCCCTCTCCTCGGCTGGGAGGGCCTGCCCTGTCTGGTCTCTTCCACCCCAAGGGATACAGAGCTATTGGACAGGATCTTTCTTTTTATGAAAAAATTTATAATTAATTTTCCCATTACAAAAGAAACACGTTTATTTTTTCTTTTTGAAAAATACAGAAAACTAAAATTTAAAAGTTACCTGTTGGGCCACCATCCAGAGAAAACATTATTGGCCTTTTTTTATGCAGAGCATCTTTGATGCTTCCCACCAGATATTTTGTCTTGGAATTTTAAAAATTATATGTTAAATCCATCAAAAGTATGTCTTTACCATATGAAAAGTTATAAACTTGCTACCATATGTATGACCTTGGGAACACGAGGCTAAATGAAGGAATCAGCTCCAAAGCCCACGTGCCACGTGATGCGTTCCTGCAGAACGCCCAGAAGAGGCAGATCCGCAGTCAGAAAGTAGGTTGGTGATCGCCATGGACGGAGGTCAGGGGAGAATGGGGAGTGACGGGGTTACTTTTGAGGTGAGGAAGATGTTCTAAAATGGATCGTGGTGTTGGTTGCACAACTCAGTGAAAAGTGTCGAGCCACTGACTTGTGCAGTTTAACTGGGTGAATCTATCACAATTAAGCTGTCATTTAGGAAGCACAAGTCAAAACCACCATGAGATGCCACCTCATACCACTAGGATAGCTACTATGGAAAAAACAAAAGTGTTGGCCAGGATATGGAGAAAAGGGAACCCTTGTGCAGTGTTGGTGGGAATGTACATTAGTACAGCCACTGTGGGAAAGTGTGGAGGTTCCTCAAAAAATTAAAAATAGAACTACCACATGATCCAGCAATCCCACTTCTAGGTATGTATCCAAAATAATTAAAAGCAGGGACTAAAACAGATATTTTTACACCCGTGTTCACAGCAGCATCGTTCACAATAGCTAGAAGGTGGAAGCAACCTACCGACGGATGGATGGATAACGAAATGTGGTCTATACACACAGGGAATATTACTCAGCGTTAAAAAGGAAGGAAATTGACACTCGCTACAACGTGGATGAACCCTGAGGACATTATGCTAAGTGAAAGAAGCCAGCCACAAAAAAAGATACTGTGTGACTCCACTTACATGAGGTCCCTCCCTGAGCAGCCAAATTCATAGAGACAGAATGTAGAAGGGTGGGGTGGGGTGGGAGTTGTGGTTTAATGGGGACAGAGTTTTAGTTTTGTAAGACGAAAAAGTTCTGGAGATTGGTTGCCCAACAGTGTCTAAGTGTACTTAACCTTACTGAACTGGACACATAACACAAAATTTACAGATAGTAAATTTTGTGTTATGTGTATTTTACCATAATTTAGAAAAAAATTAATAAACCAAGTGCTAGCATCTCCCTGGCCCACACTTCCCTCCCGAGCGCAGGCAGCAGCCACCTTCCTCCTGAGTCCTCCATCGTCTCCGTGACAGCATGTGCTTGGTTCTGCATGCTCCTGAGCCGCGTGTGTGTGAGTGTGTGTGCGTGTGTGTGTGTGTGTGTGTGTGTGTGTGTGAGAGAGAGAGAGAGAGAGAGAGAGAGAGAGAGAGGGAGGGAGGGAGGCGTTCACGGGTGTGGTGCACCCACTTCCCCTCAGGGTCGGGAGGGACTGGGCGGCTGTGCCTCCACGGCTTTCCCTCCCTTGGCTGAGTCACGGTCTCTTTCTCTCTGCTCTCAAGTCTTCTGCTCTCACCAGGAGTGCTGCTTTGAACATTCTTGTGCACCCCTGACTTTTGGAGCTGTCTCCCGACTTTGTGGGTCCCATGTCTGAGGCTCCTGTAATCCCAGGTTCCTTCAAGACTGGCTTCGAGATGGCGTGGGATCCCCTGGGCCGGATTCTGTGCTGGCAAAATGAGGTTTGTTCTGTGGGCTCTTCGTGGTGGCTGCCACGTTCCCCAGGATTCCTTTGAGGACTGTCTCCTGGGTGCTGCTGGAACCGATTCTGATGAGGAGAGGAGACTGACCCCAGCTGGAGGCAGGTTCACAAGCCCCCAGGGGGAGCCCGTGATGCTGACCCGAGGCAGCGCCTGCAGCAGCCCCTGTGGCCCGGCAGGCTGTGCTCTTCTGTGCAGGCCAGTTCCGTACTGTAAGCTCCATGGAACCTGCCAAATTCAAAGAGTTCTAAAGTCATTTGGTAAGAAGGGGCCCCTTTTCTTTCTGGAGCCCCTCCATTCCCCTCCTCAGAGACAGTCGTAACTCTTGGGTCTTTGTGTATCAGCCCAGAGACATCTGTGCATCTAAAAGCAAACGTACACTTTCTCAGAAAGGCACTGAAGATCACAGGCTACAAACACTGGTCTGTACTTGACTTTTTCACTTTAAAGACCTCTTTCCATTAT
Organism: Lagenorhynchus albirostris; assembly: GCF_949774975.1. NCBI lineage: Eukaryota > Metazoa > Chordata > Mammalia > Artiodactyla > Delphinidae > Lagenorhynchus > Lagenorhynchus albirostris. Next base: position 520,197 of record NC_083114.1, read on the forward strand.
CGATGCGCTCTCAGTTTTTTCAACGTGAACCCTTTTTACTATGCTCTCTTGCTGGTCACTTCACACCTGCAACAAAATGCAAAAATATATAGTCGCTTAGGAAGCCCAGGACTCAAAGGATCCCAATTGGCTATTAGTTGTTGGGTTTTTTTCATCTGCTTTTGTGTACAGGGTTCAAGTTGGGGGTTGGCTGGTGGTGCTCTGAGATGGTTCACGGCAAACTTCTGACTGGGTTCTTTCCTTAATTGGGCGCTGGGGTAGCCGGGCAGAGGCGGCCATGGCTCACTCTTGAGTCCTCAGCCACCTGGCTTGAGAAGCGACAGTCCCTGTCAACTGCAGGACTGAATCTGGTGGTCCAGGCAGCCTTTGAAACTACATTTGCAGGGCAGAGGGTTCTCCGGCCCCCCCAAGCAGGTGGGGCTGTGGGTGCTGACCGCAGGGTGGGTCCTCTGACAGAGGGGGCGCCTGCTGGTGGGTCTGGGTCTGTTTTGGACCCTGTGCTGCTTCCCTTCCCTGCACACTGTGTGGAGTCCTGGAAACCTGCTGCTTTATGTGTCACGGTCCATCCTTTCCTGAGCAGGTAAAGCAGGTTTGGCCTCTAGAGCAGAACTGGTGGTGAGCCCAGGGCGGTGTGCCCGCTGGGCTGGCTGGCTCCTGAGCCTGCTGTGTCGGAAGGCGCCGGGGAGGGGTCTCCGCGCTGTGGAAGGCTGGTCACTGGTTGGCGGTGACGGACAGGAGTGGGGTGACCGGCCCAGCATAAGACTGGGGCTCCAGGCGGCTTTGGTGGGCGAGCACGCCATCCACACACCCTCAGCTGTGCAGTCCCGACTGCCCGTGTCCACTGGTAGTTGCTCCCGTGCCATCAGGGCTGAGCCAGCAGCCTGGAGGGACTTGGGGGCACAGCCACCAACCTGTGGAGATGGGCTCGCCCAGCACGCTGTGGGAGGAAGCAGGAGCCCGCCCCAGGGGTGGGCGGCAGAGGCGAGGGTGGGGCAGACGGGAAAGGAAGGCCTGGGTGAGCGCCAGGTGAGGGTGGGGTCTGCCCACTGACGTGTCCCCGAGATGCTGGGGCTTCAACTGGTGCTTCCTTGTTGGGCCTGTTTTGTCACTGCACTCAGGTGGGTTAGGGTTTGGGCAAGAATGTTCTCTAATCCCGGCCTTGACACCCGCGCCTCGCTCTGAGCGTTCCAGAGGGACTGTGTGGCCGGAAAGCTCACCTTGGACGCCGACAGGGAGGCATCGTCCCCTGGCCTCACTCTGACGGTCAGCGGGGCGGCACAGACCCTGCATTTTCCCGTGCTTCTCTCCCTGGGCCTGTCTTGGCTGATGAACTTGCCAGAGCTGCTCCTGCCGGGAGTGAGGCCCTGCCTCTTAGGTTTGCTTGTCTGCTAAGGTGCCTTGTAAGGTGCTGGATCCCACCTGGGAGCCTGTCTCCATTCTGAGTTAAAACCAAATGGGGAGGGGGACTTCCTTGGCGGTGCAGTGGCTAAGACTCCATGCTTCTGATGGAGGGGGCATGGGTTCAGTCCCTGGTTGGGGAGCTAAGATCCCACATGCCGTGCAGCACGGCTCCCCCAAAAATCCCCCTGGGAGCACAAAAGGGCGGGCACCAGTGGCCGGCTCTCCCTCGCCTGTCTTTCCTCCCAGGAGTTTACCCAACAGTCCGGTCTCCACTGCCTTGAACGCGTAACAGCTTTCCTCTTTGAAGGAAATGCTGACCCTGGAGGTTCTGGGGTGACCTCGTTCCACAAGCCTTCCCTGGTACCTACGCGCGCGGCCCCTTGTGCAGCCGCTGACCAGGCAGCTCCGAGCCCCGCTCCCAGCGGCCGCCTGGTGTGCTCAGGGCAGGCGCCTCTCCTCTGGGGACGGCATCTCTGCAGAGCAGCAGCCTCTAACCAGCTCTTCTTTTTCCCGACCCCTTCCTCCTAAGGGTGAGCCTGTCGGCCACAGACTGTTACATTGTGCATGAGATCTACAACGGGGAGAACGCCCAAGACCAGTTTGAGTACGAGCTGGAGCAGGCCCTGGAAGCCCAGTACAAGTACATCGTGATCGAGCCCACACGCATCGGTGACGAGACGGCCCGCTGGATCACTGTGGGCAACTGCCTACACAAGACCACCGTGCTGGCGGGCACCGCCTGCCTCTTCACCCCGCTGGCGCTGCCCCTGGAGTACTCCCACTACATCTCCCTGCCTGCGGGCGTGCTGAGCCTGGCGTGCTGCACCCTCTACGGCATCTCCTGGCAGTTTGACCCCTGCTGTAAGTACCAGGTGGAGTACGACGCCTACAAACTGTCCCGACTGCCCCTGCACACACTCACCTCCTCCACCCCGGTGGTGCTGGTCCGGAAGGACGACTTGCACAGAAAGAGACTGCACAACACGATAGCACTGGCGGCGCTGGTGTACTGTGTAAGGAAGATTTACGAGCTCTGCGCCGTATGATCGGGGCAGCGTAGGGGGAGCAGGCAGCCCGGCCCGCGAGGTGGCAGAAGGAGCCCGGGAAGGCGTCTGGCTGCACGCTGGTTATTTTAAAGAAATAACAGATCACAAGTGTACCAGGGGTTTTTTCAGCTCATCACACTAAGATGTGGATTCCCGTAACCCACGGGGGCCTGAGGTTGTGGAAGGCCGACCAGGCAGCAGGATGTGATGGAAGCAACGCTACTGAGGGGATGTGAACGCGCTTGGGGGGTCGTTAAGTATGTTGTTTAACTGTACCATCCAGAGCCAACCAGAAGCTATTGACCATTAAAATTATAAGAATTTCAACTCCAGGTGTCTGCTCTCTCCGTGACGGTCCTGGTGGGAGCATGCAGGTGGCAGGAGGGGCACCACCTGTAGTGCGAACAGGCCTCTGGACAGGCAGGCCCAGCCCCTCCCAGAGCAGCCTCACGCCTTGGTCCAAGGCAGCGCAGCTCAGTGCCGCTCAGGGGTGTGGCAGGACAGGTAGGTGGCGAGGCCTGGCAGTCGCTGGGTCTCCATTGGGCTCACCTGGAGAGCTGGGGCCTGGGACCTCTTGTCCAGATTCTGATTTAGGAGAACACAAACTAACATCTATTTTTTTTAAAGCACTGAAGCTGTCCTGAGTTCAACCTGCTGCCCCCCTCGTGTTCCACAGAAAAGGGGGCCATGCCGGCCCGAGACTCTGCTCGGTCATCCCTAAGGGGCACTTTTCTAAGCGGCAACCAGACTGATGTTCACGTGGTTTTAAAGGATCCCTCAGGAAGATCAGACACCAGAGAGTAACAAGGGGTGCTGGGAAGGTGTCAAAAGGGTGTATGGGGGTGATGGGGCCATCTGTTCACGGGAGGAGAGCCAGAGATTTTAGAAGAGTGAGAAACTTTGACTTAATTCCAAGGGCCTGGAAATGCTGGTCCCTCAGTTGGGTGCTGGGTGGCAAATGGTCTGGAACAAGGGTAAACTGGCAGTGATCCTAAACAGACCTATCTTGACCGTGCAGTGCCCACCACCCTCCTGAGCCTGCTGGGTGGACTGGGAGCTGTTTCTGTAACAGGGAGCCTGTGGTCTGCCCGCAGATCAGATTCATGGGTAAGGCAGCTGGAGAGGGACCATCTGTGGCCACCTTGGGGCAGCCGAGCAGAAGCTGTCACCAGACACAAGCCAGGTGCGGATAGGTGCGGATAGGCGGCCCCAGCACACGCAACGATGGGACACGTCGAGAAGCCAGCCGCATGCCGACTGCTGGCCGCGCGAGCAAGATGCTGGGGGGCCCCGTGAACGGCGTGAAGGCGGCAGCAGCCTTCTCCCCAAGCCCCCAGCGCTAGGTGAGTCAAATACGAGAACTGGGTCAGATGACAGGAAGTCTTCTGATCTCAAGACCCGAATTCAAAGGAGGCGCGGTTCTGCCTGCCCTCAGGGACCACAGCTCCACAGCTCAACCCTTTACTTCACGTCCTAGAGTTTAGATCCAGCTGCATTTTACCCCTCCCCCCGGAGGAAGCCTGTCCTCCTCCAGCAGGACAGGCTGGGGGTCTGCGAGAGAGGCATGACTCCCTCCCCACCCCCGCCATGAGGCAAGAGTCCAGTACAGTCCACGCAAACACCCCTGTCCCCGTGGAGCAGCGGTGCTGCCGCGCCACCTGCCCGGACAGGCACTAGCAATGCTTGGGTTTCTGCTCCTTCCTGGCCCGGGAAGCCATGAGGCTGAAGAAGAGCCTGGGAGCCAGAGTGCGCAGGTAAATAGCCAGGGAAGGCGCCACATCGGCCAGGACCACGTCCTTCTTTTTCTTCCCCACGGCAGCCAGCACGTCTCGGGCCACCTGCGAGGGGCTTCGGCCCTGGGCCGTGGTCTTGTCCATCACTGAAATGAAACGAGAGACTCACTGAGCTCGGGTTCAGCCGAGTGAGGTCAGTCTTCAGTATATACGACCAACACCCACACGTCAAGTGGTTTAGTTTTAAACTTATTTTCTGAAAGAAAATGAAAACGACCACAGAATCATCAGGTAGCTTTGCATAGAAGAAAAGCGACACCAGGGCCTAACCTCCGTACTTGGACCCGTCGGCCATGATGGCGTTGAGGGAGAGGTTGGTGTGGATGTATCCGGGGCTGACGACGGTCACCTCGATGTCATGCTGCTCCACCTCGGCCCGCAGACAGTCGAAGAAGGCCTGGGTCGCGTGTTTGGAGGCCGCGTCTGCAAAGGTCGGTGGCCAGAGAGGCAGGTGAGTGAGGGGCGGGGACGCATTCGTTCCCTGAGTCAGAGGCGCCCAGCCTGGGCCCTGGACAGGCGCAGGGGTGTCAGGTCTCCTGCTCTCGTGTGGTTCAGGGAAAACACTGTACACGATACACTGACCTACAGGTACACTCACACACAACATGACACAGCACACATGGTCAAACGTGAACCACTGGGGATGTATAGGAAGGGTGCATGGGTGTTCTTTGTACTGTTCCTGCAAGGTTTAAGTGTGAAAGTAATCTAAATTAAAAGTTTAAAAAAAAAAACACTTAATGCCTACTGGGTAAAATATTCAAATAGTTCAGGAGGAAATAAAGTAACCAAGTGAAAGTCCTCCTCGTGCCTTCCAGTACGGTTCCCCAGAGGGAGCCAGGCTGCCGGTTTCTCAGCATTCATTTCTCACATCAACCAGGTACCTACACGGGGTGCGACACAGAAGTCATATTTGTGCGGACATGGCCTCACGCTGTGCCTGTTTCCGTGTCATTCCTGCACGTAGCTCTCTCCAGCGGGGGACAGACGGGGCAGCTGCCATGCCCCTCGTGGTCACAGGCCACACTGCAACAGTGCGTCCAGGGAGGCTCCCTGCACGTGCAGGAGCGTGTGTACAAACCCGCATCTGGCCTTCTCACGTCTTTTGCCTGACAGCTTCCACAGGATGGCCTTTCATCTGGAAGAGCTGTCTGGGCCCCCTCCGCTCCCCAGCAACAGCCTCTCTGCACAGCGTCAGGTGCTCTGAGGGGACAGTGGAGCCCTCCGATGGCACTCCTGGGAAACAGCATCTCCACTGACGGTTTCCGGACTTGGAGCCCACACGTTGGAGCTTGAAGAAAGCGCATCCATCAGCCACGTAACTGTAGGTCCTGTGAGCAGCCCAGCAGCGTCCAGACTCTGCAGAGCCTCTGGAGGAGCGGCCTGGCCGAACGAACGCTCTGCGGGTGGGTGGCTCGAGACACGCTCCTACCAGCCGTGATTCCAGAGGCACGGCCCAGGCCGAGGCCCGAGAGGACCCCCGGTCTCCATGCCTCTCGGGCTGCATGTAGGTCCTCGGCCAGGCTGTGCGAACCGAAACGCCGTGACTGTGGTCCCCAGGGCTCCACGCGCTCTACACACATCCTGGATCCTCCCACTTGGCCTCACAACAGCCCCGAGAGGTACACGAAGCCACCCCCACTTCACGAGTGGGGAGACTGCTGCCCGCTGGGTTGGCCGACATGCCCAGGAGGCACCGCCTCGTCCGGCCTGGTGGTTATAGAGCACCCAGAACAACCAAGTGTGACCTACACAGTCACAGCCAAGGGGAGGACAAACCTCAGTGGGACTAAATCCAAGTGAAGTGTGGAAATAATTCAGTACAAGAACACTTTAAAGAACTCCTGTAGCCGTATGCCCTTTTCCCTATTACTGCCTCATCTGCTCTGTCCCACGTGATGCCTGCAAAGCTGTTCCTCAGGAGGCTGCCCTGTGCCAGCGAAGTGACACGGAACTGGCGCAGGGACAACCGCCCCAGAAACGAGCACGACTCGGCGGTGTCTCACGGTGTCCTGAGCACGGCCGCGGAGGGGGCAGCGCGGGCTCAGACGAGTCCCACGGCTGACCCGGACACACAGCACCAGGAGGATGGCTGCGCTGCGTTCGGGCTGGCAGGTGGTTCCCAGTCGTCCAGCTGGGTGTGCGTGGCCGTCCTTTCACGGTGTGGGGGCAGCTTCGCCCCTCCCCTCCCTTCCCGTGGCTACGTTGAGCATCTGGAGAGGGGGAGACTGTGACAGTTGAGTGTTTCCTTGCAGACGGTGGAGCAAAGAATGCAGTTCCCAGGACAGTTTGTGAAATCACCTTTCAAATCCTTTAACAAAAGTAGAATCTGCTTGCTGGTGCTCGTGATGGCGCAGTCTCAACATTCTGTCGTAGCCACTCACGCAGGGAGGTGAGAGTCGGGACGGAAGTCAAGCTGGCAGCGTTAATTTTTTGGTCCTATGTCCACTTTTTGGAACTAATCTTACTGAAACCCTCCCATGAGAGCCCAGAGATAAAAATGCTGAAGGATGCTGTACACAGCACATCACTGCTACTGGTCACCGACTGAAGGGAGGACACAAATCCTCACGTGTCACGAAAACTACTAAGGAAATGACGCCACATCCATTCGATTAATGACTGTGTATCCACTTAAAGGAACTAGGTAAATCCACATGTGCTGATGCAGAAAGACACTGTCAAATGGAATGAGCGAACCACAAAGCTACACATAACGTGCCCCGGTTTTGCACATTCGATCCCATGTAGAAGAATTCTGGAGGCACATGCGGCGAAGTGGCGGTGGGGCAGCACCTGGGGGCCGACACTCGGGCACAGCACGGGGGCCACAGGTGGCACGAGGAGCAGAGCTGGGGCTGAGCCCAGGCCTCTGCTCAGGAGCACACGCTGATGACGTCCCTGCACGTTCCGTGCTGAGTGTTTCTCTAACGTCTGAATTCTGGACAGTGAACGTGTTGTTTTTATAACAGGGAGAAAACAGTAAAGGGAACGTGGGAAGGAGAAGGAAGTACTCACACGCGGATCGGAAGGGAACGCTGATTTTGCCCTGGATACTGCTGATGGCGACAACGTGGCCCTGGCGCCTTCTGATCATAGAGGGCAGGAGCGCTGTGGGGAGAGGGGAGAGGTCACTGCAGCTCATGCTGAGAGCCTGGGTGGGGGGGGGGGGACTGTTTACTGGAACTCTTAGCCCCCTGCGCCCAGGAGGGGAGGGAAGGCCTCTCCCTGGAGTGAGAACCGTGGCTGGACGTCAGAACGCCCCACTCTGTAGGTGTGCAGACACAGTGGAAAGACGTGGAGCCAACACTGTGCAGATGAGGCTGTTGCTGAGGAAAACATCTCGATGTAAGACCATAAAGCAGTGGAAGAAAATGCAAATATAAGCCCAGAAAAGCCAACACCCAGGCTGTAAGGACACCACTGACTCCAGGGTCAAAGGGATGGGACAGGCCAGGTCTAGGAAGAAGGAACCAAGGGAAATACAAAGAATGCCGACGTACCTGTGCTCATCTTCCTTTTCACCCAAGACCATTACCTTTCGTCAGAGCAACCGGACCAAAGTAGTTTGTCTCCATGACTCTCTTGTCCACGTCCAGGCTGGTGTCCACAATGGTGCCGCGGTAGCTGATCCCGGCGTTGTTGATGAGCACATCCACATAGCCAAAGCACTGCAGGATCTCTGCAGCGGCCCCCGCTATGGCCCCAGGGTCCGTGAGGTCGAAGGTCACCATGTAAGGCTTGTGAGTCTGCACCTGGGCAAGAACAACAGAAGCCAAACGTAGCTTCAGAGCGACGGGCGTGGGAGCCACAGGCCCTGCTTCTCAGTGCTGGGAGGGCCTGGCTGTGAAGGGACAGGTCACAACACTTCTCTGAAGGATGTGACCTGGAGGAGCCTGCCAGCCCTGCTCATACCTCACTTGGGCAGCCTTTCTCCTTAACTGACTGTAAATGCCATGGGGCAGGGGTCACGTATGATGGAAGCATGGCTCCCCTTGCCGCCCAGTGCCAGCCTGGCGCTGACCTGTCCTACGTCACAGAGCTGCTATCCTTCTCAGGCCAAATCAGTTTCATTCTTCAGTCACAAAACATTTTTTGTTTGTTTGTTTGCGGTACACAGGCCTCTCACTGCTGTGGCCTCTCCCGTTGCGGAGCACAGGCTCCAGACACACAGGCTCCAGACACGCAGGCTCAGCGACCATGGCCCAGTGGCTCCGCGGCATGTGGGATCCTCCCGGACCGGGGCACGAACCCGCGTCCCCTGCATCGGCAGGCAGACTCCCAACCACTGCGCCACAAGGGAAGCCCTACAAAACATTTTTATATGCCCCTATATGCTCAACACTGGGGACATGGCAGAAAGCAAGACAGACGTGCTTCTGTCTTCCTAAAGCACGCAGTCTTGTGGGGGAGACAGACAAATTCTGTAATTGAAGAGAATGACTAGCCAAGCAGTCTAACTCAGGGGCTGTCGCAGAATCTAAGAAGATGAGGGAGGGGATGGAGTCAGAGGGAGCACGGAGACGGAAGTGCCTGGAGCCCTCCCTCTGCCTGGACAGCTGCACTGGCGGCAACTCTCTGGAGTGAAATGACGTCGTGACTCTGAAGTCTGTTTGAACGCTTGAAGCTTCCAGGGGAGTGCTCGGCTGGCAAAGTATAGACAATTTTGGCCAATTTCAACCATTAGCTCCATGGTGGCCCCACCCCTGTGGTGGGCAGCTGTGGGAAAGGCAACCCACATTTCTCTTGCAGCTTGAAGGAGCCAAGGTAGACAATAAGGACCTTGTCTTCCACATATCAGGACTGCATTCTGATGGTGGATGCTGTTCTGATCGCCGAGCTGCAGCATGGAAGCAGCCTGCACTCTTTTAACCACCACCTGCTGAAGTGGCTTCCAGTAGGTTTAATGGAGTTGCACTTGCCTTCTGGTATTCAAAAATGTAGATAAATCCCCAGAAAAACATTCCTCAGGAAGCCCAGACAATGAACTGACTAAAACAACTGTCTTAAAGATGTTCAAAGTGCTAAAGGAAGATGTGGACAAAGGCAGGAAACTCATGTATAACAAAATGAGAATATCACTAGAAACAGAAATTATTAAAAAATTCTGGAGCTCAAAAGTACAATAACTGAAATGAAAAATACACTACAGGGGTCCAAAGGCAGATCTGGGCAAGGAGAAGAGAGAATCCATGAACCTGAAGAGGGGACAACTGAAATTCTCAAATCCGAGAACAAGAAAAATGAAGAAAAGTGAGCAGAGCCTAAGGGATCTGTGGGACACCACCAAGTGGACCAACACACTCCTAGTAGGAATCTGAGAAGGAGGAGAGAGAGAGAAAGGGGCAGAGAAAACACTGGAAGAAATAACTGCTGAAAAAGTCCCAAATTTAATGAAGGACATGAATCTACACATCCAAGAAGTTCAACACCAAGTAGGATAAACTCAGAGACCCGCACTATGACACATCACAATCACAGCCAAGTGACAGAGAATCTGAAAACTGCAAGAGAAAAACTACTCCTCACATAGAAGAAATCCTTACTATCGACTGATTTCTCATTAGAAACCTTGGAGGCCTGAAGACAGTGGGTCGATATATTCAAAGTGCTGAAAGAAGAAAAATGTCAACAAAGAATTCTATATCTGTGTTCTATAATGTCAAAAATGAGGGAGAAATTAAAGTTCCCATATAAATAAAAGCTGAGGGAGTTTGTTACCACTAGACATGCCCTGCAAGAAGTGCTAAATGAGGTCCTTCAGGTTTGAAATGAAAGGAAGCTATACAGTGTAACTCAAAGCCATTTGAAGAAATAAAGATCTCCAGGAAAATAAATACATGGGGAATTATAAAAGCTAGTAGTATTTTAACTTTGGATTGTAACTCTACTCTTTATTTTCTACATAATTTGACAAATGCATTTTAAAACTTATTAATCTATGTTACTGGGCAAACAATGTATAAAGATGTAATCTATGACATGAGTAGCAGAAATGGGGGAGGACAGAGTGGAGTTTCTGTGTGCTATTGACATTAAGTTGGTATAAGTTCTAATTAGATTGTTACAACTTCAGGATATTCAATGTAATCTCCATGATAATCACATAGAAAACAGCTATAAAATATACATGTAAGGAAATGAGAAGGGAATCAAAGCATTTCACTCAAAAAAAATCAACTAAACACGAGAGTAATGCAGGAAATGAGGGACAAAAAAGCTACAAGACATATAGAAAAAAATAGCGAAACGGCAGAAGTCCCTCCTAAATAGTAATTACTTTAAATGTAAATAGTTTAAACCCTTTAATCAAAAGACTGATTGGCAATTTAAAAAAAAAAAACACCTAACTATATGATGTCTTTTTTTTTTTTTTTTTTTTTTTTTTTTTTTTTGCGGTACACGGGCCTCTCACTGTTGTGGCCTCTCCCGTTGCGGAGCACAGGTTCCGGACGCGCAGGCTCAGCGGCCATGGCTCATGGGCCCAGCTGCTCCACAGCATGTGCTATCTTCCCGGACCGGGGCACGAACCCGGCAGGCGGACTCTCAACCACTGTGCCGCTAGGGAAGCCCCTCAATAACATATCTTTAATATATCTTTGCATCTTAGGAAAACAGAGCAAACTAAACTCAAAGCTAGCAGAGGAAGGAAAGCAGATTAGAAAGAAGATAAACAAAATATAGGGGACTTCCCTGGTGGTCCAGTGGTTAAGACTCCACACTCCCAATGCAGGGGGCCCGGGTTCGATCCCTGGTCAGGGAACTAGATCCCACATGCTGCAACTAAAGATTCCACACACGGCAATAAAGATCCCGAGTGCCTCAACTAAAGATTCGGCGCAGCCAAATAAATAAATAAATAAAATATTTAAAAACAAAGATATATATAGAGAGAATAGAAAACAAAGAAAATGAATGAAATCACAAGTTGGTGTTCTGAAAAGATCAACAAAATTGAGAAACCGTTAGCTAGACCAAAGAAAAAAGAAAAGGTGCAAGTAACTAAAATTAGAACTGAAAGTGGGACCTTACATAGATAAAAAAGATTATAAAAGAATACTATGAACAACTGTATGCCAACAAATTAGATAACCTAGAAGAAATGGACAAATTCCTGGAAACACACAAATTACCTAAACTGAGTCAAAAAGAAACAAAATCTCAGCAGACATGTGACGGGTAGAAATTGAATCAGTAACCTAAAACGTCCCAACAAAAAGTATCCTGAACCAGATTCACTGGTGAATTTTATCAAATTTTAAAGAAGAATTAACACCAATACTTATACTCTTCCAAAAAACTGAAGAGGAGGGACTTCCCTTGTGGTCCAGTGGTTAAGAATCTGCCTTCCAGTGCAGGGGCCGCGGTCTGATCCCTAGTCAGGGAACTAAGATCCCACATGCCACGGAGCAACTAAGCCTGCACACTCTGGAGCCCGTGCAATGCAACGACAGATCCCGCATTTACACAACTAAGGTCTGGCGCAGCCTAATAAATAAATAAATATTTAGAAAACAAAAAAACAAAACAAACCCGAAGAGGAGAAAACACTGATTCATTCTGTGAGGCCAGCATTACTCTGATACCAAGGCCAGATAAAGACACCACAAGAAAATTACAGACCAAACTCCTTTATGGATATCGATGCTAAAAGCCTCAACAGAATACTAACCAATCAAATTCAACAGCATATTAAGAGGATTATTCATCATGAGCAGGCTAAATTTATCCTAGCAAGGCAAGGGTAGTTTACCGTGAGGAAAGCAGTCAGTGTAACCCACCACATTAATAGAACGAAGGGGGAAGGGCCACGTAAGCATCTCAATTGATGCAGAAAAGAGATCTGACATAATCCAACACCCTTTCATGATAAAAACTCTCAGAAAACCAGGAACAGAGGGGAAATTCCCCCAAGGTATTTATGAAAAACTTACAACTAACATCACGTCCAGTGGTGTAAGACTGAAAGTGTTCCACTGTGCTCCAGAACAAGACAAGGATGTCTGCTTTCACTGCAGCTATTCAGCAGAGCTTGTTGTTCTAATCGGAGCCGTTAGACAAGAAAAAGGATAAAAGGCACCTCAACGGGAAAGGAAATGTTAAATGTCATCTTAACTTAAAATGTTAAAAGTCATCGCCAGCCTCCCGGCTACCACGGCCAAGAGGTGAACAGGTATTAGCGGAGACATGGGGGAGGAAGAAGGCACTCACAGGGGGGCCTCCCTAAACTCGCGGCACTGCGGAAGTGGTGGATTTGAGCCCAGCTGGCCGACCAGGGCTGCACCTCTCCCCCATGAAAACCATCCCTGGGCTCACCTCGGTAGCCCGGGAAGCAGCAAGTTCTCGGGTGAGCTCCTCCAGGGCCTTGGCGTTCCGCCCACAGAGCACCAGCTTGGCACCGGCAGCGTGGAGAGCTCTCGCACATTCTAGAGGGAGAAGCAAGCGCGTGGCAGCTGGGGAGGCCCGGGCCTTCACCATCAGCTCAGCTCCCCGCTCCCAGCCCCAGGCCACAGGGCTGCCTGCTCCCCAGCCATCGGCCCCGGCCCGCCGTGGAGGCTGGGGGGCAGGGCTAGGGACCCGGCACAGGGAGCTCTGCTGTCACCACTGCAGAGCCCACGTTCGGGGCCGCGACAGACGTCCACAGGCAGGAGGGAGGCAGCAGCTGGGGGACAGACTGTTAGGTACCGGGCTCAGAACTTTCCGGCATAACCTTTAGCTCTGATCCACCCTGCGAGCAGTATCCCCACTTTCATGGCGAGGAGCTCGGTGAGGCAAGGGATGTGCCCGACGGTCAGGCAGCGCCAGCTCGGGGATGCCGCCACCTCAAGGCTGCTAGCAGGCACGTACCTGCCGGGGCTGCTGCTGTGGTTCTGCGCACGCACAGGGGACACAGGACTCTGGTGAGAGGGGCGGAGAGGCTCCCCCGAGGCCTGAAGCCTGCAGGCTGTTCCTCCCGAGAGTACACAGGCCCGAGGGATCGTGGACACACGCAGCGGGGACAGGACGTGGGGAGGCTGACAGCCTTGCGAGGAGGTTAAAGAGCTCAAGTATGCCGAGCGCCCGCGCAGCAGGGCGGCATTAAGGGTGGCGTCAGTTTATTTTGGCTGCGTTGGGTCTTCGTCGCTGCGCGCGGGCTTTCTGTAGTTGCGGCGAGCGGGGGCTACTCTTCATTGCGGTGCACGGGCTTCTCATGGCGGTGGCTTCTCTTGGTGCAGAGCACGGGCTCTAGTAGTTGTGGCACGCGGGCTCAGTAGTTGTGGCTCTCGGGCTTAGTTGCTCCACGGCATGTGGGATCTTCCCGGACCAGAGCCTGAATGCGTGTCCCCTGCATCGGCAGGAGGGTTCTGCGCCGCCAGGGAAGTCCAAGGATGGCATCATTTTAAAAGGTTCCCTCCTGCGGGGGGTTCCTCTGAGTCACTACAGCATCCAGGTGACAACTGATGAAGGCCATGGCGGGAGTCCAGAACTATCTGGGCACCTCTCTTAGTCAATATTCTTTGGTGGCAAGAAAAGGGACTCAAGTCACCCGGGGCAAAGCAAAAAGAGGATTTATCAGGAGGATTCCAGGGTAGCTCAGGAATTCAGGGAAGGAGCTGAATGGTTCAGATGCGAAGGACAGGAGTGGTGGTGGCCCAGGGTCCTGGGCAGCAGGAATCAAGCTCTCTGAATGCTAGCAGGTCCCTTCCCCACTGCATTCCCAGCCTGGCCTCTCCACCAGATGGGGGCGGGGCTGCAGACAGCGCTGCGTTCCCGTGGACACCACTCCTCGGCCAACAAGGGTGCCCTTGGCCTGTTCCCTCCAAGCTCTGGTGTCCAAATCCTTGGGAGGGACCAGGTCAGCCCTGGTGGGGGCGGCATCACTAGGACTAGGCCAGCCAGGGTCACGTGTGACTCCCAAGGCCACGACAGGAGGGGCAGGGAGAGGGAGGAAGCAGGGGCTGAGGTCCTCTCGCCCTGCCCCCAAACACAGCCGAGCGCTTGGTGCCCCGAAGCTAAATGCCCGCGGAGAGCCGCACAGCCCTGCGGTCAAGAGGACGGACACGAGCGAGACCTCCTGTGTCCGACTCAGACCCCAGCCCTGACGGCCCTGTGACGTGGGAAGTTTCGACCTCTTGGTCCCCACTTCCCTCTTCTGCAGGCGCAGGTCAGCAGCGCTAGGACTGAGCGGGTTACAGCGGCCGGGCCAGCACCGCGAGGAGAGAAAGCACTGCACAAGGGCTTCGTTGTGCTTCTAAGCTGCCCTCTTAAAATGTTCCAAAGACTGGCTGTTAGTGAGAATGGAAACGTGGGGCTTAAAGGGGCACAGTCTGTCCTCGCTAGAGGCCTAGTCTCCCTCAGGTGCCCAAGAGCAGGTGCGTGCGGCCCCAGCTGACCATGCGGCCACCCCCGGGGCCCAGACTGAGTCTCAGGGGCCGGCTGGCCAAGCGGAGTCTTGGTGCCGCGGGCTGCTAGGAGGGCAAGGCTGGCCCCAGGGGCCCACCGGAGGGTCAGGGATCCAGGAAGGGAGGAGGCTCTGGGGTCCAGACGGGGTCCTTCCCCCACCCACGCTGCGAAAGCGAAAGCAAAGCAGGGAGAATGCCAGCGTCCCTCAGGGCAGGAGGGAGGAGGCTCCCTGGCGGCAAAGCCTTCTTTCCAGACGCGGCGCCTCCTGCAGCGTCACTTGCTATCCCGGGGCCGGCGCTTCCCAGCCTGACCCCGATGGAGCCTTCTGGAAGGAGGTTCAACTCAACTAAACCAGTGCACTTCCAGGCGTGCGGTGTTGTCTTCTTTGAAGCTCACCCTGACCGAGGGCACAAACCCGGACGGAGCCACAGCCCCCGCTCTGGCCCCAGGGTCTGCCTGGGTCACGGCCCCCATCCCACCTGCCCTGCGGAGCCTCCTCGGGGGTGGGGCTGGGGGCAGGCGCTCCTGAGGCCCGTTTCCTATCACGCCCAAAGCCCTGCTGGCTTCCTCGCCCCATTTTGTCCCGACCTGGCCACCACGATGGACATTCAGTGAAGTGTCTGAACAGCTCTGGAAACTGGCCACCCGCGTTCTACTTAAGCTTTGCTTCCCAAGGAAAGCCAAGGGAGGAAATTAGAGGTCGTGTAGAGAATGACAGAAATGCCAACAGGCTGAGAAAATTCCATTTTCATTTCTTGAAAAAGCTGATAGAGGCGGGAGGGTGGAGAGAAAAAGGAATACATTTATCTTGGGCTGCCAGCCGGTCCCCAGCCACCAGCACTACCAGCTTATAAGTCCACTAGGCTCATGGCCTCGGGACCGAGACGTGTCCCTTCACCCAGTGTCCTGCCAGTCCACAAGGACAAGCCAGGAGACAAGGCAGGAGAAACACGAGATTTGTCCAAACACTCAGCACGTCACCCAGGCCTCCAGGGTGGCCTACAGGCTGGGCAGAGCCATGAGGGTGGCCGGGGTCTCCTCCCCACGCCTCCTGGGCAGTCGCTGAGGGGTGTTTGTACTGAGACAGCCAGAGGGGGAGGGATACACGCCCTCCTGGCCCTCCGATGGAATCTAGGAGATGGTGGGAAGAGCACGGACGCACACAGACACGCGGGCTTTGTGTCTTCCATCCCCTTCCCGGCCCTGGTGTCACAGGAGGAAGCGCGGATGGAGAGAGAACAGCATCTCCGTCACACGTGTGCGCGTCGGCGCCGCAGTGTGCCTTTCCCTCACAGCCAACCCCCTGACACACTTCAAGGACATTAAAAAAAAAAACACTTCTCTCTGTGGTGGAGCAGCGGCTGCTGACACCCTATATTTAGCAGCTGAGTAAGGTCAGAGGCCGGCTATGGCTTGGGGCCTGGAGATCTGATGGCAGACCCTGGGTCACCCCGAGAGCTCACCTGAACGCCATGCTGGTGCACGCACGGACCCCTGCTCCCCGTACTCTGCCCAGGTCCCCTGGCCGCCTGCACGCCACTCCCCGTCTGCTCCTCTGTGTTCCCGTAGCTCTCGAGTGTCAGCAGCCCCTGTGTGACCCATGCTCACGGCCCACCCTGCCCCCTCCCCCAGGGAGACAAGACAAGGGCTTAAGTCCTGGCTTCGCACTCCTGCCTAGAAGTCCCAGGGCAAGTCGCACCTTCTCTGAGCGTCAGCTATGAGGACTCAGGGAGATGAGCCCAAGCCAGCACGCACCTAGGTGCCTCCCCTGCCAGCCCACTGTGAACACCTGTCCTGAAAGGGCAACACACGGAGAGAAGTCCTTCCTCTCTGCACAGACCATGGGCTCCCAGAGGGAAGGGACCCTGCCTCACATCCGTCTGTTCCAGCACCTGGCCTAGGGGCCAGCACGTGGCCCAGGGCCACACTGGCTGTACTCCCACCGGCCAGGAGACGCAGGGGCGCTGAGTGTACCCCAACTCAGGGCGCCTCTCGGCCTCGTTCCATGGAACTGAGTGTGAGCATGGGGGGCGTGCAGAGGTGGCGCGGAGCATGTGCGGAAGCTGACACACCTGCACCTGCCCTGGTACACTGCCATGGTTGGCACAGGCGTGTGGGGTGGGCCTGGGACCCAGAAGCTCCATGTGGTCACTAGGTTAGATCTGAGCTCAACTGGAGAACCCAGCTGAGGAACAGCTGAGGCCTCACTGATCCCGTCCCCACCTGCCAAGGTGCCAGGGCACGGCTGGAGGCACGGCTCCGTAAGGGGACAGCAAGCTGGAGGTGACACCAAAGCCATAAACCTGGGATGCTCGCTGAACCCAGGGAAAGGAACGTTTTGTTTGGCCCTGAGTTAGTGTCCATTTTTGAAAGTCTCCACATACAAATGCCTGTTTCCACACCGACCGGCACTGAGGCTGCCCCACGTGCACACGCGGCCCCCTCCCTGGCTTCCGCCTCTGGCCCTGGTGCCGTAGGTCAGGGCCGTCTCTCACTGTGCTTAAGCTCTCTGTCTCTATCTGGACCAAGGGCAGTGCCACCCTTGCTGCCCAGATGCCATCCCGCCTCATGTGTCTGCACCCACACCGCTGCCCCCCGCCCAGCACTGCCCCACCACCCACCTCGGCCCAGGCCCGACGTGGCGCCGGTAATGACCACCACGGCGTTCCGGACGTCGGCTCTTGTGCGCAGCCACTGCAGCAGCTTGCAGAGGCTGAAGACGCCCACGCAGCCCAACAGCAGGGGCACGGTGGCCGTGGAGGTGATGAAGTCCATGATCCTCGCCCTCAGCAGACTCTTTCTGGAAGAACAAACCAGATAAAGCAGTGACGAGGTGGGAGGACGCCAGGGACTCACCAACCCTCCTCCCCCAAGTCTGACACAGAGCCCAGATCTCTCGCGCAGACCTCAGCTCTGAGCCCGTCAGTGTCTCCCCAGGCCCCGCGCCCCGTGTGGACCGTTCAGCGTGGTGGAACCAGTCTCCTCTCTGCACGGATGCGAGCGGGCGGCGGGGCGCAGACGCGCGTCGCCCAGGCAGGCTGAGGACCAGCTCCTGAAGTGTGAAGGAGGCCCCAAGCCTCCTGCAGAAATCTGTTTTGAGGGACTTAATACCAGCCGGTATCGTATCATTTTCAATTCCTGATATTCGTGAAACTAGGAAAGTTCTTCTAAACACTTTTCTTAAAAGGAAAACGGAGCCGTACCGATCGATCCTTACACTGCTCCCCTGGACAGGCTCCTCCACGGCCACAGGCCTCCGGATGCCTGGGCGACTCACGGCAGTGGAGGCAGCCCTCTGCCAAGTGCGCGCAGACTCAGGCCGCAGAGTGGAGGCCCCGCTGCACTGTGGCCTGTGCCCACCAAGTGCCACTGGCGAGCTGCGTCAGCCGGACCAATCAGGAGCCCACGGCAGCGTGGCGAGCGCTACCATGCGGGGTCCGCGCTTAGGAAACATCCGTTCCTTCTACAACTGCCCCTCCCTTCCCCATTCCCACCCTCCACGGCCCTGGGCCCAGAGCAGCAGCCAACAGGGGAGACACGGGGCTACAGGGACGCTGAGGAGGAGCTATGGCGGAGCAGCAGCGCGCATGCCGCCTTGGGATGCCCCCGGGCCCCCAGGACAAGGATGTGAGAAGCACGGCAGCTTCTGGGGGAGGAAGGGGCTGCGACGTAAGTGCACAGCGCCCGCGAACAAGCCTGCAGCCTTCAATCATAAGCCCTCGCCCACCTCCCAAGCCCTCAACTCCGCATATTTAAAAACCTATCTGCTCCCTTCCCAAGACAGCACCCACCCTGTGGATACCATGAAGCCAAGAACACACAGATCCCAGCACGCATCCGCCTGTGCCCGGAGCTGCTTTGACTCTGAAGTCCAGGTTTGGGAGGGGCCGTCCCGATCTAAGCTAAAAGGTTCTGCTCCGGTTTGAACCGTCAACTAAGCTAGTTTAGTATTTAGCTTGATTTTTCACCTCCCTTTCCAAACACACCCGAATTCTTGATCACTATAAAAAATGAACATCCTTGGACGAACATCTGCAAAAATGACTCTTTCCTATCAACCTCCACTTAATCTACTTCTGAAAGACGCCGGCTACCGTCTGCTAAGTGGACACATTTCCCTCTTACCCTACACTGTGCCAAACCCACAGGTGGACGCCCTGGCAATCCAAGTGGATTCTGAAGTGCCGAGCTCATTACCCGGGTACCACTGGCACCAACCCCTGCCCTCAACTAGACATTCAGGCAGGGCCGAGTCCCAGGGGAGAGGTGAGGACCCAAAGATCCTTTGTTTGGGGGCTTCCCTGGTGGTCCAGTGGTTAATAAGAGTCCGCCTTCCAAAGCAGGGGACGTGAGTTTGATCCCTGGTCAGGGAACTAAGATCCCACATGCCATGGGGCAACTAAACCTGCGCTCTAGAGCCCGTGCACCACAACTAGAGAGCCCATGTGCCACAACTACTGAGCCCACGCACCCTGAAGCCTGTGCACTACAACTAGAGAGAAGCCCACGTGCCGCATCTAAGACCCAACGCAGCCAAATTAATTAATTGATTAATTAAAAAAACAAAAACGAAGATCCTTTGTTTGGCACCTGGTAGTACTCAGAGAGGCTTAGAGCAGGCAGGAGCACCTCCGCCAGTCCGTGGGTCTGTGGGTGTGCTGCCCGGGGGCCTTCACAGGGCACAGCCCCTGAAGACGGCAGGCTGTGGGGTGCATTTCAGCCCAGCGGGACAGCTGTGCGGGAAGAGCTTTATCCCCAGGGCAATCCCACATCCTTATACCATGTAGGTCCCAAGGTGGACCACCCTGCTTGGCTCAAATTACCCGGGGCCCAGACAATGCCCAGGAAGCCCAGGGAGGTGGAGACACTGCTCAGGAAAAGACAACCGGCTCAGCCTCTGGGTCTGTGGGTGGACACAGGCCCATGGAGATCACAGCCCTGTGGAGTCTGCCTGTCTCAGACCCATAACCTGGGGCTAAGTCAGAACTTCACTGAAGGCTACAAGGGACCAAGCACCAATATGCAGCCCTATTGCCTCTAAAAATTCAGAGGTTTCAGAGACCACCTGGAAAACACCAACTAATGGCAATGGCAGCACAGGGGTTGCAAAGATGAGCCCTTGCCTCCTGGCCGGGTTCACATCCTGGCTCAGCTACTCACCAGCCTGGGTCAAGGCCACACCGCTGAGGCCTCGGCACCTCTGTCTGTAAAACAGGTTCGTTGGACTTCCCTGGTGGCACAGTGGTTAAGAACCTGCCTGCCAGTGCAGGGGACACGGGTTCGAGCCCTGGTCCGGGAAGATCCCACGTGCCGCAGAACAAACTAAGCCCGTGTGCCACAACTACTGAGCCTGTGCTCTAGAGCCTGCGAGCCACAACTACTGAAGCCTACATGCCTAGAGCCCGTGTTCTGCAACATGAGAAGCCACTGCAATGAGAAGCCCGCGCACTGCAACAAAGAGTAGCCCCCGCCCGCTGCGACTAGAGAAAGCCTGCTCACAGCAACGAAGACCCAACACAATCAAAAATAAATTTAAAAAAAAAACAGGTTTGTTGTGGTCTGATGAATTAACACATAGAAGTGTGTGTGCAGTCCCTGGCTCAGGGTAAGAGCTCAGTAAACACGGCTGGCACCAGCATCATCATGACCCATCACTAACTGAAAGCCAGCAATCGGATTTCCAAGGTTGTCTGAAAGGGGCCCTGGTTTATGACATAAAGCAAACTCATTAAACATATAGTTCACTATAATTTAATTTTTATGGCTTCATAAGCCCTCTGGTTTAATTAAATGAACAACTAGGAAGAAAGAGACCCAACTTTGTCAGGAATCAGAATCCCATATCCCAAGTTTTGTAACAGAAGATGTGGCCAAACATGGGAATTCCCTGATGGTCCAGTGGTTAGGACTCCGTGCTCTCAGTGCCAAGGGCCCAGGTTCGATCCCTAGTTGGGAAACTAAAATCCCACAAGCTGCACGGCATGGCCAAGAAAAAGAAAGAAAGAAAGGAAAGGAAATGTGGCCAAAGCAAACCTAAAGTCAGCAGAAAGAAGGAGATAATAAAGATCAGAGAGGAAATAAATAAAATAGAGATTAAAAAAAATAGAAAAAAAAATCAATAAAACCCAGAGCTGGTTCTTTGAAAGGGTAAACAAAAATTAACACACCAATGGCCGGGCTCCCTAAGAAGGAAAGAGAGAAGACCCAAATAAACAAAATACGAAATGAAAGAGGAGGAATCACAACTGATACCACAGAAATACAAAAAAACCATGAAAGAATACTATGAACACTTATATGCCAATAAATTTGACAACCTAGAAGAAATGGACAACTTTCTAGAAACATACAGCCCACCAAACTGAATCAAGAAGAAATAGATAACTTGAACAGACCAATCGTTAGAAGTGAAATAAAATCTGTAAAAACAAATGACCAAACAAAACTCCCTACAAAGTCCAGGGCCAGATGGCTTCACAGGCGAATTCTACCAAACATACAAGGAAGAACTTACACTGATCCTGCTCAAACTCTTCTAAAAGACTGAAGAGGAAGAAACACTCGCAAAGACATTCTATAAAGCCACAAGCACCCTGATACCAAAACCAAAGATACTATCAAAAAAGAAAATTATAGGCCAATACCTTTGATGAATATAGATGCAAAAATCCTCAACAAGATATTAGCAAACTGGGGCTTCCCTAGTGGCGCAGTGGTTGAGAGTCCGCCTGCCAATGCAGGCGACACGGGTTCGTGCCCCGGTCCGGGAGGATCCCACATGCCGCGGAGCGGCTGGGCCCGTGAGCCATGGCCGCTGAGCCCGCGCGTCCGGAGCCAGTGCTCCGCAACGGGAGAGGCCACAGCAGTGAGAGGCCCGCGTACCGCAAAAAGCTAAATAAATAAAAATAAATAAATAAATAACAAGGTCCTACTGTACGGCGCAGGGAACTACATTCAATATCCTTTGATAAACCATAATGGAAAAGAATATGAAAAACAATACGTGTATCTATAACTGAGTCACTTTGCTGTACAGCAGAAGTTAACACAACACTGTAAACCAACTATAATTCAATAAACTTAAGAAAAATAAAAAAGAAACAAACAAAATGCGGCCAACACACCAGTCATGGAGGCCAACACAGCAAAGAGAGAGCAGACAAGGGCCACAGTGTGCTGTCCACCCCTTTCTCATACCCAGGGGAGGATCAGGATGAAGATAAGCCCACCCAGCAAGGCGCCCCACTGAGACAACCAGAGCTCCACGCACCTGTTCGAAGCCCAAGCCAGCAACCCTTGACGTGAAGAAAAGAGGGAAACCACACACCGTCTTGTACGTGCCTGGTACTCCTTGAGCACCTGACCCAACGTCGCAAGCCAGCCTTGGTCGCCTGGCCCCAGGGGCCACTCTGCCCGAGGCAAATATGGCACCAGGCTAGGGGGCCCATCCTCAGCCCACCTTCTGTAAGGACAGTGCATCTGCATTCAGTCTGGCAAGTTCTCACAGAATCAGAACATAAACTATAAACCAGTGCAGCTTTGCCCAGTAACTCAGGATGATGGTGGGAAAAGACACCCCAGAGCAAGCCACTAACTTTAGAGTCAGGTTCGACTTCAGCATAACTCCCCTGACCAGGTGAAGCTGCTAATATAGACAATCTCAACTCTTCCTGGGAGTTTTTCAAATTCTTAAAGATCTCCCACCTGTCATTCTGTTCTGCAGTACCCATGGCCACACCGATGGGCCCTGGGTCCCCCAGACTCTCAGAGGTAGCTGTGCCAACTCCTTCCTGTCTCACCCTCAGCAGTTATGATGGCCAAGAGAGCTAGACAAGGAAGTAGCTCAGACCCACTGACTTGCTGTGGTGTCTGGGGGCCTTCTTTGAGCAAAAGGGACAGCTCCCAAGTGGAAGAAAGGAACTAAGTCTTGGCTGGCCACATTTCCAGATCAGGAAATAGATCTCCTATGTAAAGCAAGGTCAAAAGGGGCCTGGGTTTTTTTGAAAATGGCATATAACATGCTTATAAATTTTGCATTTTATGCCAAAATGCTTCTTAAAACTGCTAGTTTCAGATATAACTGGAAGACAAGACTGGTGGTAAAAAAAAAAGGGAGTGGGCAAACAATCTTGCTCACGATTCCCAGCATTTGGAGGTGAGCTTATAGCACAGAGGGACAGTCAGCCCAGCAGTGCTGTGAGCCAGAGCCAAAAGCAGGACAGGCACGTGCAGAGAGGGGAGGCAGGCTCCGCCCACCCACACCAGCCACGCCCACTCACTCCCCACACAGGAAGTGACCAGAGAGAGGAAGTCACGGGCCCAGGTGTCTGCCTGTGTTTTCTCGCAGCACACACAACGGCGCTCCAGACCTAAGTCAAAAGAGTGTGAAGGTGGAAAAGCACCTTCACAGGTGCCTGTCACTTGGGCCAGGCGGCCGGAAAGTCTGTGGGTCTGCACTGCTCTCCTCCTTTCTACTGAGGCTTTGGGAACCTCAAACTAGAAACAAGACCATCACCGAGAAACCAACTCGGAGCAGGCACGTCACCTCTTATGCCATCTGTTCCATTCTCAACCCTTTGGCCAAAATTCTACATTGCATTTCACAGATGGAATCTGTTCCTAAGATTCCTTTCTTCTCTCAGTTACAAAAATAAAATAAATTGAACCGTCAATAAAAACAAGTTGTTAGAATCTACTCAGAAACCACACATGGAAATTAAACCATTAAGAGCTACATCTGAAAATCAAAGGAGGGGATCTGAAAACCCTCCAAAGTGAAAAATGATAATGAGGGACTTCCCTGGTGGCGCAGTGGTTAAGAATCTGCCTGCCAATGCAGGGGACACAGGTTCGAGCCCTGGTCCAGGAAGATCCCACATGCCGCGGAGCAACTAAGCCCGTGTGCCACAACTACTGAGCCTGCGCTCTAGAGCCCGCGAGCCACAACTACTGAGCCTGTGTGCCACAACTACTGAAGCCCACACCCCTAGAGCCCGTGCTCCGCAACAAGAGAAGCCACCACAATGAGAAGTACGCACACCACAACCAAGACCCAGCGCAGCCAAAGATAAAATTAATTAATTTTAAAAAAATGATAATGAGTTCAGGTCTGGAAGGATTAGTCATGAAATAAGTTGCCATGTTATGCACAAGAAAATCAGGCTAAAGGGCAGAGAGGGGTTCCAACTGGACGGCAGGACTGAGGCCACAGGGCAAGGAGGGGCTTGGCAGCAAAAGCAGTCAGGCTCAGTTCCCACAGCCCACATCCACTCTTGTGTGTTAGCGCTGACAGCCAGCTGTTCTATTACAGGTGACGTTAAGCTACAGGTCATGCTTATGACCCATATCTGAAAATACGTATCTAATTTCAGAAAGTAAAAGCAGAGTAAAGCCACTCTTTCTTGGTCTCAAGTGTATGAGAAGCAGCAGCTAAGGCCGTCTCTGACTGAAAAGAAAAGATAGCATCCTACCTCAGACAGCAGATACTTCACCAGTGCCAGGTCTACTCTGGTCTTTTGACCCAGGGCAGAGTAACTTGGACCAGAGGATACCTTCAGGTCAGCAGGCCCTCTCTGGAATGCTGGAACGAGCCATGAACGAGTGGTCTGTGGGGTGTATTTTGGGATGCAGCCTTAGGGCCCCCAGTTTAAAGGAGTGCAGGCTGGCATTAGTGAAGACAGAACCAAGAGGAAGGCCTGCGAGTATTTCAGACCAGGTCCTGAGCATCCAGTCCTGGAGAAGCGAGCAATGCTCTCCAGTAAGATGCTGGGCCCCCGCCGCACAGCATGCCCAGCCTGGGAGGGTGGGATGAGAGGTGCTGAGCACAGCTCCAGACCCTGCAGCGCGGGCTCCTGACACTTGGACAGGGTGCTGGAGGCTAACCGTTTATTATGGGTCAAAGTCTTTGTCCAGTTTTTAAAAACAGCACTTATGATAGCTACCTAGACACATTGTCACAAAAAACAATTTTGGTTTCTTTTTTTTTTTTTTTAGTTTATTATTTATTATTGGCTGTGTTGGGTCTTTGTTGCTGCACACAGGCTTTCTCTAGCTGTGGCGAGCAGGGGCTACTCTTCATTGTGGTGCACGGGCTTCTCGTTGCAGTGGCGTCTCCTGTTACGGAGCACGGGCTCTAGGCACGCGGGCTTCAGTAGTTGTGGCTTGCGGGCTCTAGAGCTCAGGCTCTGTAGTTGTGGCGCAAGGGCTTAGCTGCTCCGCTGCGCATGGGATCGTCCCGGACCAGGGCTCGAACCCGCGTCCCCTGCATCGCCAGGTGGACTCTCAACCACTGCGCCACCAGGGAAGCCCCACAGTTTTGGTTTCTATTGTGCTTTATAAAATGAATTTAGTATTACTGGAAGATGCCTGAGTGATCTTGCCCTCTTTCCCAGAGCACACAAGAGGCCCAGACCCCTCGACGGAAACCACACAAGGCGCCCACTGTGAGTGTAAAGCAGAAAAAGTACCAAGTTGGCACTGGGGAGCAGGGTTCAGGTTCACCCTGTCATGTCCCTGCTGTGTGACGCAAGCAGATTTATTCTCTGCAACTAAGTGTCTTAACTTCAAAATGGGGGTGATTATTCCAATGAGAAACCACATGGGAAGCACTCTGTAAATGCTAAGGTCCTGCTGACTCATAAGCTAACTGAAAAAAAGCAATAAAACATTTCCAGAGAGGATTTCAGACAGGAACCGGGCAAAGGCAGCCAGGCTGGCAGCTGGGTTTTTTTGGCTGCACCACGCGGCCTGTGGGATCTTAGTTTCCTGACCAGGGGTCAAACCTGCGCCCCCTTCATTGGAAGCATGGAGTCTTAACCACTGGACCACCAGGTAAGTCCCCACACAGGCAGCGTTAACGGCGTTTCGTAAAAAGACAAAGCTCCCTACTTTACATCCACACCTCACGTGCTGAGCATCCTCTCAGCTCCAGGATGGCTCTGGCTCACCTGTTCACCTAAGGCACATGAGGTACCATTCACACCGCGTGCTGGCGGGGCCGGGTCTGCAGGGCGATGGACCAAGAAGACGTGGGTGCTGACCTCATGAAGCTCACCGCCTAGACAGAGTGGCGATAAACAAAGAAACACAAAAATTAAACGACTGGAATTGTGATAAGGTGGCCTGTCTAGAGGATGAGCCTCACCTGAAGCTTTGATTCAAAGTCAAAACCACCCGAGCTGGTGTGCTGGCCACAGGGCACACAACCGGCCCAGGGCAGCCCTAGCTAGTGACTCCTCCGTTTTAGGAGAGAACACTTTCTAACCCATTCCATGAGACCAGCATTACCCTGATACCAAGAAAAAACACTGTAAGAAAACTACAGAACAATATCCCTTTTGAAGAGTGACACCAAACTCCTCAACAAAAAAAACTAACAAACTGAATTTAGCAGCATAGTAAAAGGATTATACATCCTGACCATGTGGGATTTGTTCCTGGAATGCAAGGATCCTACAACATATGAAGATGATCAACAATATACCGCATCAACTGAAGGAAAAAACCACACGATCAACTCAACTGACGCGGAAAAAGCACTTGATAAAATTTAACACCCTTTCGTGATAAAAGCACTCAACAAATAGGAATACAAGGAAACTACTCAACACAGTAAGAGCCATACATTAAAAACCCACATCAAACATCAGACTCAATGGTAAAAGAGTGAAAGCTTTTCTTCCAAGATCAGGAACAAAGCAAGGATGCCAACTTTCACCACCTCTATTCAACATAGTACTGAAAATTCTAGCCAGAGCAATTAGGAAAGAAAAAGAAATAATAGGCATCTAAATTGGAAAGGAAGAAGTAAAATTATCTGTTTGCAGGTGATATGATCTTGTATGTAGGAAACCCTAAGGACTCCACAAAAATGTGTTTAAAATGTGTTAGAATAAATTTATTCAGCAAAGTAGCAGGACACAAAGTCAACACAAAAAAATCGGTTGTATCTCTATACACACAAAAACAATTCCATTTACAATAACAACTAAAAGAATTAAATACTTAAGAACTAACTTAACCAAGGAGGTGAAGACTTGTACAATGAAAACTGCAAAATACTACGGAAAGAAATTAAACAAGACATAAATGAATGGAAATACATCCCATGTTCATGGAGTGGAACACTTATTACTATTAAAATGTCAATACCGATCAAAGCAACCTGCAGATTCAATTCAATCCCTATCAAAATCCCAACAATGCCTTTTGCAGAAAGAGAAAAACTCATCCTAAAATTCACATGGAATCTCAAAGGTCCCTGAATAGTCAAAAGAATCTTGGAAAAGAACAAAGAAGCTGGAAGAACCACTTCTTGATACCAAAACTTACTATAAAGCTAGAGTAATCAAAATTGTGTGGTGTTGGCACAAAGACAGGCACAGACCAATGGAATAGAGAGGCCAGAAATAAATCTTTGCATATATGGTCAAATAATTTTTGACAGGAATGTCAAAACCATTCAATGGGGAAAAAACAGTCTTTCAAACAAATGATGCTAAGAAAACTGGATATCCAGTGACTTACCTGGCAGTCCAGTGATTAAGGCTGTGCTTTCAATGCACGGGGCATGGGTTTGATCACTGGTTGGGGAAATAATATCCCACATTCCGCATGGCACAGCCGAAAAATAAAAAATTTAATTTAATTTAATTTTAAAAAAACTGGATATCCACTTGCAAAAGAACAAAATTGGACCCTTATACAAAAATTAACTCAAAATGGATCAAGGATCTAAATGTAAGACTTAAAACATGTTTCTTACAAGAAAACATAGGCAAAAGCTTCATGACATTGGATTTGGTAATGATTTCTTGGATAAGACTCTATAAATGCATAGGTAACAAAAGAAAAACCAGATAAATTGGTTCATGAAAAATTTTAAATGTTGTGCAGTAAAAGACACTATTCACACAGTAAAACGATAACCCACAGGGTAGCAGAAAATATTTTCAAATCATATATCTGATAAGGGAGCAATATCTAAAATAGAGAACTCCTAAAATTTAAAACAAAACAAAAACCACCTGATTCAAAACTGGGCAAAGGGGGCTTCCCTGGTGGCGCAGTGGTTGAGAATCCGCCCGCCAATGCAGGGGACACGGGTTTGAACCCTGGTCCGGGAAGATCCCACGTGCTGTGGAGCAACTAAGCCCGTGTGCCACAACTACCGAGCCTGCGCTCTAGAGCCTGTGAGCCACAACTACTGAGCCCATGTGCTACAACTACCGAAGCCCGTGCGCCTAAAGCCCGAGCTCCACAACAAGAGAAGCCACCACAATGAGAAGCCCGTGCACCACAATGAAGAGTAGCCCCCACTCGCCACAACCAGAGAAAGCCCGCGTGCAGCAACGAAGACCCAATAAATTAAAAAAAAAAAAAAAAGGCAAAGGACTTGAACAGACATTTCTCAAAAGAAGACATAAAAACAGCCAATAGGTATATGAAAAGATGCTCAATATCACTAGTCATTAGTGAAATGCAAATAAAAACTATAATGAGATACCACCTCACACCCATTAGAATGACTACTATCAAAAAACCAGAAAATGGTAAGTGGGAGGATATGGAGAAATTAGAACCCTATGCACTGCGGGTGAGAATGTAAAGCAGTACGGCCACTGAAAAAAAAGTATGGAGGGGCTTCCCCGGTGGTGCAGTGGTTAAGAATCCACCTGCCAATGCAGGGGACATGGGTTCGAGCCCTGGTCCGGGAAGATCCCACATGCCGCGGAGCAACTAAGCCCGTGAGCCACAACTACTGAGCCTGCGCTCTAGAGCCCGTGAGCCACAACTACTGAGCCCGCATGCCACAACTACTGAAGTCCGGGCGCCTAGAGCCCGTGCTCTGCAACAAGAGAAGCTATCCAATGAGAAGCCTGTGCACCGCAATGAAGAGTAGCCCCCGCTCGTCGCAACTAGAGAAAAGCCCGCGCACAGAATCAAAGGCCCAACGCAGTCAAAAATAAATAAATAAATTTATTTTTTTTAAAAAAAGTATGGAGGTTCCTCAATAAAATTAAAAATAGAATTATCATATGATCCAGCAATTCCGCTGCTGGGTATATACTCAAAAGAATTGAATGCAGGGTCTCGAAGAGCTATCTGTACACCCATGCTCACAGCAGCATTATTCACAATAGATAAAACACAGAAACAACCCAAGCGTCCACCAACCAATGAATGGATAAGCAAAATGTGATATGTACATACAATGGGATATCACTCAGCTTTAAAAAGGAAGGAAACTCTGACACATGCTACAATACGGATGAACCTTGAGGACACTATGCTAAGTGAAATAAGCAAGACACAAAAGCAAATACTGTATGAATCCACTTACATGAGATACTTAGAGTAGTCACATTCTTAGAGACAGAAAGTAGAATGGGAGTTGCCAGGGGCTGGGAGCAGGGAGGGAAATGGGGAGTTATTTTTTAATGGGTACAGAATTTCAGTTTTGTAAGATGAAAAGAATTCTGGAGACAGATGGCGGTGATGGTGGTACAACATTATAAATGTATTTAACACTTCTGAACTATACACTTAAAAATGGTTAAGATCGGGCTTCCCTGGTGGCGCGGTGGTTGAGAGTCCGCCTGCCGATGCAGGGGACACGGGTTTGTGCCCCGGTCTGGGAAGATCCCACATGCCACAGAGCAACTGAGCCTGTGCGCCACAACTACTGAGCCCGCGAGCCACAACTACTGAGCCCGTGTGCCAAAACTACTGAAGTCTGCGCGCCTAGAGCCCATACTCTGCAACAAGAGAAGCCACCGCAATGAGAAGACCGCGCACCGCAACTAGAGAAAGCACTCAAGAAGCAACGAAGACCAAACGCAGCCAAAAATTAAAAATAAATTAATTTTTTATAAAAGATGGTAAATTCAAATTATGTATATGTTATTACCATAAAAAATTTTTAAGTGTGTCATTCATAAAGGATTAAACATTAAATGCTATCTAATTTCAAGTAGGCTCATGGTTGAAATCAGATTATTTTAAAATTCTAACAAATTAGTTTCCTCATGAATTTGGATAAATTATTTGCCCACTGTTCTCTCTCTTAGACAATTTATTTAGGATGACGGTTCACTCTGAGTTCCAAGGGTTTTTTTTGTTATTAATTAATTTATTTACTTATTTGGCTGTGCCGGGTTTTAGTTTCAGCATTTGGGATCTTCGTTACGGCATTCGGGATCTTTAATGGCAGCATGCAAACTCTTAGCTGTGGCATATGGGATCTAGTTCCCTGACCAGGGATCGAACCCAGGCCCCCTGCATTGGGAGTGCGGGGGAGTCCCCCAAGTTATTTTTGGAACTGGGAAACATCACTGTGAAATTTAACTAGGAAATGCCCTTTACTCTGAAGCAGTTTTTAATAATGCTTCCACTTAAAACTTAGAGTGCCCTGACTTTAATGCCAGAAAACATATGGAAAGGAATCTCACGTTCTGGAGGACTAAAGGAGGAGGGGAGCATAATAACCTGAGAGGGTTTTCCAGAGCCAACTTCTAAGCTTTCATTTAAAAATAGCCTAGCCGGTGACCTATCACTTTATTTCCCAGCATCCCACCAAATAGCTCCCTAAGGACAGGGCCACGTCGCCTCAGGACATGTCCACAGTAAGCCATCAAACAATCTGTTTATTTCACCAAACACTGTTGGCAGATTTACTTTTCTCCATACATATTTCCCTCCTTATTTCTCTCTCAGAGCCTTTTCAGGATTGAAAAAAATTACTTGGCAAATTCCAGAGCCTATATTAAAAGAAAAAAAAAACCTTAAATCGAAAACATATTTTGTACATTCACCATGTTTATTGCTAGGGTATGTAACAGCATAAAGGCTTTTTTTTTTTTCCTATCTTCTAAGTGCTTTTATTATAATGGGTATTGAATTTTTTGACAGGCTTTTCAGCATCTAGAGAAATAATCATATCATTGTTCCTAATAGTTAATAATGCTGTATAAGATACTAATCAATTTCCCAATATTGAACCAACCTTGCATTCATGGAGTACATCCCACTTGCTCATTTTATTTTCTTTGAAACAAAAGGAAAAAAAAATCACTCAAGGAGAATTAGGCAGTTCCTTAAAAAAAGACTGCTCATAAGCCATTTCCCACAAATGAAATAGAAATCTTTTAGTAATCAAGTGAGTTTTTAAAGAATGGCTTTGACTTTTACATTATGGTAAATTAATGGGCAAAGAACAGTCTTTTCAATAAATGATGCTGGAACAACTGGATATCCACAAACTGAAGAATAAAGTTGGAACCTTACAGAACACAATATATAAAAATTAACTCAAAATGATCGAAGACCTAAATGTGAGAGCTAAAATTATAAAATACTTTAAAGAATATTTAAGTGTAAATCTTCATGATCTTGGATTAAGCAATGATTTCTTAGCTATGACACTACAGCAAAAGCAACAAAAGAAAAAGATAAATTGAACATCAAAATTGAAAACTTCTGTGCTTCAAAGAAAACTATCAAAAAAGTGAAGACAACCAACAGAATGGGAGAAAATATTTGCACATCATGTATCTCATAAGGGTCAAGTGTCCAGAATATAAAAAGAACTCGTGCAACACAAGAATAAAAGATAACCCAGATAAAAAAATGAGCTGCTGCTTCTCTAAACTTTCTTTTCCAAAGAAGATATACTAGGTGAAAAACTGAAAGCATTTCCTCTAAGATCAGGAACAAGACAAGGATGTCCACTCCCACCACTCTTATTCAACACAGTTTTGGAAGTCCTAGCCACAGCAATCAGAGAAGAAAAAGAAATAAAAGGAATACAAATTGGAAAAGAAGAAGTAAAACTGTCACTGTTTGCAGATGACATGATACTATACAAAGAGAACCCTAAAGATGCCACCAGAAAACTACTAGAGCTAATCAATGAATTTGGTAAAGTTGCAGGATACAAAATTAATGCACAGAAATCTCTTGCATTCCTATACACTGATGATGAAAAAAGGCTGATAACGGCAAACAAGTTCAAACTACTGGTAAGCAGTGTTCAATCACTTCAGCTGCCATCAGCGGTCTCTCCCTCCAGTAAGCAGTTTAGTGGCCACGTCTCAGGTTACTGTGAACTTAAGAAGATGGAAGGGATAGCTCAGGTAGAATCTAAAGGAGAGTTTGTTGAATTTACTACCTCGGTGAGTGGAAAGCAGCTTCCAAG
The DNA here is from genome assembly GCF_949774975.1 of Lagenorhynchus albirostris. Taxonomy (NCBI): domain Eukaryota; kingdom Metazoa; phylum Chordata; class Mammalia; order Artiodactyla; family Delphinidae; genus Lagenorhynchus; species Lagenorhynchus albirostris. The sequence continues at coordinate 552,014 of NC_083114.1, forward strand.
CTAAATGTACATGCCATTCAATCTCAATTTCCATCCCCACATTTATGACCTTCCAGAACAGATTAGTGGAGAGTTCATTTCTGCATTAAAATCATAACTTTACCTACCAAATATCTCATACATGAAGAACTGGTGTTAAAAACAAGAAAACATGCTCAAAGTGGAGTCACCGACGCTGAGCCCCACATCACCAAACTTCACTTAATTAGTTTCAGCCTCTCCCAGAAATGGAATCTTAAACCAGGGAATCAGGAATCGCCTGGTCAGCACAGTGAGGTCATCTGCCTGGCGGACCCCTGCATCCCTTAAAGGGGGGTGGCCTCGCCACAACCAACCTGCTTTTTCCCAAGTAGAGCTTCCTGTTCCCGCTCCTTCTACCTGTAAAAGTCTTTCACTTCGTACAGCTCCTCGGAGCTCCTCTCTATCTGCTAGATGGGATGCTGCCCGATTCATGACTCAAAGAAAGCCAGTAACATCTTTAAAACGTACTCAGTTAGAGATTCCCCTGGTGGCGCAGTGGTTAAGAATCTGCCTACCAGTGCAGGGGACACGGGTTCAAGCCCTGGTCCGGGAAGATCCCACATGCTGCGGAGCAACTAAGCCCGTGTGCCGCAACTACTGAGCCTGCGCTCTAGAGCCCGCGAGCCACAACTACTGAGTCGGCATGCCACAACTACTGAAGCCCACACGCCCTAGAGCCCATGCTCTGCAACAAGAGAAGCCACCACAATGAGAAGCCCGTGCACCACAACGAAGAGCAGCCCCCGCTCACGGCAACCAGAGAAAGCCCAGGCGCAGCAACAAAGACCCAACACAGCCAAAAAGATATATATTAATTAATTAAAAAAAAATTTACTCAGTTGAATTTTATGTTTTAACAATGGGTAGGAGTGAGAAATGGCATTATTGACATTAAAGAGGACAAGTCCTGGAAGGGTTAACTACCAGAGACAAGAGTTCTGACTGGAAACCAGCAGGATCTGTATCTGTATTTTTCTTTAAATCAATGTACAAGAAATTATGGGCTAGATGTGACCACCTGCAGGCATCCTAAGTATGCACAACTCCATGGAACTCACTTAACGATCATCTCCAGAACGATGCCCATACTGTGAGAGCTCCAGTCCAACATTTTTCTGCACTGTTGAAGTCAATTTTTTAAACTGACTTTTCCCTGTTGCAAAAAGGGAAAGAGATTTTTCTCTTTTTCTTAGAGCATTTCTCTGAAAAACCTAGAGTTTGTAAGTCCTTCCTCTGTCCCTTTGGTATGTAAGCAAACCTTTTTAAAGGCTAAATAAGCTAGCTCCAGCCACAAGTAAAACCCAAGAATTTTTTTCTGAAGGGCCTGGGAGCCATCTCTCTTAAGGTAACGTCGTGGGAGTTTAGCCTAGGCACCTCGACTACCGGCTCATAGAAATTAAGGATGTTTTACTTTTCTTTCAGAGAAAGGCAACTGACTAGCACAGACGGCCACCCCAACCACCAGGTAAATTTAGGATGAAAACACATACAGCAAGTGGTGTTGCCTAGTCTTTTCACAAGAGAACAAATTACCATTAATCTTGAGATTATGTATGTAATGGGCTGTAAATGGTGGGTTGTTTTTTTTCTGTTTTTGTAGTCTCATTTGCAGATTACCTGTGTTGTATCCCAGTTTCGGTTAATGACTGAATAACAGAATTCTTTTCTTTCCGCATTTGTGGAGAGCATTTCCTAGGTTGGCAGGAGATTTTATTTGTACCTTTTCCCAACATAAATGTGGACTGGACCACCTCACAGGTCCCACCTTGACAGCTCCCTCAATAAGGAAAGGTGGGGACTTGCCCGGCGGTCCAGTGGTTAAGACTCCACGCTTCACAGGTTCGATCCCTGGTCAGGGAACTAAAATCCTACATGCCCCACAGCACAGCACCCCCCTCCGCAAAAAAACATGGGAAAGGTGTTCCTCTCTGACAAGAGCTTTAGAGACTCAGCCATTCCGGTCATGTGAGTGCCAGACCTTCCTACATCCCTGCCTTTGTGACACCCCACCTGGATCATTGCAAAGACGTCTTACTCAAAACTGAACTCATGTCCTTCCTCTGAGTTCTGATCTCAGATACACAGGCCAGAAAATTAATCAGCCCTGAACCTCCTCTTCCATCTTACCCCAGAGTGAACCTATTACCAAGCCCCACTGATCCTACCTTTTAAACAGCCCTCACACCCATCGACTTCCGTCTCCGCCGAGGGAGAAGCCAGAGTGATCTTTCATAAACACACACCTGCTGGTTCTACTCCCTGAATGAGACTCCTCAGTGGCCTCCCACCATCCTTAGGAGAAGCTCCAGATACTTGGCATGACCTGTGAGGCCTGCATGGTCTGACCCCTGCCTACCTCTCCAACCCCATCTCCCTGAGTCACTCCCCCTCCCTCTCCGTCCTCCAGCCCCAACTGGGAGCTTAAGCTCCAGGAGGACACAGACGATGTCTATTTGCTCATGCTATGTCCCTAGCACAGTGCCTAGCACATAGTAGATGGTAAACAAACACATCTGAAGAATAATATTGGTAAAACAACTGTAGCATCTTAAATGGAAAGCAAGTAAAACATGAATTAAATTAATAACTATCCTTAAACGTTTGCATCCTAGGTAGCTAACATAGGACTTGGACCATTGGGAGACTAAAAAATGTTAAATAATTTTGCAAACCAGAGACAAATAGGGTGAAATACAATACTGGCACTCCTGTCTATTCAGCTTTGCCACACAAGTAACCAACATTGAGCAAGTGTCACACTGAGGTCTCTGCCCCTCCGCACATCTGTCCCCACCCAGGGCAACCAGAGGCCTAACCATGTCTGAAGAAGGAGGCCGGGAGCTGGAACACAGACACAGTTTGTGGAGATGATTATATGTCCTGGGAAGCAAATAAATCCTGGGGTGCAACACTGCTCGGATGGGATCCAACCTGTGTCCGCTTCTGCCTTGGAAGTACTCTCCACTGCCCGCCACATGGGTCGCTCCGAAACTACCAGTCACAGCCCCTCCGACCCTCGAGGCCTCACGTGCGTCCCTCCTCTTCACTCTTCTCTTTGCCCTTTTTTTTTTTTTTTTTGCGGTACGCGGGCCTCTCACCGTTGTGGCCTCTCCCGTTGTGGAGCACAGGCTCCGGACGCGCAGGCTCAGCGGCCATGGCTCACGGACCCAGCCGCTCCGCGGCATGTGGGATCTTCCCAGACAGGGGCACGAACCCGTGTCCCCTGCATCGGCAGGCGGACTCTCAACCACTGCACCACCAGGGAAGCCCTCTCTTTGCCCATTTTAACTCCAACTCAGTCCTTAAGGTCTCAGCTGACTACTATCTCCTCAGGAAAGGCGACCCTGTCCCTCCTCACCCGGCCTGCTGCCACTGACCCCATTATATATTCTTACAGCGCCCTCTACTGTCTCCTATGGCGGGTACCACGACCACAGCCAATATTTCGTTGGTCATTTTCTATTTTCTGTGTGTCTCCCTTGCTAGACTCATTGCTTATGAGTTGCTACTTCAACTCAAGTTGCTACCTGAAGACAGGGGCTGTGTCTGCTTTAGCCATCAGTGTATCCCCAACACCTAGCACCTGCTGGTACAGACCAGCTGTTCAATAAATATCTGTGAAGTGAAGGAATTAATGAAATACATAGACAAGCACTAGCTTTTGAAGTGACATGGAATTGGCTCTGCCCTTACTAGTTCAGTGCTAAATTTCTTCCCATCTCTGAGTCCATTTCTTCTACTATAAATGAAGACAGGACTTCCCTGGTGGCGCAGTGGTTGAGAATCCACCTGCCAACGCAGGGGACACGGGTTCGAGACCTGGTCCGGGAAGATCCCACATGCCGCGGAGCAACTAAGTCCGTGCGCCACAACTACTGAGCCTGCGCTCTAGAGCCCGTGAGCCACAAACTACTGAGCCCGCGTACTGCAGCTACTGAAGCCCACGCACCTAGAGCCCGTGCTCCGCAACAAGAGAAGCCACCGCCATGAGAAGCCCGCGCACCACAATGAAGAGTAGTCCCCTCTGGACACAACTAGAGAAAGCCCACGCACAGCAACGAAGACCCAATGCAGCCAAAAATAAATAAACTTCTAAAAAATATTTTAAAAAAATAAATTCTTGAGCAAGGACCTCTTCAGAAGCAACCCCTGTACTAGAATTAGTTTGTTTTATACAGAAGCTTAGTTTTAAAAGCCTGCTTCCCTCACTTATTTGCTGTGGGTGCTCTCAGCACCCAAAACTGGGCTGGAAAATATCGTGATACCACTCACTATACTATACTTTCTCGTGCTGAGGAATAAGAGATATCTACAACAGTCCTCTTGGTGGGTGCTCAAAAAAGTTAGTTCCCTGCCTATCCTTAAGAATTAGATCACTTTTGCTAATTCTATCCCTGTATAACCAAGTTGAGGATCCCTTTTTCTATCTGCCACTTTTCTAGAAACTGACTTCCTGTTTTGCCCATACACAGGTTGGAAGACGTGAAAAGCACTTCCTGGTAATTCCATTAAGAGAAGCAAGTATTATGTGCACTAAACACACGTGTATATGAAGCTCAAAAATTATTTCTTTAACTATTTCGTAACAAAAGTAACTCGTCAATTCTCAAATCACCATAGCAAACGAAACTAAAAAGAGGGTTGTATGGGTACCATTTGTTGAGCACCTATTCTGTGCCAAACCCTAGCTGAGTACCACCCATGCGCAATCTCACCACGCTTCTGGACAAACTCATTGTGGGGGGAGGGGCGTTTTATTCCCAAAGTTACAGCTGAGGACACTGGTCCAAGCCGCACAGCTTGGGAACAGCAGAGCAAGGGCAGGAGGAGCAAGAGATGCCGTGGCCACCCCGCGGGTACGCAGCAGGCAGCACCCCGCCCTGCCTCCGGACAAAGGTACCTGCTGCGCTAACTCTGCACCGGCCAGGTGCCGCTGGCCTCGCCCGCGCACGGCGCGGAGTCGGGGAAATCGGGTCCGCCGCCTGCCTACACCCACTTGCAGCCGCGCAAACCGAGGCTCAAAGCTCAGCGAAGGCGCGGCTCCCCATGCAGAAAACGCTGAGCCCGGACTCCGGTGCGGGCGTCTCTCCGGGTCCGCAGCCTCCGCTCGGCCTCCACACCACTTCTCTCCCCTCAGCGGGCGAGACGAGCTCGAGCCGGGACCTGCCGCGCGCCTCAGCTCGGGGCGGGACCTCGCGCCCCTCGCCTCCGAGGTTCCCCCGCCCGCAGCCCTACCTGGTCGCTGCGGAGGCCATGGCGAATCAACCCCATCCTCCCGCCTCTCCGGTGACGTATTTTTCCCTCGACCAGTCGTGAGGCTGCGCATGCGCGTTGGGCGGGCGCGCCTCAAGGCGCAGGTAGGAGGGGCTGGATGCGGAGGTCTGAATTGTGTCCTCCAGCCTAAGTACTGTCCCTCCGTCTTCGCAGGGAAATTCGGAAGGTCGCGGTTTGAGTTCCGTGCGCTCTTGGGGAAGAGGGCAGGGGACACAAAGTTGAAGAATGTGTGCTACGGCGTATAAAGCCTTAGTAATTAAAGCGGTGTGATACTGGCCCAAGGATAAATAAAAAGATCAATGCAAAAGAAGTGAGAAGCCAGAAACAGCCCCACGGGTATGTAGTCACATGTCTTCTCTCCACAAAAGAGCAACTGTGATGAAATAGAAGAGTTATTTTGAAGGAAAAGTGCTCGATCAATTGAATGTCCTTGGCGGGGTTGGGGGACGAACCGTAACCCCTACCTCACGCAAAAAAATCAATCCAAGATAGGTTGTAGGCGTAAATGTGAAAAGACACGACTCTGGAAAATAACAGCCAACAGCAGAATATCGGGGTTTTTTAGTTTTGTTTTGCTTGGCTGCGTCGCGCGGTTTTGGGGATCTTAGTTCCGGGACCAGGGATCCAGCCCTGCCAGAGCAGTGAAAGCGCCGAGCCCTAACCAATGGACCCCCAGGGAAGTCCCAAACAGCAGAATATCGTGACCGTGGGAGAGGAAAATACTTTTTAGCAGGACATTAAAAAGTACCGACCTTAAAGGGAAATGCTGATAAATTGGTCATCGTTAACTTTAAGACGTGGAAAGACACCATCAAGAGAGCAAAAGGCAAGCAATAGAGTGGAGAAGGTATTTGCAATACGTATATCTGAAGATGACTTTTATTTAGAATATATAAGTAATTCTTGCAAATAAATTCTGTAAAGATGTCAAGTAGTAAAAGAGGAAGCATGGAAAGAGGATGTGGAGAGAGAAACTGGGGGGAATTCTCATGGTTCAAAATTCAAGAGATGGCAAAAGTGTATAAATTGAAAAACCTCCCTTCCTTTTGTTCAGGCACCCCTTTCTCCTTCACCTTGGTAACAGTGCCAGCTGTGCTTGTCTTTCCAGAGCCATCTTATGTGTGGTCAAGCAATTGTGTATATATTCTCCCCACCGTCCCTTGTTATACAAACAACATAATACTCTACACACTCCTTTTATTCACTTTAGTCAATTAACATACCATGGAAGTCCTCACAAGTATCCACAAAATCTGAAAACAAGAGCGAAATTTTAATGACAGCAGATTTTGCATTAGAAACCCAGAAGCCAGAAGAAAGTGATGCAACATTTTTCAAGTGCAACTCAAAATTCTACATCCAGCAAAAGTATCCTTCAGGAATGAAAGGGAAACAGACATTATCACATGAAGGAAAACTAAGAGAATCTGTCGCCAACAGGCCTACCCTACAAAAATGACTAAAGGACGTGCTATAAACAGAAAGGCAATGATAAAGAAGGAATCTTAGAACGTTAGGCTCTAAGATATAGAAAGAACACTGTAAGAGTAAAAATATGGGTAAACAAAATAGACTTCTCTTAAATTTTCTAAATTATGTTGAATTGTTGAAGGAAAAATTATAACACTTTCCAATATGGTTCTCAATGTATGCAAAGGAAATATTTAAAACAATTACAAATGCGAAGGGATAAACAGACATAAAAGGAGGTGAGCTTTCTACACTTCACTTGAACTGATAAAATGTAGACAACAGTAGACAGTGATAAGTTATGTATATATAATGAAATCCCTAGGGCAACCACTTAAAAAGTTATACAAAGAGATACACTAAAAAATACTATAGATGAATCAAAATGGAATCCAAAAATGTTCAAATAACCACAGGAAGAAAAAAAGCCAACAAAACAAAACAAAAATGGAAAGCAAAAATAAAATGATACACTTAAACCTTAACATATTAATAATTACAACATTAAAAGAAAGAGGTCTAAATACAAAAAAGAGATTGGCAGAGTGGATAAAAATAATATAACCAAAGTATGCTAGCTACAAGAAACTCAATTGTATAGGTAGGCTGAAAGTACAAGGATGGAAAAAAGATAAACTGTGCAAAAGTTAATTAAGAGAAAGCAGGAGTCGCTATATTAATACCAGATAAAATTGACTGAAGAACAGAGAAATATGTATATGTATAGCTGATTCACTTTGTTATAAAGCAGAAACTAACACACCATTGTAAAGCAATTATACTCCAATAAAGATGTTAAAAAAAAAAAAAAAGAGCAGAGAAAATTACCAGGGACGGAAAGGTACCTTACGTATAGAAGAGTCAATCCCTAAGAAGACACAGCAACCCTAAATCTTTATGCACCAAACAACAGAGGTGCAAAATATGCAAAGAAAAATCTGATAGAACTAAAAGGAGAAATAGACAAATCCACAATTACAGTTGAAGACTTCAACACACCTCTCTCAGTACTTGATAGAACAAATAAAAAGTCAGCAAAGATTTGGAAAGGCTTAATGATACCATTAACCAACAGGATCTAATCAAGATTTGTAGAACACCTGCTAACACCAGAGACAACACATTCTTTTTAAGCACTCACAGAACATAAGTCAAGATAGACCATATCCTGGCCATAAAAACTAACCTCAACATATTTAAAATAATTGAAATTTTATAGAGTGTGTACCAACTACAATGGGATCAAACTGGGTATCAGGACTTCCCTGGTGGTCCAGTGGTTAAGACTTCGCCTTCCATTGCAGGGAGTGCGGGTTCAATCCCTGGTCAGGAAGCTAAGATCCCACATGCCCTGTGGCCAAAAAAACAAAACATAAAGCAGAAGCAATATTGTAACAAATTCAATCAGGACTTTAAAAATGGTCCACATCAAAAAAAAAACCTTAAAAAAATTGGGTATCAATAAGAGAATGATAAAAAGAAAATCCAAAAACTTGGAAGCTGAACAACACACTTTTAAATAATCTATGGATCAAAAAGGTAGTCTCAAGTTAAAAATACATTGAACTGAATGAGGGACTTCCCTGGTGGTCCAGTGGTTGAGACTTCGCCTTCCAATGCAGGGGGTGAGGGTTCGACCCCTGGTTGGGGAACTAGGGTCCCACATGCCTTGCAGCCAAAGGGCCAAGACATAAAACAGAAGCAATATTGTAACAAATTCAATAAAGACTTAAAAAAAATTGTCCACATCAAAAAAACACTTTAAAAAATAAATTAATTAAATAAAATAAATAAAAATACATTGAACTGAATGAAAATGAAAATAGAATACAAACTACTACACATAAAATAGATAAGCAACAAGGATATACTGTATAACAGGGAATTATATTCAATATCTTGTAATAACCTATAATGCAATATAATCTGAAAAAATATATAACTGAATCACTCTGCCATACACCTGAAACTAACACAATATTGTAAATCAACTATACTTTAATTTTTAAAAAATGGAAATACTTAGGTATAAATAAAAGATGTATAGGGGCTTCCCTGGTGGCACAGTGGTTAAGAATCCGCCTGCCAATGCAGGGGACATGGGTTCGATTCCTGGTCCGGGAAGATCCCACATGCTGCAGAGCAAGAAAGCCCGTGTGCCACAACTACTGAGCCTGTGCTCAGAGCCCACGAGCCACAACTACTGAAGCCCGCGCACCTAGAGCCCGCACTCTGCAACAAGACAAGCCACAGTGAGAAGCCCGCACACAGCAAAGAAGACCCAATGCAGCCAAAACTAAATAAATTAATTTTAAAATAATAATAAATAAAATGTATGTGGAAAGGCAAAGGAACTACAATAGCTAAAACAATTTTGAAAAATAATAATAAAGTGGGAGAAATCACTCTACCTGATTACAAACCTTATTATAGAGCTCAAACTCTGTGATGTCGAGGGACGGACACATGGATCAAGGGGACAGAATTGAGGACCCAGAAGTAGCTCCACACAATTAAGTCCATCTGATTTTTGAAAAAGTTGAAAAAGCAATTCAGTGCAGAAATAATAGTCTTTTTAAACAAATGGTGCTGGAGCAATTGGATATCTATAGGCAAAACATATAATAAATAAAAAATAAAGAACATCAATCTAAACCTCACATCTTTTGAAAAAATTAATTCAAAATGAACCAAATTTAAATGTAAAACATAAAATTATAGGGTTTGGGGGTTTTTTTGGCCACAGTGCGCAGCATGTGGGATATTAGTTCCCCAACCAGGGATGGAACCTGTGCCCCCTGCTGTGGAAGCGCGGAGTCTTAACCACTGGAGCACCAGGAAGTCCCTAAAATATAAATTTATAAGACTTTTAGAAGATAGGAGAAAATTTGGTGGAACTAGGAGTTGACGAGTTCTTAGACATGACACTAAAAGTATGTTCCATAAAAGAAAAAATTGATAATGTGGACTTAATTGACGTTAAAACCTTTTGCTCTGCAAAAAACCCTGTTAATGAGCTGCAAAAACTAATTATGGACTAGGAGAAAATATTTGAAAATCATATATCTGAAAAAGGATTCATATCTAGATTACATAACGAACTCTCAAAACTCAACAGTAAACAAATGGGCAATTCAATTTAAACACGAACAAAGAGGGGCTTCCCCGGTGGTCCAAATAAGGTTTAAAATTAAAATGATTCATTCCAAATAAGGTTTAAAATTTAAAAATAAAAAACCCCACATGACAGATGTTGAGTTTCTTACCACCTCCAACCTCAGGCTTCTCAACCTAAAATGAAGATAATAAAGTGTGAGACCAAAGGTGTTACCCACCAGAGTTCTTGGCTTCCTTACCCAGTAGAAATTGATCAGAGGGCAGACAAGAAATTCAGGCAAGGCTTTACTGGGACCGCTGATGCAGCGGGGGGAGGGAGAACAAACAACAGGTTGCCTTGTTTGCCAGCTCCCTGAGAGGGGGCGGGCTTGTTTCTCACATGGGGTGAAGGTAGGGGTGTGTCCAGGGGTCGGGTCAGAGGGGTGGCTTAGCTGTTTTGCCCACCCCTTAGGTGGTGTTGAGAGCAGGGGGCGTTCGCAGTACCCTGTTTTTGCTCCCTGCTCTTCAAAAGTGGCAGCTGGGTTTTTTGGTCTCTTTGTATCTTTTGTCCAGAATTTACCCCAACTGTGCATGCACTCAGTTATTTTTAGTCCTATATAGTTTCCTTGTATTTTGCTGCCGGAGGAGAGGTGTGTCCAGGTGCAAGCACTGCAGCAAAGGGTCCCAGGTCCCTGCCTGTCTCAAAGGCAGTTGTGAAGAACCACGTAAGCTGTGATCAGTAAACTGTAGCTGTTGCTTTGATTGCTGTTGGTGGGGTGATTGTTGCAAGAATACGAAGTTGCATAAGCGGGCTTTCCTCTGACGAGGGCGGAAAAGAAAACATGTTTTCCTGGTAACGACAGAGGTTTCCTGTAGTTATAAGAACTTCTCTTTAGTGATGCGCTTTGTATGATGCTGCTTGGAACTGGGGAATGATGACTCGAGGCCCCTCCTCAGTGGTGTGCACATGTCAGACCACCCCTTCCTCCCGGAAACCTCCTGCCCAGCTCCATGTTTTGCCGAGGTTACTAAATAGTCAGAAGAACAGGGATCTGATAACAGAAGAAAGCTATTGCTGTGTCAGCCAGAGACACAGACACACGTTCTGTCACTTGTGTTCCTAGGACATGTTCAGCCTCTTGGCAGGAAGGGGAGTTTTCCTGCTCCTCACTGAAACTTAAGAGAAAAGCGAGTGCTGTGACTCCCAGAAATAAGAAAGGTGATATTCCTTCCCTAGAAGGAAGGGTTTAAGACTTTTCAAAGTGTCCTGTAGTGTCCTGTTGCCTATTCTAACAAATAATATCTATACTGTATTTCTTCAAATCCTCAGGCAGATGTAATATTCAAGAGGCATATCCATAAAGGCTGTGTCAGATGCAATGAACATTTTAATAAGACTGACTTTTCCACAGGGAGCCCGTGGCTTCCTGTCTAGGGCTAGAACGGTGCTGTCCAGGACAGTAGACACTAGCTACCCGTGGCTCTTTGAATGTAAATTAATTCAAAAAAAATTAAAAATTCAGTTCCCCAGTCCCACCAGATGCAGAACATTTCTACCACCCCAGAAGGTTCTGGAGGAATGTGCTAGATGAGTCACAGCGAGGGCACGTTACCCTTGACAAACAGCCCTTCTGCCCTCTGTTATTTCCACCAAGTATCTCTAGTCCTGTGGAAGACATCTGCGTGTCAGACAGTGAGCTGTTGTCAAATGGAAAAAACTAAACATTGGTCACCGGGAATTGAACCCGGGAGTCTGGCCCAGAGCACATCCCTGGAAACAGTCATGCCACCCGATTCCGGAAAGAAAGCGCGGCGCCAGGACGTGGCTGTCCCCACTTCGAGCCCAGGGAGTCAGCCCTCTGACTCGGTCCTGTGGACGCAGAAGCATCCCCCCAACACACGCGCACACGCACAGACACGCACACACACACGCCTCAGGTGCGTGCAAAAAGTGCGGGAGGCCTCCTAAGAAGTCAATCCAATTTTACGTTCACGAGGAACAATTTGGGTTTTGTTTGAATCAGAATAAATCAATTTGGCAGTTGCTGCATCTGAATCTTGGCTTCATGAGACATGGTCCGACTTGCTTCTCTCTCCTATATTCAGTCCCAGGACTTCCATTTTCTGAGCCTCTGGGTGTATTTAATAAATGGAAAAAAAATCCCCAAATGGGATTACGGTACTTATGGAACATTTGTAAGTTTTCCATTTAAGAAATCACGTAATTTAACATGCAAATACAGTGTGATGTGTCTGTGTTGTTTACAGGAGAACTACAGAATTCATGGGAAATCTACTCAAAGACAGCTGCCCCAGAGGCTGTGCTGGGACAGGAGTGCAGGTGCTATGAGGAGCCACACCTGTCTCTCTCCCGTCAGTGTCTCTGTGACTCTGCAGTCAAAACGTGAGGACCTTTTGACTATGAAGCCAGGACAAAGGCCTGGCCCAGCTGCCTGGTGCTCCAGCGTCAAGTGGGGCACAGTCCCTGCAGACAGTGCCACTCAGAGCGGGCCCATTCTTCTTCCACCGGGCACTAGGAGGCGTCTGTACTGAGACTCCCAGGGCAAGTTGCTAGTCTGTCCCTTTCTTCCAGTCTTAGCAGCTCCCCTTGCCAAGTGCCTCTCGCTAGAATTGTGCGTAAGTAATTCTGGCTACGCAGAGTAGACTCTTTCCATTCTCTATATTCTTCTAAAGAAACCCCTTCCTAAAGCAATTCCATTTCCCCTTCGCTGTTTATAGAGGACATTTAAGGAGGCCAAGGAAAAAGAGAGCTGCTCACTTCAATATTTCTCTATTGCTTTAGCACAGACTTCCCCAAAAAAGAGACTTTATATTTCTAAGCATGTCTGTATTCCTGAGATGGTCACATCCCTCTTTGAGGCAGGGAAATTCTGTCTCTGAGATAAAAAAAAAAGCTTTGATCTCAAGGTTTCTCCCAGGAAGGCAGCAAGGTGTCAGGGCTCAAAAAAGCTGCAGCCTCTGCCATTTCGCATCTTAGAGACTTTCAGCCACTGAGAAGGTATTTTGGGTTTTTGAAAACACTTATGACTCTCACACACTCTGTTTAAGTATCTACAAAAACCTATTTTATACCCTTGCTGCCCACAGACGCCCCATCAGCCACAGCACAGCAGGGTCCATGACATTTCTGTGTCAGTTAAACCATCTGATCTATGAGATAAAATGGGAGGTGAGGGAGGGGTGGAAAAGCACACAGTGTGAGTCCAGGAGCCTGGGGCTCAGCTCCGTGGAGCCCAGGAGTCCAGGCCTGGCCTTAGGACATCGTGAGCACTCAGAGGAGCACTGACAGGCGCTCTCCTGGATCATGGTGTCGCCTGTAGAGAAACGCACCGCATTTCCTCACTTCCCATTTCCTTTGTATTCATTCAACCAATGCTTATGCAGCACTTACTGTGTGCAGGGTACTGTGGGAGCACAAGGAAAATACGGGCACAGCTCTGGCCCACAAGACACACATGACCTGGGGAGAGAGAAGACATGTCCACATGTAGCTGGGGCAGGAGGAAATGGCATGCAGTGTAGGGGAGTTTCAGTCACACTGCTGTGGGAATCCAGGAAATGGAGCTAGGAAGTGCATCCAAGAAGGCTGCATGGAAGAGGAGACATCCGTGTGGGACTTGGAAGGATGGGAGAATTCGGACACGTCCATTTCACCCTTGGGACATTAGCAAGGGCACAGAGGAACGGACAGAAAGGTCAGTTCTTTCATTTGGCTACTGTGAGGATGAGACATGAGATGTGGGGAAGTAGATCGGGTCGGACTGGACTCTTTTCAGTTGGCAGTGGAAGCCCAAGTGGGTTTATAGCACTGAAACCGAGCAGGACCCTGCGGGGACTTCCTGGGGACATGTCCCCCATGTCTCCTGCTTCTTGTTTGTAGAAAAGCTTTAGCATCCTAGGCCTTCCCCAAGTCCCTAAAAGAAAAATTTAATCAGAGAAGTTAAAAAAAAAAAACGGGACTTCCCTGGAGGTCCAGCAGTTAGGACTCTGTGCTTTCACTGCAGGGGGCGTGGGTTCGATCCCTGGTTGGGGAAGTAAGAACCTGCATGCTGTGCAGTGTGGCCAAAGGGGGTGGGAAATATATATATATACACACACACACAGAAACAAAACAATCAAGCAAGACAAAATAATAATAGTTTAGCCATAAAACAAAGTCAAGGACATTTATTTCCCTCTCAAGGGCTGTAGACAAGCTCCTGAGCCATATCCTTGAACTGTTTTGCCTGTACTGAAACCGCCACCAGTTGGAAGAAGTTAATTGCATACTGACCACCAGCATGTAGACCCCAGCATAGTTGGAACCAGAAGGTTGATAATGTTAATTTCCAAAACATCACCCTGTCACCTCACCACCAACCAATCAGAAAAATGTCCACGAGCTGATCACATACCCTACAACCCTCACCCCAACACTGTCCTTTAGAGGGACAAAATGGTGAGTCACAATATATCTTACTGACTTCCATATAAAGTTAACAAAGCAGAGTGAGGGGCTTCCCTGGTGGCACAGTGGTTAAGAATCCGCTTGCCAATGAAGGGGACACAGGTTTGAGCCCTGGTCCGGGAAGATCCCACATGCCGCAGAGCAACTAAGCCCGTGAGCCACAACTATTGAGTCTGCACTCTAGAGCCCGCGAGCCACAACTACTGAGCCTGCATGCTGCAACTACTGAAACCCGTGCTCCGCAATAAGAGAAGCCACCGCAATGAGAAGCCCGCGCACCGCAAGGAAGAGTAGCCCCTGCTCGCTGCAACTAGAGAAAGCCCACGTGCAGCAACAAAGACCCAATGCAGCCAAAAATAAAAATAAATTAAATTAAATTTAAAAAATCAAGTTAAAAAAAAGAATAGCAAGAGTAAGGAGATGTTAGGGAGGAAAAACTTAAAAAAAAAAAGGCTGGTGCATCAGTGTGAGGTTAAAGTCAGTCTTGGTAACCACTTCATTGGGCTGTTAGGAGGGCATTTATATCATGGAACAGTGCTTGGTACTTAGTAAGTATTAAATAAATATTAGTTGTTGCCATTACTATTCATATCACCGCCCTCCTTAAAGCCTGACAAAACCAAGCTTCCAGTCTTCATGCTGCCACGAAAGCCCTGAGCATCATTGAGGCCCCTCATGGGCAACGTGGAAGTTAGTGCCTGTTTCCCAGGGCTGCTGTGACAATTACACAAAGGTGTGGATGGGAAAGTGGTTGTTAAGAAGCATGAGGGGTTATTACTATCTTGAGTGTTTTCCAAAAGAAAGTTAAATACAGGAAAGCCCAATTAGTTTCAAAGAAGAAAAATTCTATACACTCTTCACTTTCATTTCACTATTTTTTTTTTTAGGTATAAAAATTATATTTATTTCAACCAAGGAAAGGAATCACAAGTTACGAATTTTTTTTTTTCTTTTGCGGTACGCGGGCCTCTCACTGCTGTGGCCTCTTCCGCCGCGGAGCACAGGCTCCGGACGCGCAGGCCCAGCGGCCATGGCCCACGGGCCCAGCCGCTCCGCGGCATGCGGGATCCTCCCGGACCGGGGCACGAACCCACGTCCCCCGCATCGGCAGGCGGACCCCCAACCACTGCGCCACCAGGGAAGCCCACAAGTTACGAATTTTAAAAGCTGACCAACATCACAAAATCTGTAACTGCCTGACACACGTCTGTAATACTTTTTTTTTGAATTTTTGAATTTTATTTTATTTATTTTTTTATATAGCAGGTTCTTTTCATTATTAAGATCCATATTCAGTCTTTGCTCCATTTCTGCCAGCAAAAAGGCACTTTGCAGGTATGTTCTTTGTGCGAGATGCTGAATAAGAGGCCATTTCAGAGCCAGGCCTTAAAAACTACAAGTCTTAAAAACTAACAGGGACTTCCCTGGTGGTCCAGTGGTAAAGAATCCGCCTTACAATGCAGGGGACACAGGTTCGATTCCTGGTCAGGGAACTAAGATCCCACATGCCTCGGGGCAACTCAGCCCACGCACCACAACTACTGAGCTCGGGTGCCGTGGAGACTGCGTGCCACAACTAGAGAGAGAAAACCTGCACACCACAACTAAAGAGAAGCCCACGTGCTGCAATGAAGAGCCCGCGCGGCGATGAAAGACCCAGCATGCCTCAACGAAGATCCCACATACCGCAACTAAGACCTGACGCAGCCAAAATAAATAAATAAATAAAAATTAACAAAGGGAGTTTCAGAAAGAATTGAAGATCTAAGGGTTAGAGAGAATGTTGTGCATCATAAAATATTTAAAATAACCTACCCTAAATAATCTAAACTATTTAAACAATCTGTTACAATCACAAACAATTTAAAATAATCCAATTTGATAGGATGGTAAGTTGAGAGTGGTCACAAGATCTTATCTTCTGATGCAAAATTGGGACTGGTGTGAATATAACAGTTTCCAACTTCTGTCCGTGATTAAAATAAATTTTTTCTTGCATGTGTTACTCGAACACAGAAGCTTTAGAAATTGTTTCCACATTCCACAACCTACAGGAAGGACATTATTTCTACAGGGTTATCTTAGTTGATAGTTTGTTGCTCTGGAGGGCGTCTTGTAACTGAGTCTCTGTATTCTTAATAGATACTTCCAAGATTTATCTGTTACATCTGACCACAAGGATCACTGGCCTCGTTCTCTTTTCCCAAATGCATGATGGAAAATGTCCAACTTTCCTGGGTTTATTATTTAACAATGAGCTTTAGAGTTTAAATGAAGAGTGTGAACTCTGCTGATTAAGAAATTGTGATCATTCAACCTGCTCAGGACAGAAGCTGACACTTGTTGCATCTAGAAAAACTTTTTCCCTAAGACATAACAGTTTTAGTGTTTTATGTAGTGGGCATTACTAATTTCAAACTGAAACCAAATAATACTCTTGGAATTACTTTATTAACAATTCTGGTTGGAAAGTTGTAACATGATTTGGCGAAATTTTAACATTTCAGGATATTAATCACCACACTTTTCTTATCTAAAATAGCCGGAGAGGGACTTCCCTGGTGGCACAGCACTTACGAATCCGCCTGCCCTTGCAGGGGACACGGGTTCGATCCCTGGTCCGGGAATATCCCACATGCCACAGAGCAACTAAGCCCATGCGCCACAATTATTGAGCCCATGCGCCACAATTACTGAGTCCGCGTGCCACAATTACTGAGCCCGCATGCCTAGAGCCCGTGCTCCGCAACAAGAGAAGCCACTGCAACGAGAAGCCTGTGCACCACAATGAAGAGTAGCCCCCGCTCGCCACAACTAGAGAAAGCCTGTGTGCAGCAACAAAGACCCAACGCAGCCATAAATAAATAAATAAATAAATAAATAAATAAACAAAATAATAAGGAGGGACTTCCCTGGTGGTCCAGCGGTTAAGACTCCGCGCTCCCAGTGCAGGGGGCCTGGGTTCGATCCCTGGTCAGGGAACTAGATCCCACATGCCTCAGCTAAGTGCCCGCGTGCTGCAACAAAGACCCCGTGTGCCACAACTAAGACCCAGCACGGCCAAATAAATAAATAAATATTTTAAAAAATAATAAGGAAAATAACATGCTAGTGAGGATGTGGAGAAACTGGAACACTCATACACTGCTGGTGGGAAAGTAAGATGGTTCAGCTGCTGTGGAAAACAGTCTGGAGGCTCCTCAAAAGGTTAAACATAAAGTTACCACGGACCCAACAATTCCATCCCTAGGTATATTCCCAAGAGAACTGAAAACAGCCTCACAAAAGTTCATAGGCTTGGGCTTCCCTGGTGGCGCAGTGGTTGAGAGTCCGCCTGCCGATGCGGGGGACACGGGTTCGTGCCCCGGTCTGGGAAGATCCCACATGCCGCTGAGCGGCTGGGCCCGTGAGCCATGGCCGCTGGGCCTGTGCATCCGGAGCCTGTGCTCCGCAACGGGAGAGGCCACGTCAGTGAGAGGCCCGCGTATTGCAAAAAAAATTAAAAAAATTATAGGCTAGAACAAATAATTCTAAAATTTGTATGGAACTGCAAAAGATCCTGAATAGCCAAAAAAAAACCCCACCAAAAAAATCTTGAGAAAGAAGAACAAAGCTGGAAACTGGAGGCAGCACGGCGTGACTCCAAACTGTATCCCAGAGCTAGGGTGATTAACAGTGTGGTATTGGTATATAAACAGACACCTAGATCAGTGGGACAGAATTAAGAGCCCAGAAGTAAACCCTCTCAGACATGGTCAATTAACCTACGACAGAGGAGCCAAGAATATACGATGGGGAAAGGACGGTCTCTTCCAAAAATGGTGTTGGGGGCAATCCCTGGCTGTCCAGTGGTTAGGGCTCCGAGCTTCCACTGCAAGGGGCGTGGGTTCAGTTCCCGGTCGGGGAATTAAGATTCCGCATACTACATGGCACGGCCCAGAAAAAAAAAAAAAAACAGGGTGGGGAAAACTGGACAGCTACATGCAAAAGAATGAAACTGGACTACTTTGTTACATCACACACAAAAAGACTTGAACTTAAGAGCTGAAATCACGTTTCAGCTAAACCACACAATTTCCACATCAAGCAACGTGGGTATTGAATCTTATATTTAAAAAAACAGAAACTTTTTTTTGTTAATTTAACCATTTCTTGGGCAGCAGCTTAAATCTCCACTCATTTCTTTTTGTTTCAGTTGGGCTGCTGGAATTTGCCCCCCACACGAGTGATTCAGTGGTCAACTTGCACGTGGTTTATCCACAGACTCTGGGGCTCCCCTTCCCTGACTCTGTTCTCGCTTTTCAGTGACTTTAGTTTTTCTGTGCTCTGTTCTCTAATTCTTCAGTCCAGAAAGACTGTGCGTTTTCTATCTTCAGCCTCCCTGTTTGGGCTCCTGTTAGCGTGGTCTGTCCTCAGTCTATAAGCCATAAAAAACAGGTCTCTTCCTCAGGGCAGGTCCCTTCGTCCAAGCGTCTACTTCCTCACAATTGGGCTCATTCTCCAATGCCTTCAGGTATTTGTGTTTGCATTCTGACAAGAGTTCATAGTTGTTATCTGAGAGAGGATTATAGGATATACTTGACCATGTTGAAAGCACAATTCCATGGATGTTTACATTAAAAAAAATTTGAAAACTAAACAAAACAAACAAAAAACAGATATGGAGAATAACATTTTAGGCCATGTTAGTCCCGTGGATAGTGGGAAATGCCTTTTGAGACAAATACCTGACCATATCACTTTTTTTTTTTTTTTTTTTTTTTTGCGGTAGGCGGGCCTCTCACTGTTGTGGCCTCTCCCGCTGCGGAGCACAGGCTCCAGACGCGCAGGCTCAGCGGCCATGGCTCACGGACCCAGCCGCTCCGCGGCATCTGGGATCCTCCCGGACCAGGGCACGAAGCCGTGTCCCTTGCATCGGCAGGCGGACTCTCAACCACTGCGCCACCAGGGAAGCCCCATATCACTTATTTTTAAACTGGCCAGCTCTTGCCCATCCTTCTACTCTTAGGTCAGGCATAGGAAACATTTCCGGATCCCCTCCACTGCAACCGCCTGGGCAGGGTTAGGGTGAGAGGTGTCTTGGAGGGTTTTCATGTTACCTGGACTTTCCTCTATCTCTGCAATTTCATACTTCAGTCATCCCTCAGTATCCTCAAGGGACTGGTTCCAGGACGCTCTGTAGGTACCCAAACCTGCAGATACTCGAGTCCCTTATATAAAGTGGTATATAACCTACCCACATCCTCCTGTATACCTAAATCATCTCTAGATTACTTATAATACCTGATACAATGTAAATGCTGTGTAAATAGTTGTAAGTACAATGTAAAAGCTATGTAAGCTGTGGCCAGTGCACGGTTTGCTTTCTGGAAATTTCTGGCATTTTTTTTCAAATATTTTCCATCCGAGGTTGCTTGAATCCTTGGATGTGGTACCTATGGATACACAGCAATGGCTGTACTGAAACTGCCTGCTAGTGTTCCTATTTATCCCACTACACTGTGGGATTCTTAAAGTAGGATATTGTCAATCATTTCAATGCCCAGCAACTTCCAGATCAATTGCTAATGTTTCTTTTTTTTTTCTTTTGCTGCGCTGCTCTGCGGCATGCGGGATCTTAGTTCCCCAACTAGTGATTGAACCCAAGTCCCCTGCAGTGGAAGCGTGGAGTCTTAACCACTGGACTGTCAGGGAAGTCCCTGTTTCTCAAGCCCTTAATTAAACAACAGGCACGTACTAAGAGCTTGGCATGCATTACCATTTATTCTGTGCTGTAACCCTTTAATGTAAGCACTGAGTTGGTGTCACCCCAATTTTAACAGATAAGCAATCTGCCTCATGTTACACAAGCAGAAAGTGGTGGAGCCAGAACTGAAGGTTAAGAGTCTGACTTGTTTTCTGGGTGGATGCATGAATGGAACTTCCGGACCTGTTTTCTAGATGCTGTGGAACTTGAGCAAGTCCCCTTTCCCCGCCTTAGAACATTTTGTCATTTCAAGTTTTAGTGATTTTTTAAGTATGAAATACTATGATTAATTCTTATTATAAAATAATTCAAATGCCATAGATGAAGTTCTCCCTCACCAGACATTAACTATGATTGATTTGTTTGTTTCTCCCAGCCCTTTAATAGATACTCACATACAGTATTATTTTTCGGTAAATGTCACCATACTATCTGTATTTTTCTGCAACTTGTTTTATTCATGTATGTCTTATAGACTTTCCATATTAGTACTTAGAAACCTAGGTCATTTTTTTACAGCAGCATAGCATTCCCTAGAATGCCTAGTTAATAGTTTACTCAATCATTTGCCTATTAATGGTCATTTAGGGTGTTTTCAGCTTTTTTCCCATCAGAAAAAAAATGCCGTAGTAAACAGCTTCATCCATGACTCTTCTCGGAACTGCTTTTCAAGGATATATCGTGTTTTAATCTTATTTATGTATGAGGCTGATTACAGGGCATTTCAAATCATTATTTATAATCCAAGTGGAGAGCACAGAAATTCTCCCAAGGTTAGATGACCATACTGATAAAAAAATGTGATCAATAGATATTAGGGGCCTGAATTCTAAGGGCACATTCTTTTTTTTTTCTTGATATTTATTTATTTATTTGGTTGCGCCGGGTCTTAGTTGCAGCAGGCGGGATCCCTAGCTGCACATGCGAACTCTTGGTTGCGGCATACAAGTGCGATCTAGTTCCCTGACCAAGGATGGAACCTGGGCCCCCTGCATTGGAAGTGCAGAGTCTTATCCACTGCTCCACCAGGGAAGTCCCTAAGGGCACATTCTTGAAACCGAATCATATTTACAAGAACAGTAAAACTAAAATACTCGTGACATTGAATATTAATAGAGGTGAATCACATATAATTTGTAATTCCTAACTATTTCTGAGTTCACTTTTTATTAAACGGATACACCTTTCTTTAACATATCCATAACGTGCCTTACTTCACCTGTGTTTTATTCTGAGAATGATCTTATTAGATTCTCCTATAAAAGTTTGTTTGGGTTAATTAATTTATTTATTTTTGAGAACCTGCATATAACTAGTACTACTCTGGGCACTGGGCGATACTGACGTTAATAAAACACAAAAATCATTACCGTCATGGAGTTTTCATGCTACGTTGGGAATAGTTAATTAAAAAACAGGGCAGGGAAGTCTGGTGGTCCAGCGGTTAAGACTCCTCCCTCCCTATGCAGGGGTCCCGGGTTCCATCCCTCGTCAGGGGACTGGAGCCCACATGCATGCCACAACTGAGTCCACATGCCAACTAAAGATCACTCATAGGGCAACAAAGATCCCACGTGCCGCAACTAAGACCCGGTGTAGCCAAATAAATAAACAAATATTAAAAGAACAAGTAAATAAATTCTTTGGGTAAGGAGATGAAGGATTTAGGGGGCTCGTGAGGTCCAGTAGGGTGGAGGAGAAGGCCTCGCTGGGCAGGCGGCGTCTGATAAAGCCACGGGCTGGGGTCGGGCAGGCTTCAGGCGGAGGGGCTGCAAGCACCAAAGCCCTAGGCCAGCGTGCCGGCCAGCGTCCCGACCACAGAAGCTTCACCCCACACCCCTCCCGCCGGGCCCTGAGCTCTAACTGCCGCGACAACATCTTTATTTCTCCGTCTTTTAGCTGCGGAGGTGGGCCGGCGCGGGACGCAGTGAAAAGCCCTCGAGAAGCTGGCACCTGTCTTCACGGACCTCCCGCACCTGCGGGGTCCGCCAGCAGCTGCACAGCCCACCCGGAGGACGCGGGACTCGAGCTCCCGGAGCCGTGAATGTGCGGCTAGCGAGCTGGACGGCGACGCCTCGGCGAAACCTGATACAGCGCGCGAGTCTGTGGTTGCCTGCTTCCTATCGGGAAGTCCAGAGTCCACGTGCGGCAAGCCTGACCGGATTCACCGGACTGCGACCCGGTGGGGACCAGCGACCGCCGCCCCCAAACCCCGCCAGCTCCGCCCCTGCGGCAGCGCCCGCCGGCGCAAACAGGTCCAGTCCCGCCTCGCCTCCTCGGAGGGCGGGACGTCACGCGGCCGCCGCTGACCAATGGCGGGGGTGAAGGGGCGGAGCCTCTCCAGCTCCACCCATCGCCTGCCCAAGCCCATGGGGGAGGGGGCGGCGGGCGAGCCGCCGGCGGCTGGCGCATGCGCGGCGCGCCCCGGCGGCGATGACGTAGCCCTGTTGCGGCCTCGGCTACCCGCGAGCGCAGCGCGGGCGGCGCCCGCCACCCCGGTCGCGAGACTCCGCTTTGTTCCGGGCCTGCCCCTTGGCCGTGCCGCCCGCAGCCCCGCGTCGCGCTGGCGTCGTCCTCGTCTCCGCCGGCGCCCCGGCGCGAGCCGGACGGCGAGGCCATGGACGCGGAGCTGGTGGTGACGCCTCCGGGCTGTGCGCACCTGGGCAGCTTCAAGGTGGACAACTGGAAGCAGAACCTGCGCGCCATTTATCAGTGCTTCGTGTGGAGCGGCTCGGCGGAGGCCCGCAAGCGCAAGGTGCACCCCCTGCAGCGCGGCTCTGCGTTGGGTGGGGGGGGGAACTCGCGCCTCGCCGTCCCCTCCCCCACCTCCTGCACGCCGGGCGGGGGCGGGGTGGGCGCGGCCGTGCGTGCGGGGGGGCGGTCTCTCCCGGGGCTGCCGGGTAGGAGGGGAGGGTCCCCGACGCTGCAGCGCGGGGCGTGTCTTACGGACCCTCCGGGCGGGGTGGGGCCGGGGATGGAGACGCTGAGAGGGAGAGGACGCAGCTGCCGAGGCCTGTGCCGTCCACGCTGTGCAAAGCCTCCGCTGCCCTGGCTGGTGCCTGGGGGTTGCTGGGTCGGAGGCTCGGGGTCACCGGGATGCGGGTACAGCCGTCGAGCGCCCAGAGTTCGCAGGGACGCCCGCCCCGCCCTCTGAGTGCGGGCCGTCCCCGGGCCCAGGTTCCGCAGGGACGCGCGCCACCCATTTCAGCGCGGGGCGCCACCCATTTCAGCGCGGAGCACCCCCGGGCCCAGGGTCCGCAGGGACGTTCCGGGACGCGCCAGCTTCCCCCAGGTGTGCACGGGCGCAGGTGCAGAGCGCCGCGAGTCCTAGAAACCAGCCGGCTCTGCCGCTTAGAGTCGCGTGTTTGTCAGCGCGACGGGGATTGGGGAGGGGGTCCCCTGTGGCTGCGCAGGAGCGGGTTTAAAGAAAGGACTGTCTAAAGGCAGGTGGGGCTGGGGCGCCTCCCTGAGGTACTGATGGAACGGTACACAGTGTCCTGTTTTTCGGGCTTAGGTACCATCTAAGCGATTAGGCTTATTGGTGACTTGGAAATCAGAAAATGACATTATTTCTTTATCTCACCTGAAGAAACTGTTTTTACCGTGTAACGCGATTTTACAGTTCGCAGCCTGAGGGCAGGCGCTGTGTTAGGCAGTGTCCACCTTGAGTAGCATTTTTTATGGGAAAACTAACATCTGCTGAGCATGTAGAGAATGTTAAGCACCAGTTTTCTTTATTTTTATCAGTATTGGTGTTGGGAAGCACTGCCTGGTAGGATGAACTTAAATCGGAGATGAAACCGATTTCTACGAGGATGGGAGTGAGATTCTTGCTGGTGGAATTTTGTGCCCTTAAAATGAAATCGCCTAGTTGATAACTTTTTCAGGAGATAATCGTGTTACTGCTCCATATTGTTTGTTGGTCAGTATGCATGTGACCCATCTCCACATTGCGTTGAGGCGGGAGCCCCTGCCCTTTTTACTCTTTCCCTCCTTGTCAACCCCCACCCCTGTAATGTTTAACTTGAGTCAAGTTTAACCCATCATTAACTTTGCCGAATTTCCTGAGGAGAGGATCACTTTTTCTTTTTCTTTTTTGCTCATATGTGGCTTGGATTAATCTTCAAATGTCAGTTGCTTAGTTTGAAAGCTGATGAACCACGTCTGTATTACTCACTAGTAAGAACTTGAGCTATAGACAGACAAGAAGTGGTGTGAGAACCTGTTTCCGAACTCGGGTCTGTCATGCTGCAGTGCTTTATGGTCGTATCCCAGCAGTGAACCCTTATGTCCTCCATCTGTCATTCCCTGAACGTGCATTTCTACAACCCTAGTGGCCCAGCCAAAGAGGATTTGGTTTGAGGAATGGTGAACAGTGAGTAAGGCACGTTTGGCAGTTTGCAGAGGTTTCTCAGCAGATGTGCAGGCTTAGTAGTTTGGTTTTAACACCAGGAAGTTGTCTATAAAATATTTCAACCTAAGTTAAGCTTCTTTGAGGTTGCTCAAAGAAGCTGCAGTGAGGTCTCAACTATAGTGAAATTACAGGGGTTAAAACTCTGTCTCCTCTAAGTAGAGGTGGTTAATGATTTTTATATCCAAACTTTGATTTTTCTTTTCATGGACAGAGTGAGAAGAGCGTGATCAGATTTGATAATTTTCTGAACGGAAAAATGTTCCCCGATTGAGGACTCAGAGCTACTGGATGTCTCTGGCATGTGTCTTACCACTTGAGGATTTGTGTGTGAAAATGGAAACGGGAAATGAAGACATCAGGAATTTTCAGTTCTTCTGTTTTTTATAACTTAACCCAGTCTGTGTTCTATTTTGAATATAAAGACACTTTGAGGGACAGGTAATGTTGTTTTAAATAATCCCTTCTGTCTTCTTGAACGGTTTCTGTGATTCTAAAATTTTCCAGCAGTTTGTCCTCAAAAATACGGAGCACTTCTTGTAGCTGTGGTAAATATTTTTACCAAAGTACGTCACCACAAAGTGGAGAAGCTTTGGCACTTTTGAACGATTACTGATTTTGGTTTAATTTAGACAGTAATCTGGAGGACAGGAAACCATCTTGAAGGTTTCTTGGCACAGAATTTGGGGACTAAGGCAACCCTTTGGGTAGAAAATCTATGAGAGGTTTTTTGTTTGAGAAAAGGGGCTGGAGAGAAGGGACTGTTTCTAGATGCTCTCAGGCGCAGAAGTCAGACCTTGCCTGCTCCAGCATTTTTTCTGTTTCTGCATTTGTGGGCTTAATGCTACTATTTAAAGAACTATGGACCGGGCACCCTGTGGAAGAAAGTGGGCTGATTCCATATTTTTTTAGATCTCCCATTTTCTCTTCAGTCCAGAATCAACTAACTCTTTTTTTCTTTTTTACTGAAGTATAGTTGATTTACAACACTGTGCCAATCTCTGCTGTACAGCAAAGTGACCCAGTTTACACATATAGACATTCTTTTTTTTAATATTTTTTTCCGTTATGGTTTATCCCAGGAGACTGGATATAGTTCCCTTTGCTCTACAGTAGGACCTTGTTGTTTATCCATTCTAAATGTAATAGTTTGCATCTACCAACCCCACACTCCCAGTCCATCCCTCTCCCTCCCCACCTCGGCAACCACAAGTCTGTTCTCTATGTCTGTGAGTCTGTTTCTGTTTGGTGTATAGGTTCGTATGTGCCATATTTTAGATTCCACATATAAGTGATGTTATATGGTATTTTTCTTTTTCTGGCTTCACTTAGTATGATAATCTCTAGGTCATCCATGTTGCTGCAAATGATATTATTTCGTTCTTTTTTGTGGCTGAGTAGTATTCCATTGTATTTACGTACCGCATTTTCTTTATCAGTTCATCCGTTGATGGACATTTAGGTTGTTTTGCCTTGGCTATTGTGAAGAGTGCTGCTGCTATGAACATACAGGTGCATGTATCTCTTTTTTTCCTTTTTTTTTTTTTTTTTTTTGCGGTACGCAGGCCTCTCACTGTTGTGGAGCACAGGCTCTGGACGCGCAGGCTCAGCGGCCATGGCTCATGGGCCCAGCCGCTCTGCGGCATGTGGGATCTTCCCGGACCGGGGCACGAACCCGTGTCCCCTGCATCGGCAGGCGGACTCTCAACCACTGCGCCACCAGGGAAGCCCCTGCATGTATCTTTTTTTTAACATCTTTTTTGGAGTATAATTGCTCTACAATGGTGTGTTAGTTTCTGCTTTATAACAAAGTGAATCAGTTATACATATACATATGTTTCCATATCTCTTCCCTCTTGCATCTCCCTCCCTCCCACCCTCCCTGTCCCACCCCTCTAGGTGGTCACAAATCACTGAGCTGATGTCCCTGTGCTATGCGGCTGCTTCCCACTAGCTATCTACCTTACGTTTGGTAGTGTATATATGTCCATGCCACTCTCTCACTTTGTCACAGCTTACCCTTCCCGCTCCCCATATCCTCAAGTCCATTCTCTAGTAGGTCTGTGTCTTTATTCCCGTCTGGCCCCTAGGTTCTTCATGACCTTTTTTTTTTTTTTCTTAAATTCCATGTATATGTGTTAGCATATGGTATTTGTTTTTCTCTTTCTGACTTACTTCACTCTGTATGACAGACTCTAGGTCCATCCACCTCACTACAAATAACTCAATTTCGTTTCTTTTTATGGCTGAGTAATATTCCATTTTGTATATGTGCCACATCTTCTTGATCCATTCATCTGTTGATGGACACTTAGGTTGCTTCCACGTCCTGGCTATTGTAAATAGAGCTGCAATGAACATTTTGGTACATGACTCTTTTTGAATTATGGTTTTCTCAGGGTGTATGCCCAGTAGTGGGATTGCTGGGTTGTATGGTAATTCTATTTTTAGTTTTTTAAGGAACCTCCATACTGTTCTCCATAGTGGCTGTATCAATTTACATTCCCACCAGCAGTGCAAGAGTGTTCCCTTTTCTCCACATCCTCTCCAGCATTTATTGTTTCTAGATTTTTTGATGATGGCCATTCTGACTGGTGTGAGATGATATCTCATTGTAGTTTTGATTTGCATTTCTCTAATGATTAATGATGTTGAGCATTCTTTCCTGTGTTTGTTGGCAATCTGTATATCTTCTTTGGAGAAATGTCTATTTAGGTCTTCTGCCCATTTTTGGATTGGGTTTTTGTTTTTTTGTTATTGCGCTGCATGAGCTGCTTGTAAATTTTGGAGATAAATCCTTTGTCAGTTGCTTCATTTGCAAATATTTTCTCCCATTCTGAGGGTTGTCTTTTGGTCTTGTTTATGGTTTCCTTTGCTGTGTAAAAGCTTTTAAGTTTCATTAGGTCCCATTTGTTTATTTTTGTTTTTATTTCCATTTCTCTAGGAGGTGGGTCAAAAAGGATCTTGCTGTGATTTATGTCATAGAGTGTTCTGCCTATGTTTTCCTCTAAGAGTTTGATAGTGTCTGGCCTTACATTTAGGTCTTTAATCCATTTTGAGTTTATTTTTGTGTATGGTGTTAGGGAGTGTTCTAATTTCATCCTTTTACATGTAGCTGTCCAGTTTTCCCATCACCACTTATTGAAGAGGCTGTCTTTTCTCCACTTCTTGCCTCCTTTATCGAAGATAAGGTGACCATATGTGCGTGGGTTTATCTCTGGGCTTTCTATCCTGTTCCATTGATCTATATTTCTGTTTTTGTGCCAGTACCGTACTGTATTGATTACTGTAGTTTTGTAGTATAGTCTGAAGTCAGGGAGCCTGATTCCTCCAGCTCTGTTTTTCGTTCTCAAGATTGCTTTGGCTATTCGGGGTCTTTTGTGTTTCCATATAAATTGTGAAATTTTTTGTTCTAGTTCCGTGAAAAATGCCAGTGGTAGCTTGATAGGGATTGCATTGAATCTGTAGATTGCTTTGGGTAGTAGAGTCATTTTCACAATGTTGATTCTTCCAGTCCAAGAACATAGTATATCTCTCCATCTATTTGTATCATCTTTAATTGCTTTCATCAGTGTCTTATCATTTTCTGCACACAGGTCTTTTGTCTCCTTAGGTAGGTTTATTCCTAGATATTTCATTCTTTTTGTTGCAGTGGTAAATGGGAGTGTTTTCTTAATTTCACTTTCAGATTTTTCATCATTAGTGTATAGGAATGCCAGAGATTTCTGTGCATTAATTTTGTATCTCGCTACTTTACCAAATTCATTGATTAGCTCTAGCAGTTTTCTGGTAGCATCTTTAGGATTCTCTGTGTATCGTATATTTTCTTTTTTTTTTTTTGTGGTACGCGGGCCTCTCACTGTTGTGGCCTCTCCCGTTGCGGAGCACAGGCTCCGGACGCGCAGGCCCAGAGGCCATGGCTCACGGGCCCAGCCGCTCCGTGGCATGTGGGATCTTCCCAGACCGGGGCACGAACCCGTGTCCCCTGCATCGGCAGGTGGACTCTCAACCACTGCGCCACCAGGGAAGCCCTATAGCATCCTTTTAAATTATAGTTTTGTCCGGGTATAGCCCAGGAGTGGGATTGCTAGATGGTATGGTAATTCTATTTTTAATTTTCTAAGGAACCATCGTACTGTTTTCCACAGTGGCTGCACCAACTTACATTCCCACCAGCAGTGTAAGAGAGTTCCCTCTGCTCCACATCCTTTCCAGCATTTGTTATTTGTTTTCTATTCATTTGGCTGCACTGGATCTTAGTTGTGGCACGTGAACTCTTAGTCACGGCGTGTGGGATCTAGTTCCCTGACCAGGGATCAAACCCGGGCCCCCTGCACTGGGAGCGTGGAGTCTTAGCCACTGGACCACCAGGGAAGTCCCCAGCATTTATTATTTGTAGAGGTTTTTAAAAATATATTTATTTAATTAATTTTTTTGGCTGTGTCGGGTCTTCGTTGTGGCACGCGGGCTTCTCTCTGTAGTTGAGTTGTGGCAGGGGCTCCAGGGTGCGTAGGCTCTGTAGTTTGCAGCCCACGGGCTCTCTCGTTGAGGAGCGCGAGCTCAGTAGTTGTGGCGCGTGGGCTTAGTTGTCCCATGGCACGTGGGGTCTTAGTTCCCTGACCAGGGATCGAACCCGTGTCTCCTGCATGGATTCTTTACCACTGGACCACCAGGGAGTCCCCTTGTAGAGTTTTTAATGATGGCCGTTCTGACTGGTTTGAGGTGGTACCTCACTGTAGTTTTGATTTGTGTTTCTCTAACAATTAGTGATGTTGAGCATCTTTTCACGTGCCTCCTGGCCATCTGTATGTCTTCTTTGGAGAGACGTCTCTTAAGGTCTTCTCTGCCCAGCTTTTGACTGGGTTTGTTGCTTTTTTGTTGTTGAGTCAGAGCCAACTAACTCTTAAGCCCAGGTTTCTATCTTGAGGAATTGAAATCATAATTTTTAAAGGCCATTTAAATAGTAGGTGTCAAATAGCAAGATACTAGGGCTTCCCTGGTGGCGCAGTGGTTGAGAGTCCGTCTGCCGATGCAGGGGACGCGGGTTCGTGCCCCGGTCCGGGAAGATCTCACATGCCGCGGAGGGGCTGGGCCCGTGAGCCATGGCCACTGAGCCTGCGCGTCCGGAGCCTGTGCTCTGCAACGGGAGAGGCCACAACAGTGAGAGGCCCTCGTACTGCAAAAAAAAAAAAAAAAAAGATACTAAATACCTGCCTTAAAATTTACAGTATTTGTAGATGTCCAGTGACAATTCCTACACATAAGATAATTGTAGCCTAAACATATGTGAAGGAATGTGTAAATAATTCTAGATGCTGAGATGTTGGTTTTACTAAGATTAAAATTCATGAATCCACATAGTTTTAAAAAGTAATTGCAGAAGTGATGGTATGAATATGTTCTCAGTGTTTAAAAAGAGAACAGTTCAGGACTTCCCTGGTGGTCCAGTGGTTAAGACTCCACACTGCCAACGCAGGGGGCACGTGTTCCATTCCTGGTCGGGGAAGATCCTGCATGCCGAGTGGTACTGCCAAAAAAAAAAAAACAGGGCTTCCCTGGTGGCGCAGTGGTTGGGAGTCCGCCTGCCGATGCAGGGGACGCAGGTTCGTGCCCCGGTCCGGGAAGATCCCACATGCCGCGGGGCGGCTGGGCCCGTGAGCCATGGCCGCTGGGCCTGCGCATCCGGAGTCCGGAGCCTGTGCTCCGCAACAGGAGAGGCCGCAACAGTGAGAGGCCCGCATACCGCCAAAAAAAAAAAAAAAAAAAAACAGAGAACACTTCAAAGCCATATACAGCAAAGTTACACATTTTTGTTTTTGTAAATATACATGCTGTGTATACTGTTTCCTTTTTTCATTTGTTCCTAATGCATACAAATCTCACTCTGTTGAACTGTGCAATTAATATTCCATTGGCTGGAAATGGCATTGTGTATTTTGCTCTCCCCCAACCCCCCAGGCTTTCAGTTTGGAGGATTTAGTAAGAATTTGTAAAACTTAAGCCTGGTAATCAGTTTTAAGAAGGAATAATCTTGGGCAAGACCCTTTTAACTGCATGAGTTTTGGTTTGCTGAGGGATTGAAATGTGATTTGTTCACTGATACAAACCTGAGATGCATTTAAAATGCGGTTTTATGTAAGGGAAACAGAGTAGAGAAATTTTTAAAAAGTGTAAAATATAAAAGTCTAAGGTAATATACTTTCATAGAGTACAAGTGGAATGCCCTAACTTCCATTTTGTATCATTACAAAGGGACAGTATAGCTTGTTAGCCTATGAACACTTGCCTAAGAGGAGGGAAGCTTTTGTAGTCAGTATTTCATTTTATTTTATTTTCAATTTATTTTATTGAAGTCTAATTGATTTACAATGTGTTAATTTCTGCTGTGCAACAAAGTTACATTCACACATGTATACATTGTTTTTCATATTTTTTTCATTATGGTTTATCACAGGATATTGAATATAGTTCCCTGTGATACACAGTAGGACCTTGTTTATCCATCCTATATATGCTAGCTTGGATCTGCTAATCCCAAACTCCCACTCCATCCCTCCCTCCCCCTTGGCAACTACAAGTCTGTTCTCTATGTCTGTGAGTCTGTATTGCAGATAAGTTCATTGTGTCGTATTTTAAATTCCATATATAAGTGGTATCATATTTGTCTTTCTGTTTCTGGGTAGTCAGTATTTTAGAAGCATGGTTCAAGCCTTTGGTTGTGTTGTGGAAAGGGAGGTCATTTCAGGTGGAAAATGGTCTTATTTATCTTGAGTCAGTGTTACTTTACTATGTGTTTTTTTTTAATTAATTAATTTAATTGATTTAGTTTTGGCTGTGTTGGGTCTTCGTTGCTGCGTGCAGGCTTTCTCTAGTTGTGGTGAGTGGGGGCTACTCTTCATTGTGGTGCACGAGCTTCTCATTGCGGTGGCTTCTCGTTGCGGAGCACGGGCTCCTAGGCGCATGGGCTTCAGTAGTTGTGGCTCGCGGGCTCTCGAGTGCAGGCTCAGTAGTTGTGGGACACGGGCTTAGTTGTTCTGTGGCATGTGGGATCTTCCGGGACCAGGGATCGAACCTGTGTCCCCTGCATTGGCAGGCAGATTCCTAACCACTGCGCCACCAGGGAAGTCCCCACTATGTGTTTTAGAAGAAGATTTATTCTAGGGATCTTACAGGTCATCTCTTTTTATCAATGTTGCTTCAGTTCTAGAGTCTGAGATCTGTCTCCTGAGGTCTGAATGAATCCCTTATGTTTGAAATTTTTAGTAGAAGTGATCTTTGGAGAGTAACAGTTCAGCTGTCACTGGCTTAGACAAAATACCTGAAGTGACCAGACACAGCATCTGGTAGGTGGTAGACCGAGAGCTGTGAAAAGTCCAGCGTTACTGGCTCCACCAGTGACTAAATTAGTATTTTTTGACTCTGCCAGGCACTTAACGTGATGGTGATGAGAATGCTGCAGAGAGCTGTCTCCTGTCCGTCATTTTTTTTTTTAGTTCATTTTTTAGATATGTATTTTTTTAAAGTAAACTTTTTTCCTTTTCAAAACTTCTTGCTTTGCAGAATTAACCTTTGCTTTATTTACTGATGAATTGGATCTTCCCAGTCATCACAACAAAGCATTGCAGCATTCATACTAAGCAGGGGACAGGCCATTCCAAGTAGAAGATCTAAAATGAAAAGTTTTTCTTTTGAGGTAATTGTAGATTGACCAGCTGTTGTGAAAGATAGCAGAGAACCGGGCTTCCCTGGTGGCGCAGTGGTTGAGAATCTGCCTGCCAATGCAGGGGGCACGGCTTCGAGCCCTGGTCTGGGAAGATCCCGCATGCCGCATAGCAGCTAAGCCCGTGTGCCACAACTACTGAGCCTGCGCGTCTGGAGCCTGTGCTCCGCAGCAAGAGAGGCCGCGATAGTGAGAGGCCCGCGCACCGCGGTGAAGAGGGGCCCCCACTCGCCGCAACTAGAGAAAGCCCTCGCACAGAAACGAAGACCCAACACAGCCAAAAATAAATAAATAAATATTGAAAAATATATATATAGCAGAGGACCTTTACCTGGTTTCCCCTGATGGTAACATCTAGCGAAACTAATACACTGTTACAGCCACGAGTCAATATCGATACAATCAGCTCATTTATTCCTATTTCCCCAGTTTTTACTTGCGCTCATCTGTGTGTGTATTTAGTTCTATGCAAATTAATAACAGAGTAGTTTTAGAGTTACAGAAAAGTTATCAAAAATAATACAGAGGGACTTCCCTGGTGGCGCAGTGGATATGTCTCTGCACTCCCAATGCAGGGGGCCTGGGTTCGATCCTTGGTCAGGGAACTAGATCCCACACGTATGCCGCAACTGAGAGTTCGCATGCCGCAACTAAGCAGCCTGCTGCCGCAACTAAAACCTCGCGCAACCAAATAAATAAATAAATATTTTTAAAAAATACAGAGAGGTCCTGTTATCAATCCCCCATCTCCTCGATTGTTAACTTTTTACATTTCTCTGGTACGTTTTGTCCCAGCTAATGGCCAAGGTTGATACATTATTATTAACTAAGGTCATACTTTATTCAGATTTGATTAGTTTTTCCCTGATCGTCCCAGAACCCCCTCTGGGATCCCACCTGAGATTTGGTCTGAGTCTCTTCAGGCTCCTGTGTGTGTGAGAGTTTCTCAGACTTGCCTTGTTTTTGACGCCCTTAGCGGTTTTGAGGAGTGTTTGAGGAGTATCGCTCAGGTGTTTTGTAGGACGTCCCTCGATGTGGGTTTGTCTGAGGTTTCCCTCCTGGTTCCCGGCTGTGGTTCCAGGTTTGAAGAGGAAGCCCAAGCCTTTATTTATTAAGGTCTGCACTTGGTGCGGCAGGTGAGGTGAGAAGCGTCTGCCACCGCGAGCTTCACAGAACACCTCACGCCCTCGACCCCGCGCTTTACCTGCTCAGCTCTCTCCCAGCCTTTCGTCCCTGGGTGGGGTCCCCTCGTGGCTGTACCGATCTGTCTCGGCTGCCTCACCCCTGGTCTGCACATGGCATCTGCTGAAGACCTTGCGGCTTTGCCGGGATCATTTGCCGGGTCTGGATTTGCTGGTTGCAGGCTTGGGGCACGAATTCATCTTTGGTTCTGTTTCCTGCAAATTGGCAGCCGATTCAGAGGCTGCATCAGACCTGAGTTGAGCCCTCGGGCGAGATCTGAAGCAGTGCCGTGTCTTTCCTGAAGGTCCTGCTGCCGGAGTGCCCAGACCTGAGGAGGCAGGTGTCAAGCAGATGTTGAGAAGCTGAGGTTTCCAGAGACTGAGGTGACCTGCCTCACAGACGCCTGTTCTTGCCTCATCTTAACCCAGCAGCACCTGTAGAGGAGGGTGTGTCCGTCACTTTCATCACCTGTTAGCAGTTCTGGGGAGGACAGTGGGAGCAACAGGTTAAATGAGGTTCTAGGATAATCCGGTGGCTTCTTGTAGGCACTTGTGATGGACAGTTGGGAGGTGATGGGGCAGGGGCGGGGTTGCTTCTGCCAGGTGTGTGCCCTTCGACCTTGGGCGGCTCCACGGCTCTTGGGCTCACCTGTTTTTCCTTTATGATTATCCTTTGTATTTACATAGCATTTTGCGTTTTATAAAGCATCTCACGTAATTTCGTTTTGGAACTCACGGTGCAGTTTAGGTGGCCTTGGCAGTCAAGTCTCCTGCCCTGTACAAGGTCACTGATTAAATGCCAGGTCTGGGCCTTGAAATTAGGTCAGTCTGACTCTGAAGTTCATGCTCCAGCTAAATTATTTGGGCATGTTTTCTAGCGCGACCGAGTAATTCTCCAGTCTCAGCCGACACCAGCTGGGCGTCACACAAATCTGACTGTCCGACTCGTCGACCGGGAGTTGGCGGCCAATCCTGTAGGTTGAGGGCTCAGCCCCGCAGGATGCGCCCACTTCAGACACCAGTCACAAGGCTGTTCTCCCCTTCTCGGGCTCACAAGGCTCAGGGAAACATTTACGTACGTTTACCCATTTATTATAAAGGTTATTATGAAGAATGCAGGTGAGCAGCTAGATGAAGAGATCCGTAGGCTGAGGTCTGGGGGGTGCTGAGCAAAGGGGCTTCTGTCCCAATGAAGTTGGGGTGCATCACCCCCCAGCACAGTGATGCATTCACCTACCCAGAAGCCCTCTGAACCATCATTTAGGGTTTTTATGGAGGCTTCATTATATAGTCACGATTAATGGTGGTGCAGTGGTTAAGAATCCGCCTGCCAATGCAGGAGACACGGGTTCAAGCCCTGGTCTGGGAAGATCCCACGTGCCGCAGAGCAACTAAGCCCGTGCGCCACAACTACTGAGCCTGCGCTCTAGAGCCCGCAAGCCACGAGTACTGAGCCCATGTGCTGCAACTACTGAAATCTGCGTGCCTAGAGCCCGTGCTCCGCAACAAGAGAAGCTACCGCAGTGAGAAGCCCGCGCACCGCAATGAAGAGTAGCCCCCGCTCACCACAACTAGAGAAAGTCTGCGCACAGCAGCGAAGACCCAATGCAGCCAAAATAAATAAATAAATTTAGTTATTTAAAAAATAGGCAGTGATTAAATCATTACACAGGTGTGATTGATTAAATCATAGGTTGTTGATGGAGGTTGGGGGATGGAGCTAATGTCAGAAATGAAAAGATAATGTGAAAAAGAAATTCATATTAGTTTATAGGTAGAGCAATTCTGTATTGGTAACAAAGAAGTAGCAGTGTGATTGCTTTATGGTAGCTGAGTGTAATCAAATCAGTACAGTAGCTTGTACGGTAATGATTGAATCATTGTAAAATGTCTGCGGTACACAGCATTGCAGTCATGTTCATAATACCGTATTGGAAACATTGTTAAATTAAAAAGTTACCCGTGATGATAGACTGATACGCAGTATCTCCGATTGCGAGGAGAGCGGGAGCAAGGGGCGCATACTGTATGGTAATTCTTTGAAAGCAAAGTTTTAAAACAGTAAGAAATGAATAGTTTACATTAAACATCCCTTACCTTACGCATATGTGAGGATAGGCTGTCCACTTCACTACAAGTCTTGCATATAGTGTTCTACACACATATTTTTTGTATGTTTATTGAAAATCCACACATAAGTGGACCCGTGCAGTGCAGTTCAAGCTTGTGTGGTTCAAGGGTCAGCTGTACATCTATCTGGATTGGTAAGCTTTTCCTTTTGAGGATGTTAAGTTTGGTTAAGGCCGTGTTGGCCGGAGTTCTCTGTTGCCAAACATAACCTTTTCCCGTTTAATTAACAGTAGTCGTCTCTGGGGTGATACTTTGAAAATATCCAACACCCCAGTATACATACATACGTGCATATGTATACACACATGTGAATACTTTGATGTATTTTTTTCTTTATTGAGCTGAAATTCACACAAAAATTAACCACTTTAAAATACCAGTGAGTTCCCAGCGTTGTACAATCACCAGCTGCCTCTGTTAAGCTTCAAACCGTGTCACCTGCTCTCCACGCTCCCTCCAGCCCCCGGCAGCCTCTGATCTCTGGTCTCTCTCTGGATTTGCCTATGCTTGACATTTCATATAAACGGAGTCACACAGTATGTGACTTTTGGTGTCTGACTTTTCTCACTTAGCATGTTGTGAAGGTTCATCCACGTTGTAGCGTGAATTAGTACTTTGTGTTTTTTTTTATGGCTGGGTAAGTACTCCATTGTGTGGATACACCATATTTTGTGTATCCATTGATCCATTAATGGAGATCTGGGCTGTTTGCACCTTTTAACTATTGTGAATGACCCAGTATTTTTTCACCCCCCCCTTTTTTTTTTTACGTGAATCAGTTATTACTATGCTGATTATAAAATGAAGGCTTTGTAGTCTTTTCTACTGCGGTAGGTGGAATCCTCCTATGAAGAAGACTGCGCAGCGTGTGTGTGCAGTGTCAGTTTCAGAGTGGAGCTGGGGATTCTTTTTTTGTACAGTGCATATAACCCATTCTCTCCGCTACTCATTTCTGTGCTCAGATAGGGCCAGAATTGCCCAGCGGTAGTTCCCAGGCTGTCTCCCCTCCCTCCTCATGCCCATCACGCTGGAGTCACTGGCGTGTGGGAGGTGCTGTTCACGGAAGCACCAGCTAAGCCAGGCGTTTCCGCCTGGGGCAGGTGGCGCATCCTTGGTGGTTATGGAAAATAGGTTTGTGCTTGGGACTGCCTGTCAGTGGAGCCCTAGTTATAAAATCGGATTCACGGCCTTAAAATGAGCCCTGAGCATGGGCTTTATTTATGTGGAAAAGGTTTAGTCAAATTGTGTGTGCGTGTTTAATCTGGGGCTTTCTTTTCCCTCATCTGTTTCAGGATGTGACCAGTTTCTTTGTTTCTGGTTGTAGCCCATCTGCCTCTGTTTAATTTCTGTAGTTCTTTTTTTGTGCAGCTAAAATTCTTGAAGCCTTTCTTCTTTAGGCAGATTTTTCTTTTGTGAAGTTCTGCAAGAGAACAGGTGATACAGATTTACATTTGAAATTCAGGGCTTAATTTTGATCTGTTTTTAAAGCTTTTGTGTGTTTTAAGGGGAAAAATGATGTGTTAAAATGATACACTTATCCTGATTTGTCTGTATTTTCAGGGTAATGCTAGTCCTGAATTCTTTCTCAAATTATATAAACAGAATTGGATTTCTTTTTAAGTTCGTGGAGGAATTTTAATAAAATTACGATCACACATTTAATATATCCTGAGTGATAAAAATAAGGAATACCTCTTAATCTTTACATCTGTAGCTGTAGTGAGCAGTAAACAGCTTCCTGGAATCTGTTCCTAACAGTATTTATATAAAAGAAAAATTTCACGGGTACTGGGAAGCATCATTTGTTACACATCAAGTAACTATTAATGTAATTTAAAAATTTCCCTGTGTTAAAAAATAAGTAAATAAAAAATAAAAACGTCCTTGTGTTACTGAGGACAGTTAGAGTTAGCGAATTCCTTAGATTGCTCATTGGAAGAATAAACAGGTGACACAACTACTGTTTCTAGCGTCGCAGCATTTTAGACAAGTCTTTCCAGTGACCCTCGCACTCCTGTGGGATTGTCCCAGAGCAGGGCTTCCTGCTGGGAGGGGGCAGGCGCCCCCTGCAACCCAGGGTGGAGACCAGGGATGTCGCTGGACATCCTGCCATCCACGGGAACACCCTGCGCCACCCGAGCACACACACGGGCCCCCTGTGCTGAGGCCTGCGTTGGGGCTTGACCATACGGGGTTTGCAGAGGTAACCTCTTGCTGGTGTCAAAACAAGGTAAGTAACTAGCCATTGAAAGCGACTCTTCTTTTTTTTTAAAATTAGTCAGTTAATTTTTGGCTGTGTTGGGTCTTTGTTGCTGTGCGTGGGCTTTCTCTGGTTGCAGCGAGCAGGGGCTACTCTCTGTTGTGGTGCGCGGGCTTCTCATTGCAGTGGCTTCTCTTGTTGCGGAGCGCGGGCCCTAGGCACACGGGCTTCAGTAGTTGTAGCACGTGGGCTCAGTAGTTGTGGCGTGTGGGCTCTAGAGCGCAGGCTCAGTGGTTGTGGCGCACCGGCTTAGCTGCTCCGCGGCATGTGGGATCTTCCCGGACCAGGGCTCGAACCCGTGTCCCTTGCATTGGCAGGAGGATTCTTAACCACTGTGCCACCAGGGGAGTCCCGAGAGCGGCTCTTAGTCAAGAAGAAATACGGTGGTAATGATCAGAGTTGCATTTGGGTCCAGAGATAAATTGTACGTGGAGGTGAAAGATCAGCCTGGGCGTGAGGTTTTCCTGAGGCTGTGCTTCCAGGACAGGGCCTCTTGGCCTGTGGCTGCCCGTGAGGATTTGTGTTTCTCAAGCTGAGCACCTGGCGTCGAGGAACTTGGTGGTCTGGCCGCCCTGTGTGCCTGTCCTCAGACCCGTGCTCCAGCCTCGGGGCTCTCGTCTTGAGGGAGCATCCACACGCCCTCCCCCAGCTCCCCTGCACCACTTCCTGCTCTTCTACGAAGTCTCTGTGCAGCTTTCCCTGGTGGAAAAACTGTGGCTCGAGTTTCACGTGATGAGAGGTTTGTGCCTCGTCCTCAGGCCATGCCCTCCACGCCTGCCATCGAGGGTGGACGGTCAGCCTGACCCCCGGGCGGCTCCTGCCTGGGTCTTGTGTGTGCAGAGTGAGGCTCGGAGGGGCTGCTTCTGGGCTCCATGGGGGAGCGTGGCCTGCGGGGTCAGGAGGTCCTAGCCCACGTGCCGCTGTGTGGCCACCAGCAGACGCATGTCAGAAGGGCTCGCGGCCTTCCTCGGGGCTGGCCGTGAGGATCAAAGGGCGTAATCGCTCCAGTACCCGGCGCCCGTGTCCGTGTCACGTTTGTGCTGCTGTCCTTTGTTTCTGGGCCTTTTCTGTTTTAACCTTACCTCCCAGGCCCGTTCATCTTCCACCTCCCTTCACCCCAAGCTCCCTGCACCCCAGTCAGAGCGAGAGGGTTGTGTCGTGCGGTGTCATCGCAGGGGCTGGGAGTTCAAGTTGGTGGCCTGCAGGGGTTCACAGTTGGCGCGGGTGTGATTGTCGTGCCG
Source organism: Lagenorhynchus albirostris (assembly GCF_949774975.1). Lineage (NCBI taxonomy): Eukaryota > Metazoa > Chordata > Mammalia > Artiodactyla > Delphinidae > Lagenorhynchus > Lagenorhynchus albirostris. Next base: position 591,032 of record NC_083114.1, read on the forward strand.
GGCGTCCTGGGTGGTTCGGGGGGACGAGAATTGTTTACCATGGTGCTCTTAATCGCTGAGGTTAGAACTTCAGGTTTCCGTGGTCTGGTTCTCGGACACACGCCGTTCTTTTTCTTGTTTCTGTGTATTGCTTTGATTAATATTCATCTGGATTGATGGATCATAGGTTTGCTGTGGTCTTGGAACCTGGAATATGAAACTGGAAGTGAAGTGCAGGTTAAAGGTGACCTGGGGCTGGGGGCCCTGTTGGATGCGGAAGGACCTTGACAGCTCCTGGAGCTCCAGGCGCTTTGTCTGAGCGGCTTTGAGTTGGAGAAGGGGCCGAGGTCTCTTACACGGAGCCACTTCTGAGCTAAATGATCTACGTGCCTTTTGGGGGGCAACTGAAAGGATTAACGAAATGACCTTTTAGGCAGTGAGACCTTGAGAGGAAATCCGGGCTTTCCCTTCCTCCCGAGCTGTGCCCGTTGGGATCACCTTGCCCTGGTGTTTCCGAGAACCCCTGGTTTCTAACTCTCTCTTCTGCATTTCAGGCGAAGTCGTGCGTGTGTCACGTGTGCGGCGTCCACCTGAACCGGCTGCACTCGTGCCTCCACTGCGTCTTCTTTGGCTGTTTCACGAAGAAGCACATTCACGAGCACGCCAAGTCGAAAAGGCACAACCTGGGTAAGGCCGCGCGACGCCTCCTGGGCTTTGGGGTCACCTCCCCGACTCTCGTTCTGTGAATTTGACCTTCCACTCTCTCGGGAGTCCACCTTTGTGTGAAATAGCTTGTGCTCTCCTCGTGGAACTCCAGGGGGAGAGGAAAGAGAGAAACTGAACCCACGAGAGGGGCACGTGCCCAGCGTGCCCGAGGTCACATAAAGTCGTGTAACCCTGAACGGTGACTTTCTTTAACGGAGCATCAGAGACTCATCTTTCTCTCTGAAAAGAACGGTTAGGTATTAGATCAGGCAGAAATTTGCACAGGTCTTAAATGCAGCCTTAGGTTAGTGGTGTCAGCGTGGGGGTGGGGGGCACTGGGTGAATGTAGTGATTTCTGTAACGGGTTTGCAGTGTCGTCAGTGTTCGCAGAGAGGCTGGCGTTGAGGCGAGCTCACGTTTCATGTTCAGACACTGGTGCCTTCCAGAGGCGACGCGAAGCTGAGTTTTGCTCTTGGCTTGATTTTCTGACCGTTGTCACTCAATGTTTCCCTCGTTGAGGATTGTGTTTTCTGTCAAACGATGCTGAGGTTGTTAGGATATCTGTAAGAAAATCACTTTCAGAAGGTCCAGACCACAGACCCTTTTCTAGAACATAACTTGGTGTGACCTAGCCTTCCAGTGAAAGATAGTCTCAGGCCTTTTAGGTAGTAGGAATGGGCTCGTTCAAACTCGGTCATCTCCGGAGGTCGTGCCTCGTTTCATTTGCAGCTGAGAACTTGCAGCCAGTGCTGGGGGTCAGCCTGTCACCAGGAGCTAAGTGGCCTTTTTGGAAGGAGAGCTGGCGGCCCTGGAGGTGCTTCACAGGCTGTGGGTGAGCGGCTGCCCGGCAGGGCGGGGGTCAGCAATCCCGTCCCCCTTCCCCACGAGGGACCAGAGGGGAGGTCTGATGGGGCAGGACGGGTGTGGTGGGATTCTGTGGTGGTGAGTTCATGTAGATCTTTGTGCTTAATACCATCTGATTCTGGGACCAGACCCGCTTAGGCTCCTCTCACACCGGGGCTGTGATACTTACTGTGTGGTTAAAAGGGTTATGGAGAATTGGAAACACCTTTGCACTGCAAAGGGCTGAGACTCTTATTGTTACCTAGCATCATCTACAAAAGTCACTCGAGAAATTTGTGTGCTTATTAATTTTATCAACTGATTGATAAACTCTGCCTCTACTTTGGCCAGAATGAATAAGTTTTAGAAGGTTTTCTTCAAGAGACAAAACCACAAAATGGGAGAGCCCAGGAGTTTATTGCAGGTTGTGTGTGTGAGCGCGTGTGTGCGTGTGTGTTAACAAAGCCAGAGCTTAGCTTTCTGTGTCCACATGGCAGGGGAGGGCACGGGAGAGGAGCCCCGGCAGGAAAGGGATTGCCCGCCCCCGGCCCTGCGTCTCGAGCTGCTCCCCGTTACCCCTGGAGCCCCTCAGAGCGGCGGCTTGACGTTTGAGGGCCAAGGGGCCGTGATTCCTGGGCCGGGTCCTGCCTCTGGGAGCCCCGCGGAATAACCCTGGGGCCTGAGGTGGACGCTTAGAAGGATTTCTCCCAGGGCTTGCGGCTTCTAAGCGGAGGGGCGTGAGAGGCCCACGGGGAGTCTCGTCTGAGTATTTGCTTTTTTGCGAGTGTTCAGTTAAAACCAGCACGTCGGTAGCTATGGGGTCTTTGCTGGCGGCCTGTGGGAGGACGAAGCTTCTGCTCCTCTGTCCGACCTGCCCTGTGACCCTGCCTGGTGTGACGTGGCGGAAGTGGCCCCCAGGAGGAAGGGCCTGTCCTGACCCGCTGCCGGCCGGTTTGCTGTGCAGGACGGTGTTGGGATCCAGGTCACTGAGTAAGATTTGGTTTCGTGCTCCTTCGTTTCGTACAGGTTTTTGTTTGATGTCGAGTCACAGGGGCCCGTGGATGTTGCCTGCGTGAGCCACAGAGGCTGTGAAAGGAGTGCTTTTAGCTTTGTGTCTGCCTCTAGGAAGCGTTATTTTCGTTTTCCCAGAGGGTGTGAGGATGTATGTGGGCATAAGAGGGCGTATCGGCTCCCCTCTGAGCGGGTGACGTTTCCCTCCATCTCAGGATCCTCCTGTGGCTGGAGGGAGGGGGACACGCGCCTGCCTGGGGCCTGTCGGCCGGGGGTTCCCGGGTGAGTGGGTTGACGGCCTCCTCTCTTCCTGGGAGCGTCTCGCCCGCATCCAGGCAGCTGGGTTCCTGGGCAGCTGGCCCTTTGTTTCCATGGGTTCTGCACCTGCAGATCCAGCCAAGCTCAGATCGAAAAACAAATTCCAGAAAGTTCCAAAAAGCAAAAGTTGAATTTGTCTGGTCCAGGCAGCTACTTACGTGGCATTCACGCTGTATTAGGTAAAGCAGCCTGGAGGTGATTTAAAGTGTGTAGGAGGATGTAGGTTCTGTGCAGATGTCACACCATTTCCTACAAGGGGCTGGAGCATCCTTGGATCCTGGTGTCCGCGGGGGTCCTGGAACCAGCCCCACCTTGGGTACCACGGGACCACTGACTGTCTGCTCAGCCTTTAGTCCTGATGCAGTCAAGCCTTTGTCCTTGGTTATCTTGACTGTGAGATAATTTTCTGGAGGAACTACCGTGACTGTAGGTGTTGCATTGGGTTTTTGAATTCCATATTGAGATGAAATTTAGAGAACACACAATTAACCATTTCAACCAGTACAGTTCAGTGCATTTAGTCACTTGCCATGTGGTGTGTGGAAATACCATCTCTCTTTATTTTCAAAACTTTTTCGTCTCCTCGAAGAATACATGTCTCTGTTACGTAATCCTCTCCGGGCCCTGGCATCCGCTGATGTGTCTTCAGTTGTGGATTCGCCTGTCTTGAATATTTCTTATAAGAGGAATCATACAACACACGGCCTTCTGTGTCTGTTTCTATCTCTCGGCAGGTTTTCAAGGTTCATGAAGTGTCAGTTCATTTCCTTGTGGTTGAATAGCATTCCTTTGTGTTGATATTCCAGAGTTTGTTTATCCAGTCATCCACTGGTAGACATTTGGGTTCCCACCTTTGGCTTTTATGAATAATGCTGCTATAAACATGCCTGTGTGAGTTTCTTTGTGGACATACGTTTTCATTTCTTGTGGATACCAGAAGACCTTGGAGATAACTGTGGGTTCGGTTCCAGATCACCTCAATAAAGCAGATATCTCAACAAAGCGAGGCACACACGTTTTTTGGTTTCCCACTGAATATAAAGATAATGTTTACACTGTACCGTAGTTTAAGTGTGCAATAACAGCATTTCCCTTTGGTTGTTCCTGCTTTTTCGGTGTCAGACTAAGAATCCATTGGCAAACCTGAGGTCGTGACGCTTACCCGTGTGTGTCTGAGTTTTTATACTTTTAGCTGTGATGTAGGTTGCTGACCGTGTGGAGTGAAGTTTTGCGTGGGGCTGGGGTCAGGCAAGCTGCCTCCTCGTTTCATCCCGGGGCCCCAGCGCCCGCTGTCGGCCTCGCCCCTCCTGGCGGTCCCAGCCCCACACAGCGGGTGGGAGGCAGACTCATCTGGGGACATGGGGCCTCCCTCTGCCCTCGCCGTGCGGCTGACCTGTTTCTCGCTGAACCCCACTGCTTCCCTGAAAGTGTCCCTCTTTCCCACCGTAAGCCCGCCTCTGCCAGCTTGCTCTGGTCCCCGGAGCAGGAGTGACACTGCCCAGGAGTGGGCAGAACGCAGGGCAGCTGGCCCCGGCCTCCAGAGCAGCCTCGACGTGGACTTGCAGAGACTTGGTCGGAATTTTGTAGGTTTTTAGGGAGGGGCAGTGGTAGGCCTGGGATTCTCTGAAATTGCTACTTTGAGTCTTGATAGATCTGCTTTCGATCCACCACAGTATCATTGACCTGTGTCTTTGTACCTTAAGACATGAAATATGGGGGTTTCCCTGGTGGCACAGTGGTTAAGAATCCGCCTGCCAATGCAGGGGACACGGGTTCGAGCCCTGGTCCGGGAAGATCCCACATGCCACAGAGCACCTAAGCCTGTGCGCCACAACTACTGAGCCTGCGCTCTAGAGCCCGTGAGCCACAACTACTGAGCCTGCGTGCTGCAACTAATGAAGCCCAAGCGTGTAGAGCCCGTGCTCCACAACAAGAGGAGCCACCGCAACGAGAAGCCCGCGCACCGCAACGAAGAGTAGCCCCCGCTCACTGCAACTAGAGAAAGCCTGCGCACAGCAACAAAGACCCAACACAGCCAAAAAATAATAATAATTTTTTAAAAAAAGACATGAAATATGATAAAAGCTGTGATTTGTTAAGACATTACCATTTACCAGGAGGTGCGTGCTGCTTAGTTGTATATATGAACTTAGTGACCACGCAGACCTGTGTCAGTGCTGTTGCTGTCCCTGTTATACCACAGGGGACGTGGGTGAGCTCAGAGGTGCTCAGAGGTGCGCAGGTGGCGGGGCCGGGTTTGTGCTCCGAGCTGTGTCCCGTCACCTGGCAGACGTCTGCTGTCCCTTGGTGAGTCTGAGTCAAGGGGATTCTCTTTTTTTTTTGGAATTTTATTTTGTTTATTTTTTATATAGCAGGTTCTTAGTAGTTACCTATTTTGTATATACTAGTGTATATACGTCAATCCCAATCTCCCAGTTCATCCCCCCGCCCCCTGCCATTTTCCCCCCTTGGTGTCCATACGTTTGTTCTCTACATCTGTGTCTCTATTTCTGCCGTGCAGACAGGTTCATCTGAACCATTTTTCTAGAGTCCACACATATACGTGTTAATATACAGTACTTGTTTTGCTCTTTCAGACTTCACTCTGTGTGACAGTCTCTGGGTCCACCATGTCTCTACAAATGACCCAATCTTGTTCCTTTTTATGGCTGAGTAATATTCCATTGTATACATGTGCCACATCTTCTTTATCTGTTTGTCTGTTGATGGGCCTTTAGGTTGCTTCCATGTCCTGGCTGTTGTAAACAGTGCTGCAGTGAACATTGGGGTGCATTTGTCCATAGTTCAACCTTTTTTTTTTTAATTATTTATTTTTGGCTGCATTGGGTCTTTGTTGCTGCATGCCGGTTTTCTCTAGTTGTGGCAAGTGGGGGTACTCTTCGTTGTGGTATGCAGGCTTCTCATTTCTCATTGCGGTGGCTTCTCTTGTTGTGGAGCACGGGCTCAGGCGTGAGGGCTTCAGTAGTTGTGGCGCGTGGCCTCGGTAGTTGTGGCGCACGGGCTTAGTTGCTCCATGGCATGTGGGATCTTCCCGGACCAGGGCTCGAACCCGTGTCCCCTGCGTTGGCAGGAGGATTCTTCACCACTGCGCCAGCAGGGAAGTCCCCTAGTTTAACCATTTTGAACTATGGTTTTCTCTGGGTATATTCCCAGTAGTGGGATTGCTGGGTCATATGGTAATTCTATTTTTAGTTTTTTAAGGCACCTCCAGACTGTTCTCCATAGTGGCTGTATCAATTTACATTCCCACCAACAGTGTAAGAGGGTTCCCTTTTCTCCACACCCTCTCCAGCATTCCTTGTTTGTAGATTTTCTGATGATGCCCATTCTAACTGGTGTGAGGTGATACCTCATTGTAGTTCTGATTTTCATTTCACTAATAATTAGTGATGTTGAGCATCTTTTCATGTGCGTCTTGGCCATCTGTATGTCTTCTTTGGAGAAATGTCTATTTAGGTCTTCTGCCCATTTTTGGATGGGGTTGTTTGTTTTTTTAATATTGAGCTGCATGAGCTGTTTATGTATTTTGGAGGTTAATCCTTTGTCCGTTGATTCGTTTGCAAATATTTTCGCCCATTCTGAGGGTAAGGGGAATTCTTTTTAATTGTTGAACTGAGCGAGTTCCTTCCAGATGCTTCGAGGACTTTTCTCTTGTTTATCTTCGTGAGGAAGTAACTAAGGGCTGGGTTTCATGCCTGTTTCCGTGGAGGATGCAGTTTGGAAAGTGCAGGATCCGCTCACCGGGAGCTCTGGGCACGCCCTCCAGGCTGTCTGCTTGGGGCCGTGCTGCCCATCAGGACGCCACGAGTCCTCGTGGGCTGATAGGAATGCGAGTTCCCCTTGTTTCAGAGGATAGGCGGAGGCTCCTGGTACCTGGGGGTCGGGTCCTTCGCAAAATATGGTCGTGGCGCCTCTTTCTCCCTCAGGTTCCTCAGCCCTTGGCGGGAGCTTCCAAAAAAAATTCACGTGCCTCCTCTGCTTAGGATACACCATCTGAAGTGGGGGGACAACCTTTTGTAATAATGGGATTCTCTGCTTTGAGAAACGGTGCAGTGAAATGCCTAAAAAACTTGCTTGTTTAATTTGTGTCCTGAAGCATTACCTTTCGACTTTTAATTGAATTTTGTCGCTTCCCTCTTTTCTCTTTTCAGCCATAGAGCTTATGTATGGAGGTATCTACTGCTTTTTGTGTCAGGACTACATTTATGACAAAGACATAGAAATCATTGCCAAAGAGGAACAGCGGAAAGCTTGGAAAATGCAAGGTTTGGTTTTCCTGAGATCTGCATGGCTGCTTGTGTCTTAGCCCTGCGTTCCCTGCCCCCTTGTCTGTCAGGGCGTGGCGGGGGTGGGGAGGGAGGGGGGGTGGTTCTGTTGAAGGGGAGGAGCCCCTACACCTGCCTGCTCCCTCCTGCAGGCTCACGGGGCGGGGGGGGGGGGCAGGGGAGGCAGGCGCGGTGCCCACAGGCCTGCGGCTGCTGTGAGGGCTTAGCCGGGGTTGAGAGAGACACCCCCAACCTAGCCTCTCCGGTCGCCGGGCATTTTTACAGACACAGGGCTGAACCAGGCACAGTGTCTGCAGGGATTTTGTGCTGCCTCGTCCCTGGTAGCTGCCCAGAAAGCAGCTCCTCGGTAACTGCAGGATGTGTATGCTGACTGCTTCCAGGAGGGTAGACTGTTTTCTCATTAAATTACCGTGGAATCTCTTAAAACTCTTAACTGGAAAAAAAAACCTCTTAACTGGTTAGGTTATGCTAAACCTGTGTCAGCACAGAATTAAACTTCCCAGAGGAAAAATGCAACAGTCTACCGCTGAGACCCCTTAGTTCAGGAGCGTGCTCTCCGTCCTGTGCGGTGCCTCTGTAGCCGGAAAGGGAGAACTCCAGGCTTTCCTTCTTGTGTAGGAACAACCCAGGTCTTCCCTGATGAGTGTTTCTCTCCCGTGAGTCTCCTTTACTTGCACAGAACCCTTCACACCCGGCACTTCTGGTCACCAAGTGTTTTTTTGGGGGGGTCAGTTCCCTGCCAAGAAATTCCCTGTGGCGCCGGCTGGGTATCCTATGGATCAACTTAGTTCTGACACAGTCGGCCTGGAGGTGTCAGGCCCCGGGGGATCCCCTCCCCAACTTCAGATGCTGGAGTCTCAAGTCCAGGGTCTCATCTGTGCTCTTGACCGTCCAGCTGTAGATCGGAGGCTCCCAGGACCCCCCTGGACTGGAGCGTTTGCTAGAGCAGCTCACAGAACTGAGGGAGACACTTAACGTTCGCCAGTTTATTAAAGGATGTGATAAAGGACACAGATGAGCAGCCAGATGGCTAGAGAGAGGCAAGGGGCAAGGCCGGGGAGGGTCCCCGTGGAGTTGGGGTGCATCACCCACTCGGTGCGGAATGTTCACCCACCTGGTTCGCTCCCCGAACCCCGTGCTACTGGGATGTTATGGGGGCTTCTTCCTGGAGGCCTGATGGATCATTAACCCCATTTCCAGTCCCCTCCCCTCTGTGGAGGAGTTGGGGCCGGCCGTGCGGGTGCTGCAAATTCCAAGCTTCCCTGGTCTTTCTGGTGGCCAGTGCCCATCCAGGAGCCCGCCCGGAGTCATCTCATCAGGACAAGAGGTTCCTCTAGTGCCCTTCCCGCTAAGGCGCCCTTATTACCAGGGCGCGGGGCTCATGCAGGGGACGGGGCAGGGGCGGCACGTGTGTCCCACTGACGGCGCGGTGGCCGTGGAGCCGTGCCGCCACTCCCGTCCCTTCGCTGGCTCGTAGGCAGCGGCACACGTGAACATTATGCAGCTCTTTTCTTTTTTGTTCAGCTGCCTGTTTTTGGTTTCCCGGATAGTTTTTTCTTTCTTGTTCTCATTTCCAGCACACGGTCATGGGTCACAACAGTAATAGGTGTAGAAAGCCCCACTGGCCTGTGACCGTCTCTCCACAGAGAACATACAACCCAGCATGTGGTTTACAGTGTTTTGCCTTAATTGTGCTCCTCTGTAGACGTGCCATGTTAGAGAACGGAGCACAAGCCAGGCTGTCGGTCATCAGAGCCGAGGAGCCTGTCTTCTCTGGAGAACAGTCTCTTTAGTCCACTTCCTGTTCTCTTCCACCTCCAAACCTTAGTAACGTTGCCGGTGAGGCTAAGGCTGAGGACGTTATTTCTTCGTGCAGAACAGTCAAACCGCAGGGCTGAGAAATGCATGTCCCAGGAAAAAGTGGGATTCTTCTAAAATCATTCCACAATTCCATCTGTCAGCAGGACGGTGCGTCCTTCAGAGCGTGTTGAGTTCTAGGTGCGTGGAGCCAGTGCCTCCGAGGAGTAGTCTGTGCACTGGGGTGCAGGTGGCCCTGCCGCCGTCCTTGGTTTAAGTCTCTGGTGGGTACGGCCGTCCCTTCATCCCCGTCGCCACCCAGCGCTCCCTGTGGGCACTGGTGCCGTGGTCCCTCTGCTCAGGGCGTAATTAAGGCTGAGGAGACCGCTGGTGCTGGGGCAGCTGTCCCCCAAGGTCCCGCTCTCCTCTCCTCCTCTGGGAATGTGACGTGGTTCATTCACGGCACGCTCTGAGAGAAGCTCCTTCCATTGTCTGGAACAGGGTCTTAGAAGGACCCTACGTTGCCCGCCTTTGAATCTGATAAACCCTGTGCTGCCACCACGCTGGTTCATAGACACGATCAGAGTGTAGCTAACGGCACCTTCCACCCGCTTAGGCGTCGGGGAGAAGTTTTCAACGTGGGAGCCGACCAAACGGGAGCTCGAGCTGCTGAAACACAACCCCAAGCGACGGAAGATCACGTCCAACTGCACCATAGGTGGGTGGGCACGGCCGGGTGGAGGGTGCATTCTCCGGGGAGGTGCAGCGTGGCTGTCAGCTTGTCGCAGAGGCTCCTCCCTGCCCTGCCCCGTTGTTACTGGGAGCCTTTGGGCAGTGAGGGCTGGTGGGGGTGGGCGCGAGCACGCCTCGGGACGTTTCCCACGGGTGGGGCGCAGACGTTAGAAGTAGGTTCCACCCCGCGCTCTGCCTGCCAGGTCTCCGCGGCCTCATCAACCTCGGGAACACGTGCTTCATGAACTGCATCGTGCAGGCGCTGACGCACACGCCGCTGCTGCGCGACTTCTTCCTGTCCGACCGGCACCGCTGCGAGATGCAGAGCCCTGGCTCCTGCCTGGTCTGCGAGATGTCCTCCCTCTTCCAGGAGGTGCGCCTGGGCCGGGAGGGGGCCGGGCCGTCACGGGGTGGGCTCTGAACATCCACAGACGTGCCGACTGTGGAATCGCACGTCCTTCCCAAGAGGGATCGTTGGGTGAGGCACTTGGTCATCTGCAGAGGCTCGCGGCTGCCTCACAGGGGTGCAGGTGGCAGGTGCCAACCCCTCCCCGTCACCTGCCGCTTTCCGGCTTTGTCCACGGGACGGGCGGGTCTCCTGTTACCGGCCCTGCTGACTGTGTGTGTCACCAGAGGCCTCTGTCTTTGGGCCCCTGCCATGGACATCAGGTTCTGTCCCGACGGGCTCGCAGGCTGGACCCCCCCTTCTCAGAGCGGGAGTGCAGCCCAGCCGCTCCCTCGGGTGCTGCGGGGAGCCAGGGGTTCTTCAGGCGTCGGCCCTGGGCCAGCAGACTCGGCCGGGTCTGGTTTTGTCAGCCTTTGATCACATCCTCTCGTTTTCCTTGTTGGGCCCCGGCTGCCTGAACCCATCTGGCTGCGGAGCTGGAATGATTCACGGTCTGGCCCTTTTCAGAAGTTTCCCGACTCCTAGCCTGGCTTAGCCAGTCCCCACATACCTACAGCCTAGCCTGACAGCGGCTCCTGGGGTCACAGGAGTGAGCAAGCTGAATGATATCGTTGGGCCAAAACGGGGACACGGGTGCCTTGGAGAACGGGCTGATGGGGGGGCCTCACTAGGGCACTGTTGGTGGTGAGTTCATCTCTGTCAGGTTGGTTTTTAGGTTCAGGTTTACGGGGGTACGCGTTTCACACGGCACAAGTCACCTTTTAGTGTATGTGTGTGTGTTTGACAAAAGTTTGTCGCCGTTCATCGTTTTGGCTTATTTCTAGAAAACAAGTGGTGGGAATGGAGAAAACTCTGAGCAGACTCAGAGTCTGTGAAAACACAGTTTGCCTGAAAAGGAAAGGAAATGACTTGTTTGGGCCGCGCTCGCCGGCGGAGGCTCCGGGCGGCTGTCAGACGTGCGTGTCTGCGTCTGTGTTCGAGGGAGGCACGCGCTCCTGACGAGGGTGCTTCTCCTTCTCTCCAAGCAGTTCTACTCGGGGCACCGGTCCCCCCACATCCCATACAAGCTGCTGCACCTGGTGTGGACGCACGCCCGGCACCTGGCGGGCTACGAGCAGCAGGACGCGCACGAGTTCCTCATCGCAGCCCTGGACGTCTTGCACCGGCACTGCAAAGGTGAGCACTGCACAGGTGAGCATTGCACAGGTGGGCACTGCACAGGTGGGCACTGCACAGGTGGGCACTGCACAGGTGAGCACTGCACAGGTGGGCACTGCAAGGTGGGCACTGCACAGGTGGGCGCTGTAGAGGTGGGCGCTGTTTCTCAGGGCCTGTTACTGGGCCTGCCAGGTGGATGGCAGGGAACTGTTCACAGGGAGGAGCAAGGGGGAGAAACTGAAAGCACACGCGCGTCCCTCCCGCGCCCCTGTGGAAACCCGGGCCCTCCTGCTGCACCAGCTCTGCCCCTTGGGTCAGCGGCTTGGCAGTGGGCTGGCTGCCTTGGGGGCCCAGGGTCCCAGAGCCACCGTCTCTTGCCAGGTGATGATAATGGGAAAAAGGCCAACAACCCTAACCACTGCAACTGCATCATAGACCAGATCTTCACGGGGGGGCTGCAGTCCGACGTCACCTGCCAAGCATGCCAGTAAGTGCGGCCTCCGCAGCCCCGGTGCTGCCGGCCAAGCGCCGCCCCCGGGCCGTGGTGCTCACCCGTCCCCCCGCTTGCTCCTAGCGGGGTCTCCACCACCATCGACCCCTTCTGGGACATCAGCCTGGACCTGCCCGGCTCTTCCACCCCCTTCTGGCCACTGAGCCCTGGGAGCGAGGGCAGCGTGGTGAACGGAGAGAGCCACGCGTCGGGAACCACGACCCTCACGGACTGCCTGCGGAGGTGAGGCGTCCACGCCTTGTGGGGAGGGGGCCCTTCCTCGTGGCTGCTCGGGGAAAGTCCTGGTAAAGCCAGGCCCCCCAGGGCCCCACGTTCCCGCACGAAAGCTGAGGGAAGACGGGATGGCCAGCAGACGAGCTGTTTCTGTCCCTGAGTGCCCCCCACCCCGGCAGAGGCTGGAGGTCCGCGGCCTTTAGTGACTAACGGGCAGAGTCACACCCAGCAGGGCCGCCCTCCTGCTGTGGCTCGTGGCCTTTTCTGAAGGTGATGAAAACGTTTTTAATTAAACTTTTTATTTTGAGATAATTGTAGTTTTGCGTGCAGTTGTAAGATACAATCCGGAGAGATCCTGTGTACTCTTTCCCCAGTTTTCCCCAGTGGTAACATCTTGTAAAATTACAGCACAGTGTCACGGTCAGCAGGATCTCAACATCCCTGCAGTCAAGATGCAGGATGCTTGCACCCCCGCAGGGTCCCTCACAACCACACGTCCTGCACCTCCTACCCTTGTTGCCTCCTTAACTCCTGGCAGCCGCAAATCTGTTCTCCATTTCTAGAAATTCCACATTTCAAGAATGCTATATCCGTGGAATCATACATCATGTAACCTTTCAAGGATTGACTTTTTTCACTCATCCTAATTCTCTGGAGATTCATCCAGGTTGTGTGCATCACCAGTTGTCTCCTTTTTATTGCTTACTAGTATTCCATGGTGTACACGGCTTAACCACTCATTCGCTGAAGGACATCTGCATTGCTTCCAGGGTTTTTTTTGGCCTTTACAGATAAAAATGCTGTAGCCACTCATGTACAGTTTTTGTGTGAGTGCTGGTTGTCACTTTTCAGGGACAGATTTGATTGCTGGGTCTTAACAGTAGTTAGAAAATTATTTTGAGTCCACCAGACTTTCATTTTCCAAAAAAGTTGAGGATAAATATTTTTTGAAGTGCTCGAGAAGAGAAAGGAAGGAATAGCTTTTTCATTGTGAAGTTATAAACGTCCCTAACTGTGTGTGTGTTTTTAGGAAGGACGTGAACCCCCTGAAAGTGATAAAATAACTTTTCTCTTTTTCCTCTCTTACTGCTGCCATCTTTTTTCCCTAAAAATCCATGTTTTCACTGCGTTGCAGGTTTACCAGACCAGAGCACTTAGGAAGCAGTGCCAAGATCAAGTGTAGCGGTTGCCATAGCTACCAGGAGTCCACAAAGCAGCTCACCATGAAGAAGCTGCCCATCGTGGCCTGCTTCCATCTCAAAGTGAGTTCCCTGAGCACGCGGGGCCTGAGGGTGGGTGGATGTGCAGAGTCTGTCCGTGCTTGTGGAGCAGAGAGGGCGGTGCCCGTAAACTACTCTGCTCGTGTCTGTCGCCGGGAGGTTTGCCCGTGAATCAGAAAGTAATTGCTTCGTAATGAAAATAGGGTGAGTTACTCTGGGTGGGGGGTGGTTAGGGATTTACTGCTTCTCTCCTCCAAGTTCTTCTATCCTCACCCCAAGTTTTCCGATTTTCTTTTACTTGAAAGCAAGGACCCTTAGCATTAAGGTCTAGTCTGGGGGTCAGCATGTTCCTGTGAAGGGCCAGTAGCAAATATGAATCATGTGTATGATGTATTATGAGAGAATATGCAGCAGAGACAGTGTGTTTGCTGGTCTTGGGTATTTGCGATCTGATTTTACATGTAAAGCATACAGTCTCTGTTGCTCGTTCTTTTACTTCATGACCCTTTAAAGATGTAAGACAGAAACCAAATCCCCAGCCCTACCTGTTTCTCCCACCGGGCACCGTGCTAGGTCCACACCTGCTGTCGGGCGCATCATTTCAGGGCTGGGCTGAGCCCTGTGGGTTATGTCGCCCTGTGGACTCTGAGCTCTAGCTGTGGCCAAGGGCGGTTCGGAAAATGCAGGAAAGGCCCACTTAGGGAGCCACAGAGACGGTGCTGTCGGAGGAGCCCTACAGCCTTCCCACCCCCACTTCTGCAGCGATTCGAACACTCGGCCAAACTTCGGCGCAAGATCACCACCTACGTGTCCTTCCCCCTGGAGCTGGACATGACCCCCTTCATGGCCTCCAGGTTTGTCCTCCGTGTCTGTGGTCGGGTGGGCGTGGCACCAGGTCCCTGATGAGGCCCCAGTGGGCCCTGATGTCACTTCGTCCGTGACACCTCACTGTCCTGATCTCACCCCAGGACCGTCCCTGTGTGAGGGAGGCTGTCCTCCTACCAGCTGGCTCAGGGCAGCATTTCAGGCGTTTCAGCCACAGGCACTGAGATTGGATACAAATCAACACAGTGGTTTTGTGGTTGTAGGCTTCATTTATCTTGTTTTGGAGTCTTTGTATCAGGGACTGCTTGAAATTTACCCTTGCAAAAATAGGAGGAGGCTTGCTGGTAGGAGGGCTGCCTTAGTGAATAATAACCACAGGCGGGGCGGCTTAAAGCAACAGAGGCCTGAGTCCAGTGTTGGCGGGGCCTCAGGACGATCTGCAGAGGCTGCCTGCCTGCCTGCCTGGGGGTTGGCAGGGAGACGTGGGTCTGGGCCGGCTCTGAGCCTCGATCTCGGCAGTCCGCCTCCCAACCTGGGCCTCGGTTTCCCCACCGTAACTCGGGGGTCATCTCTGCCTGAGATGGAGCTGTTGGGAGAAGCGGACCCGTGGAAGCCGCACCAGCACGGCGTCCGGTGTCGCGCGTCCCCGGTGCCCACGATACCATGTGAACCGCGGGTTGTTAGTGAACTGTTTTAATCGAGCCTGAGTTTGCGCCGTCTTACAGCAAAGAGAACAGGATGAACGGACAGTACCAGCAGCCGGTGGACAGTCTCAGTAACGATAACAAGTGAGTGGCACCTCGAGCGCGAGTGGGGCCAGGGGCTTCGCGGGAGGCCCACCTGCGTCTCCCAGGAGGTGCTGCGTGTGAGGGGCAGCGGCCGGGCTTGCTTGCTCTTGGCCACTGGCCTGCTTCCTGTCGTGTTGCCACCGACCCTCTGTCGGGGAGGGGCCTCCCCCCTCCTCCCCCCTGCCGCATCGCGGTGAGGCCCTTCTCCCGGTTCCTCCTGTTGGTGGCGGCGGGGAGGGTAGAGCAGCAACAGCGCCTCCCAGGCGGGCCCGTTCTCTCCCCTGTGCTGCTGTCGCCTGTCAGCGTTTGCTCCTGGGCGGCTACCCGGTGGGGACTGTGGTCCCTGGTGGGGACAGGGTCGTGACCTCCATCTCCCGCCACCGTCCCCAAACCAGGTACTCCTTGTTTGCGGTGGTCAACCACCAGGGGACCCTGGAGAGTGGCCACTACACCAGCTTCATCCGGCAGCACAAGGACCAGTGGTTCAAGTGTGACGACGCCATCATCACCAAGGCTGGCATTGCAGACGTGCTGGACAGTGAGGGGTGTGTCCCGCGGGGCCCCGGGACCACGTCGCCCCTCTGCGCCCCGTTCGCTCCTTCCTGCTCATCGTTGCCTCCCTCGGTCTCCAGACCATCCGCGGGGCTCCTGCCCCACCCCAGCTGCCCTGAGCTCCAGCAGGCGTCTGGGCTTGGAGCCACGAGCAGTGGGGCAGCCCTGAGAGGCTGTGCGGTGGCCGTGAGGAGGACGGGCGGGTGGGCTGGGGCAGGGACCCGGGGCCAGCGTCCTTCCGAGAGGGACCGTGTACAGGGCCGGGGGGCGGCCACCGCCAGGGCCCAGCAGGTGGACGAAGGCCGGGCTGGTCGTGGACTGGGGGCCCTGCCGCCTCCCTGCCGTCTCTTCTCTGCGGTGACAGGCTGAGCACGGCTGTCCTGGTCAGGGTGGTTTTGCTCCGACCCCTCGGGAGGTGGAAGTAAGCGTGCTCTGTCCTCTCTCCTCCTCAGGTACCTGCTCTTCTATCACAAACAGTTCCTGGAGTACGAGTAGCCGTCGGCGCACCGGCAAGTCCCCCGAAGTCATCCGGGTGCCCGGGGTCATGCTGTGTGGACACTTGGCAAGAGGTGGGCTGGGGGGGTGGGGGCAGAGGAGACGTGCGCCGGAGTGTCTCCTGTGTCCCCCGCGAGCCGGGGCAGGCGCAGCCCCCGCGCCAGCCGTTCCACGCTGGGGCCCAGAAAGCAGGAGGTGGAGGAGATGCAGGCCTCGCGGGTCTTTCTCTTGGTGAGTTTGGTGTCCGTGCGCAGCACGGACTCGGGCGTGAGCCCCGGAGCCTGTGGAGCTGAAGACCCCGTGGGGCCTCCGAGCACGTCTGTCCTGCATGTGGAAGCAGATCCCCGTTTTCTAGAGATAGGCGTTTGCGTATCGTCCCCCTTTCTCTCTCTTTCCACGATGGTGAATCTCTTAAACGTAATGATGGTAACGTGAATGAATTATTGAGTTCAGGCTGAAATTTAGATCGTTTTCCTTTTTTCCTGGAGAGTGGATCTTGCTTTTTCATCGGTGCTGTTTTTGTTGCCCCCCCCCCCCCCCCACAGGCACCTTGGACCTGGTCAGAGCTGCCTGGCTCAGTGGAGGAGAATCAGGCTGCGCTGGGAACGGTCTCTGTCGTATTAATCTTTTAGTACCTGAAGCGTTTCCAGTGGTTTCACTGTTTCCCTCCCGTGTTTCCTTCCTGGCCACCTGTCCCGCGAGCTCTCCTGGTCGCTGCTGGGCGGCGGGTGTGTCAGATGATGCGGCGGCCTCCAGGGGGGCTGCATCCTGGCTCTGGGTGCCTCTGCCTTGCGTTCCGGTAGCTTCTGTTGCCGCCGCCGGACAGACGACCGGGACTGAGCTGGTGGGAGGGGCTGACGGGGGAGGTGCAGCATCATTGTTCCTTGTGAGCCGCCTCGCACACATCTGTCTGTTCACACCCAAACCTAGATTGCCCGTCTCTGAGAGATTCCAGCCCAGAGACGGGGGGCGAGCCAGTGTCCCCTGAACGTGAGGCTTCTTTCCTGCAGAGGAACACGTTCACCTGCGGCAGGGTCAGCGGACTCTCCGCAGAGGGCCAGGTAGTAGATGTTTCTGGCTTTGTGGGCCCTGTGGTCTCTGCTGCAGGTCACGTGGATGAGCGTAGCTGTGTTCCAGCAGAACTTTACATGATCACGGAAAGTTGAATTTCATACACTTCAGCCACGTCACAAAATTTCAGCCGTTTTCACTGTTTAAAAACGTGTGACGGGTTCTCAGCCGACAGACCGTGAACCAGGTCCAGCTCGTCGGCTGCTCGGGTCTGGGCGCGGCGTGGCTCCTGCCCCCCCTCGTGGAAGGTGCTGGGGTCCTGCGGCGGGGGCGTCGTACCCGGCAGAGTCCTCAGCGACGCAGCTCAGGCGCCTGCCCCGCGTGGCCCGACTGCTCTGAGGGCCCTGGAGCCCTGGGCCTCCATGCAGAGTGGCGACAGAGGAGATGGTACTGGCCGCGGGGTTCTGGCGGGTCGCCTGTGGTCTGGTGAGCCCTGCGGCCCTCCCCTGCCGCCCACTCACGTCCAGGGCTCAGCTGCTCCAAGGATGGGAAGATTCAGGAGACAGTGAGGCCGTTTCTCTTTTCTGGGTGTTCTTTTGAATTTTTATGTCGAAGTTAACCCTCTGTTCCCTCTGGCCTGGTGTTCTGAGCACTTATCTCTCTGCTGCTGAGATTCCCCTGTGGCTGGAAGAACTACCTGGGGGGCGCGGTGAGGCTCCGGCTGCCTGCACGCGCGCCCGCCCCCCGTCCCGCGCGCTGAGGTCCTGCTTTGACGTCACCTCATCAGGAACAAAGAACTGCGTGATGGGTTGGGGAATTTATTTTCTTTCAGCTCCCGATGCAGCTACTAAATACGGGAAAATGGTTTCCTGTTTCAAACCACCACCCGTGTCGATGTCCAGACCGCTGAGGAATCCCTGGGCGACCCTTCCTCCCCGGCTAGTGTGTTTAAAGTGACTTGTGTTTGTGAGACGTTGGCTGCCGTGTCAGCGCTTTACAGTGAGACAGTGGGCTCTCCCTGGGTGTCCTGAGCGGGGGGCTGGGCCCGGGCCCTCTCCAGGCCGCCTCGGGCCTCCCGTCGGCGCCAGAATGTCCAGGACGCTCCTGCTGCATCACGTACACTCGTGCCGTTGTAGTTCTGCTCGGTGTGGATGCTTTCGTCGTATAAAATTGCCGTTCTTTTGACAATTCAAGTGACTTGTTTCGTCGTTTACTATAACTTTGAAAACAGAAATCGTAAGAACGAGATTCCAATGATTGTGCTGTGGATTTTATTACTGGGATGTTTCCGCGTCCCTTTCACCTGTCGTTTTGAGGGACTGTTTGGCTCTTCTCTCTAATGGCTTGTAGTCTTTTCCTGTGTCGTAATAAAGCTACATTTTATTCTGAAAACTGGCCCGTCTTCCCTTACTAGCACGCGAGTCCCGTCTGTGACCCCAGCCCCTTCTCGGTTTGTTCCAGCCCAGACCTGCCCTGGGCCGGGAAGTCCATGCCCCCTGCGTCCCCTCCTCCCGGGGGCAGGATGGTGACAAATCTGGGACTCAGGACACCGTGGGCTGTCAGACTTTGACGAACTTAAAAGCCACCCGAGGGGCTTCTTTAAACGCAGGAACCCCTGCTGGAGTTTGATTACAGGACCTGGGATGCGGTGCCGCGGTACGGGTGTGCGGCTCCCCGGGCGCTGAGAAGGCGGAGGGTGTGGTCGGAGAGCAGCCCCCGTCCTGGTCAGTGCGGTTCCGACTCTGCCCACCCCCCGGTCCACCCTTCATTTCTGAAGCGTGCTGTTTTTGGATGCCTCTGTCACACGTTCCTTCACTTCACGTACGCGGAAACATCAGGAAGTACCAGCGAGTGCCCCTGGGTTCCAGAGCAGCAGTCCTGCCCGGGGGTCTCTCCACGTTCAGGAGGACCATTGCCGCGTGCCTGCAGGCAGCTCCCCCGGGGCTCCGAGGCCTTCCCAGCAGAGTTCTCCAGGCCTGGGAGGAAGACGCGCGGTGGGGCTCCAGGTGTAAAGCTGCGGAGCCCGCCCAGCCCTAACCCCTCCACCCCAGGACCCGCGGAGCCCGCCCAGCCCTAACCCCTCCACCCCAGGACCCGCGGAGCCCGCCCAGCCCTAACCCCTCCACCCCAGGATCCGCACGGTCCGGTCGCAGGCTCTGGTTAAAAGCGTTAAGCTGTCCTGGCAGACAGACTCGTGCCTGCGTCTCAGTGGGCAGCCACGTGGACACAAGGCCCTTGCTCTGTGTCCCGTGGGGCTGGCGGAGCGTCTTTGCGGGGGGTGGTGCCGACAGGCAGGGCAGGCAGATCCGCGTCCAGGAGACGGGTTCGATCCCGTGAGGATGCGTCTCTGGCCTCCGTGTAGTGGGCCTGCCGGCAGGTGGCCACCTGCTCCTGGGCCTCGGTGCCGGTCCAGTCGCCAAGTGGGCGCCCGGCAGGGCCAGCTGGTGAGCCAGGGTCAGGGCCTGACATCGAGCTTGTTGAGACAGCCCCGTCCCCATCTCGATGGCCCCTTTGTTCATGGAGTGGGGCGGGGGTTCTCAGCGAGCTGTCTGCTCCCCCAACTGGCCGTTTTGTCCACCTGGCGGTGAGTGTCCTCTGTCGGGCTTCTCCTTGGTGAGCACAGTCTGTGCCTGTTTGGAGAGGTCTGTCCCCACCCGGATCTTCTGTCGCCAGTCCTTAAATCCCGTTGCTTCCAAATCTTTGACCGTCCAGCCGAGCTGAACTTTGAAGACAAAGTTACAGTAAACGATGGTCCTCGGGTCCCTGGTCACAAGGGTACTTGCGGTTGTGCAGCGGGCGTGATTGTGCACGTCACAGCCGCCCACTCTTGCTGTACTTTGCGCGCGAGTGTCCGTCGCTGCACACCCAGAGTGGGCCAAGCGGTCGACAGCACTCACTGTGTTCAGGGCACTCGTGCCACGCGGTCACCGATGTCCGTGGTTAGGTGCTCGGCCCGCGTAGCGGAGGCTCTTTCTGCGGAGGACCAGCGCCCACGGAGGAGGACAGGTTTGACGTGCTTGGAAGGTCTGTGCCGGTGTCCTCTGGTCCCTGCTGGAGGCTTGTGACACGTCCTCATTCGCCGCGGATGTTGAGTTACTAGGTCTCTCGTATCCTCAGGCTCAATGGTCGTGCAGCATTTTCGAACTCGTTCGGGTTCCTCTTTAACTGGGAGCCACATGCTGCCTGTGTAGACGGATGGAATTAACACACCCAAAACGGTCTGTGCTGCCTCTCAAGCCAGCAGGGCTGCCTGTTCTCGGGAGGGTGTGGGAGACGCAGTGCCCTGTCTTCTCGCTTCAGAGCACGGAATCCACAGGAATGCCATTGAGTTGGGGACCCCTGAGTTTGGGGAGCATTATTTCTTGTGATGGATTGATTGATTTTAATTTTTTTAAATTATCTTTATTTTTTAACTTTTATTGGCGTACAGTTAATGTACAATGTTGTGTTAGTTTCAGGGGTACAGCAAAGGGGATCAGTTACACACGTGCATATATCCACTCTTTTTTAGATTCTTTTCCTTCATAGCTCATTACAGAGTACTGAGTAGAGCTCCCTGTGCTCTACAGCAGGTCCTTATTAGTTACCTGTTTTATATATAGTAGTGTGTATGTGTCAATCCCAGTCTCCCAGTTTATTATCCCCCTCCTTTCCCCCTGGTAACTATAAGTTTGTTTTCTACCTCTGTTTTGTAAGTAAGTTCATTTGTACCATTTTTACTCTTAATCTTGTGGCTTATTTAGTTCACTATTATTAAACTGTCTGCTCATCAGATCCAGTCAGCGACACGTCACCACCGTGGTGCATGGGAGTGATGCTCTGTGCAGCACGTGATGGTCTGCGTGTCTGGACTCAGCAGCAGAAGCAGGGTCGGTGTAGCCCTGAGGCTCCATCGGGAGCAGTATGGTGGGGCTTCTGCTCCGGGGAGGGAGGGGTGGGGGAGGGCAAGCGGGACGGGACCCCAGGGGAGGAAACACTGAGCGACAGGGGCGTCTACCGCCGAGGAAGGGCAGGAAGGCGTGCAGCTGCCAGGGAGCAGCCCCTCCCTGAGAGCGTGACCCCACGGGGCCAGGTGAAGCCATTGGGGCCCGGGGGTGATCACAGCAACGACAGAACCCAGCCAGCTCAGCCTGTGACTCGGCCCCTCACTGACGGCCTGGAGGCGAAAGGCCGGCCAATTCCAGGCATAAAAACTTGGTATGTCAGTCTCTGCCATCCCACGCAGGTCTGGCGTTTGGTAAAAAAAAAAAAAAAAAAATCACAAGACACACAAAACAGCAAGTAGAAAACTCACTGCCAAGAGACAGAGCAATAGAACCGGACTCAGGATGATCTGACTGTTGGAACCGGCAGGCGGAGATTCTGGATAACTAGGGTTAATGTGTCGACGGCTCTCAGGGAAGATGTGTGGAACAGACGGGAGCCTTCAGCGGGATGGGGGTTGTGTGAGGAGGGGCCACGTGGATGGAGGTGCTGGGAGCCAAGATCGTGGTGACAGGAAGGATGGCCCTGACAGGCCCGTCCGTGACCTCACAGCTGAGGGAAGAGGCACTGGGGCCACCCAAACTGGAACAAAGAGAAGAATGGGGGGAAAACCGAAAGAATAGGGCACCTGGGATGTGGGGCGGTACCAAACAGTTTGAAGGGATAATGGCCAGTAATTTTATCATGGAAAACATCAAGCTACAGGTCCGAACGTTTCAGAGAACCCCAAGCTGGATAATAACAAAACAGACCTGCCCACCACAGGAAACTCCGGGACACGTCACACTGAAACCTTTAAAAAGTAAGATAAAGAGAAAGATTTGAAGGCACACGTTGCAAAGAAACAAAGGTAGGAATCACAGCAGCTGTCTTGTCAGAAATTGTGGGAGCCGGAGAGAGTAGGGCGATGTCTCTGAGATGCTGGAAAGAAAAAGCTGGCAGCCCAGAGTCTTCCCAGAAAAATCTCTCAGAAATGGAAAGGCTTTGGAAGCAGACAGAATTCATCATCCGCAGACTCGCACAAGAGGTGCTGAAGGAGGCTCTTCAGACAGAAGTGAGAGATACCAGACAGACCTAGGTCCACACCCAGAAAATGAGGATTGTTAGACGTGAAGGTAGAGCTACAAAGCATTGTTTTTGTTATTTTTAATCATTCTATACGTTACTGAGTTTCTAAAGCAAAAACAGTAGCGATGGATCGTGGGCTTCCAGGACAGCAGCACCGAAGACGGGGCGGGAGTGAGACGATGCTGTTCGCAGACAGCTCTTCAGAAAACCGTAGAGAGACACAAAGAGGCCAGTGTCCAGAGAAACAGTAGATTGTGGTTGCCAGGGGGTGGGAAAGGGGGAGATGCTGGCCAAAGGGCACAGACTCCCAGGGGTGAGACTGACACGTCCTGATACTGTGTCCTGTGCTTGAGAGTTGCAGAGAGAGGAGATCTTACATGTTCTCACCACACGGGTGATGGTGGGCTGGAGTGGAGGGGTTCCTGATGCCACGTGGGGAGCGTATTACAATGTACAGATGCATCACCTGGCAACTCACAAAGTTACGTGTCATTTATGTCTCAGTAAAGCTGGAGGTAAAGGCCCGAGCTGCGGTGCAGCAGGGCGGGGAGGGTGAGCTGTGGTGCCCGGTCTGAGCCGCGTCGGCGGAGCCCAGTCCGACCCGCCGCCTCTCCTGGCGCTGGCTGCCTGAGCACAAGCGCGGCAGGGCTGGGTGAGCGCTGAGTCGTCGCCGAGAGTCTCTGCCGTCTGGTCCTTTTCAGAGGAGCTTGCTGAGCCCTGGGCAGGTGCACAGGGCGGATTCGGGGCTGGCGTCGCGGGGGCTGTGGCAGGTGGCGGGAATCAGGGTGTATTTTGGAAGTAGGACCAGCAGAACACAGAACGTGGATAAAATGGATGGTATTTAGAGTTTCAGATTTTCTTTGCAGCAGAGGATCCTGGTCTTTTAAAAAAACAAAACCTGCCACGTCAACTTACACTAAAGACCAATTGAAAAACAAAAAAAAACCCAGAGGTTATTTTTGTGGAAAGCCGTAGTCAGGCACACATTTCCCTGTGTTTTTGGCAGCCTTCACTCCCCGCACGGTCCAGAAGCATCCCCCAGGGCCCCTTGGGCTCAGATGAGCAGAATTTGAAAACAGCTGGAGGAGTCTGCACACGTTTCGGACGAGGCTTTGCATCCCAAGCGCTTCCGTGCAGCTCAGAGATGTGCTGGGACGTCGCCACGGTCTGGCAGGCAGCTACCCCGGGTACAGGGTCCGTGCTGCCAAGAGATGCTGCCGTGGGCTTGGTGACCGGTGGGCACCGCACCAAGATGTCCCCATTGCCGCCTCGGGCCCACTGAACACCAGGTCAGACGCTTGTCTTGGGCGGGTGCTTGTGAGAAGCTAACTTGGCTTCAGACCGCGTTGAAGCGAGACTGGACTTGGGAGGACCTGTGTTCTGGGCTGAATGTGTGCCCCCAGATTCATGGGTTGAGGTCCTAACCCTGAGAACCTTTAAGCATGACCCTATCTGGAGATTTACAGACATGATCAAGTGAAAATGAGGTCATTAGGGTGACCAGTGTCCTTATAAAAAGGGAAGATTTGGACAGACAGACAGGCATCAAGGGAAGACGGCCATCTGCAGCCCTGGGGGCGAGGCCGGGGCAGTTCTCCCGTCACGGCCGCAGCAGGACCAGCCCTGTGACACCTGGGTGGGCTCCGGCCTCCAGACGGGGGACAGGAGGTTGCGGTGTTGAAGCCGCACAGCGTGTGGGGCTTTGTCCAGCAGCCTGGGAAGGTGGCAGGGCCCGTTAGCCAGTGGATGAAGGAAGGATGGAGCCTCAGGCTTCTTGTGTACACCTCCCAGAGTGTGTTGTGTGAACCTTTGGTGCACGTGGGTACGCCAGGTGGTTTCCGGATGAATGATTTGCATAATCTTGTGTTTATCTGTGTAGCTGCTGCTTACAGCAGTTACGTATTTTCAGGCTTAAATGCTCCTAACATATAGGTTTCACTGTAAATACAGGTATAAAATATATGTAGTATCAAAAATTTGTGAATGTGGGACTTCCCTGGCGGTCCAGTGGCCAAGACTGTGCTTCCATTGCAGGGGGTGCGGGTTCAATCCCTGGTCAGGGAGCTGAGAGCCCACAAGCCGCGTGGTGTAGCCAAGAAAACAAATTGTGAAAGCTCAGATACAGTGTTACCGGTCAGAATCCAAAAAATGTAGCGTGTAGGTCTGGAAGGAAAGGTCGGTTGATGTAAAGAAAAATACTAAACAGTAGCAGGTTGGTGTCCAAATGAGAGCACTCCTGAGGATGCAGGGACGTGGTCCTGGGCTCTGAGAGCAGCCTGACGCCTGGGCTCAGCCCGCCTGCCCTCTGTCCGCCCCGCGCCCCGTGACACACGTGGGAGCAGCGCGTGCGTGCACACACGTGACTGTACACGGGCACACACAGTCACACTGCTTCACGCCTTTCTGAGGAGACAAGGGAGGAAATTGGTTTTCCAAGATCAACGCAGGTGGGCCCAGCCCTGATGGGGGGCCCAGCCCTGATGGTGGGCCCAACCCTGATGGTGGGCCCAGCCCTGATGGTGGGCCCAACCCTGATGGTGGGCCCAGCCCTGATGGTGGGCCCAGCCCTGATGGTGGCCCAGCCCTGATGGTGGGCCCAGCCCTGATGGTGGGCCCAACCCTGATGGTGGGCCCAGCCCTGATGGTGGGCCCAACCCTGATGGGGGGCCCAGCCCTGATGGGGGGCCCAGCCCTGATGGTGGCCCAGCCCTGATGGTGGGCCCAGCCCTGATGGTGGGCCCAACCCTGATGGTGGGCCCAGCCCTGATGGTGGGCCCAGCCCTGATGGTGGACCCAGCCCTGATGGTGGGCCCCCCATCAGCCGGCTGCTTTCTCCTCTTAGGCGACAGGGGACAGCAGAGCCTGCTTCTCGGTCCACACACCCGCTCAGGTCCTTGGAAAGCAGGCCTGGTGCCCAGGGGCAGCGGGAGAGGTGGGATGGGGCAGTCACCACGGGGAGACGCGACCCAGACCAGCCGCAGTGAGGAGTGGGCAGTGCGGGAGGTTTTATTTCTGCCAAGGGTCCCCGGGGCTGGGTCCAGCAGGTGTGGGTGCTTGTACTGCAGGTGCGTGTAGGTGCCGGTGACCTACAGCGGACACCTGGGGTCAATACGGTGGCCCTGGCCCTTCTGCCAGCTGTTCCTCCACTCCCCTCCCCCTTCCCTGTCCTTTCCCCTTGCTCTATTCCTCTCTCCCCAGTCTCCCCCACCGTCATTTCTCTCTCCCATCACCATTCCCCCCAGCCCCCCAGGTTCATGTGGCCAGGCCTCCTTCTTGGGCGGGCGTGCACACGACCTCAATGCCACAGAGGCCACCGTTCGGGGCGCGCACGCAGGGCTGTCCGGCTGCGCTCTGGCCGTGGCGCGCCCACCTCCCGGCACGCTCAGGCTCCCTGCACTCTGCGAAGCAGAAGCTGCACGTCTCCGTCGGCTCGGGCGTTGCCCCTGCAGCGCTGCCCGCTTCCATCCAGTGATCTGCTGAGGGGGAGAGGGCGTTGGCCTCGGCCTGGACCCCTCCTCCCCAGCCCTGCACCCCCAGGGGACCACCTCCGGTGTTAGCCGCCCTGTCCTGGCAAGTGGGGCAAGCCCTGGGGCCCAACACCCACCCTTCCTCAGGGCCCTGTCTCTTCTTGCCTTGATGTTTGACCCGATTTCACCAGGACAGATAGGAAACTGTAGGAACTGGCGCCAGGCTGCTCCCCGGGAGGACCGGCAACCGCTCTCCACTTAGAAGCGGGGACAGAGCCAGGACAGAGGGATGTCCAGGACCCCACTGCGTGCTCACCCTTGGAGGACTTGGCCCGCATCCGACATGGCCCTGGGGGTGGCTGGCAGGAGACCTGGTCCCCCCTCCTCTTCAGGAAACAGGCCACGGCCAGCAGGAAGCAGCAGATGATGGCGCAGAGGCAGAGCCCCAGCGTGCTGTAGACCAGGGCCAGCTGGTCGGCGCTCAGCTTTAGCCCTGGGGGGGCTGCAAGACAGCGGGGGACCCAGAGTCAGGAGGGGCCCCTCCCTGAAGCACCCCCCTCCGGCCAGCAGCCCCTCGTCCTCGCTTCCTCCTCGTGAGCCCCAAACAAGCCATGCGGTCACCCCCACGCCCCCTCGGAGGGCCGGGGGACCCCGGAGCTGCACGCCCTTTGTCGTTCCCTCTCGCTGTGGGGTGTAGCTTGGGACAGTACCAGAGGTGGACGGGCGAGCAGGTGGACAGTTGTCCGGGGAGGGTGTTTGACCAGGGAGCACGTGCTTGGAGAGAGACGGTGGTGTTGCTCCTGAGCCTGAGGGGCAGGTGTACACCAGGGGGGCCTGGGGAAATGGGGCGCTGGCCCCGCCCAGGGCCCCGAGCCAAAGCCCTGCCCTCGAAATCTGTCCCGGGCCCTGGGATCGGGCGCCCCCAGCCCGGGAGGAAGGGCTGCTGGCCGCCTGCTGGTCTTGCTGCACGCAACACTTTCTCTAGTGTGTCCCTGACCCTCGCGCTTCTGTGAAGGAGGGGCGCTCGCCCCCTTTACAGGTTGAGGTGTAGTCCACGTGCTGCCAGGCTCACGGCCGTGAAGATGAGGGGGGGTGGTTAGTGTGTTCTCAGGCTTGTGCAGCTGCTGCCTGTGCACCTGGGGTGTGTCCGGCACCGCATGACGCCCCCCATCCGCCCCGGGCCCCGGGCCCCACCACGCTGTCTCTGTCGCCTGTCCTGGACACTTCACACCAGTGGAACTGTGCAGCACGGGACCTTCACGTCTGGCCTCTTGGCGTGTTTCCAAGGCTCAGGCGTGTGGCACGTGTGTTGGGTCTGAGTAGCGTCCCACTGTGTGGATACACCACATCGTGTTTGTTTGTCCACGACGAGCAGGCATGTCGGTTGTTTCCACCCTTTGGCGGCTGTGAAGGCTTGCGTGCGGGTTTCCGTGTGCACGTGTGTGTGCAGCTCTCGTGGACGCGTCCCACGAGTGTAGTTGCCGGGTCAGGCGGCGCCTCCTTGCTGAGCTGTTTGAGGATCCTGCAGGCTGTTCCCGCTGTGCCCACACCGCCTTCCCGTCTGTATTTCAGATGACAAAACTGAGCCTCAGATCTGGTCACAGTTGCAGAGCTGCACCTGGGGGCAGGTCTGATGGGCTCCACGCCGGGGCTCCAGGCCGGCCGCGCACAGATGGCAAGGTGGACACTGTCCCTCTTCCTTACGCAGCCTCCTTAGGGGCAGAATTTTATGAAGTGACAGCTGGCTGGTGCTACCCTGACGTTCACAGAGCTCTGGGTGGGCTGTTGGCGCCACCCCCGGCCGGCGACGTCCGTGTGTCCCAGCTCCCGGGTCCCCATCTGCTCACCGGCTCCTGTGCGTCCCTGGGATAAAATAAAGCCGTCGGCCTGGCCGGATTAGCGGGGGAGAGGCTGGCAGCCTGCGCGTGGGAGGTGGAATTCCCAGCTACCAGACGCTGCTGAGTACACAGTGAAGTGCTGGGTGGATTTCAGGTGTTTTCAGCTGAACTCTAACACTCAGACTACCTCGAGGCTGGCTGCTGGCATTTGGAGACGGTCCTCGATTCCTGCCCTTCAAGTCGGGCTGGGCCGGGTCCCCCTGCACCCAGCAGTGCGCAGTACAGGGGACGCAGGGCCTGGCCGGGCCCCCTGCACCCAGCAGTGCGCAGTACAGGGGACGCAGGGCCTGGCCGGTGCCATGACGAGGCCTGGCAGCCTCTGCTCTGCTCTCCCGGTCGCCCTGAGCCACCACGTGAGGAGGGTGATTTGGGGCTTCCTGAGGGAAATGGAACCGGTTCCTGCCTGGTGACCCGCTCATAGAGCGTGCTTCGCAGAGGCCCTGGATCCGGAGGAGAGGTGCAGTTAAAACTGTGAAAGATGTCACCTTCCGCCTCTGTCCCAGGCTGGCGACACAGGCACATCTGGGTGGGGTGGTCTCCTCTGAGGGCCACGTGCAACCACCTGCCAACACGGACACGCCCTTCCCAGGCTTGTGGACTCACTGCCTTCACTTCTAGGCACGTGGATGCAGGCATTTGCTGGGCTCTGTTTACTGTGAGAGCCGGAGACCAGCTCCCTGGTGGGTCCTGAGATGGGCTGAGCCTCAGGGGCAGGAGGTGAACAGGGAGAGAGAGGTGGGCGCTCGGGATTCTCCCTGGTGTGAAATGTGCTTAGACAAGAGCATGTGGGAACCGACAAACCCAGGCCGCAGCAGGTGTTGCTCCTGGGGAGAGACTTTCCCCAAACCTGGCTTTTTAATACCTTCTTTCTTCCGCCGCGATCCCCGTGTGTCGTCCGTTCGCGGGAACGGCAAGGAGCATGCTGGCTGCCTCGCTTGTTAAAGCCTAGTCAGAGGCTGGCCAGGTGCGGGGACGGGGTCCCCAGCCACCGCTGTGCTTCCTCTGTTCAGTCACCAGCTGTTCAGGTGTGCAAGCTCGGTCGCTGACCTCTGTCGGCCCTCAGTGACCTGGCCCCGGAGCGGAGCGACCTCGCCCAGTGCCTCCCTGTCTGCTGACCCCGTTGGGTGCAGGGGCTTCAGTCGGGAAAGGATGTGAGCTCTGTCCTTGTCAGAGAGCCAGGCCTGCGGCGCAGTTCTGAGCACCGCCACCAGGGGGCACCGCGGATGGTTTATTTCCAAGCGGGTTTTCCATTAGATTTGTTCCGTGCTTGTACTGTTTTCAGAATCAATCTCGCCTGGAAACAGGATTTCCCCGACTGCTGCTGCTGGGCTGGAGCCCGGGCTGGCCGGGTGGGCAGTGCTGTGACCTGTCCTGAGGGGCCTTGGTGTAGCCGGGGCAGGGCAGGTTCTGAGCCTGGGCCCTGCGGCCACCCTTGCTCACGGTCAGGCCTGCCTCCTGGTGAAACGGGGTGGACGCTCCGGCCTCCGCGCTGTTGGTAGCAGCTCGACCCAGTGGAACGTTCCGCCAGCATCCCCACGGCCCCAGCCCAGCGAGCAGGCAGGTCAGGGGAGGGGTGAGGTGGGCTCCCGAGGGTTTCTGCCCCCCTCCCCTGGCCTCAGCCCTGGGGATGAAGAGGGGGCCTGGGGCAGCCGCCACGGTGACGTCTCTTGCAGCCGTCGGGGGCGGATGGGGGGTGGCGTGTGTGGGGAGAAAACACTCCACACCCTGAGATGAAAAGCCAGAGACGAGACCAACCCCCAGGCCGCCGTGCAGGATGTGCTCCCAAGGCGGGCATCGCCCTCCCACAAGGGGTCTGGTAACCTGCACGTGGGACCTTATGACCTGATCTGGGGAAAAAGCCTTTGCAGATGTAATCAAGTTAAGGATTGGGAGCATCAAGGCCCAGGGTCGCTGAGGCCCTGCGAGAGCCCTGTGAGGGGGGTGCTGGGCTGCCTGTCCCCAGTGGGGACAGGGAGATACAGAGTCTGGAGACGTCCCAGGTCACCCATGCTCACGCCACCTGGAGCTCTGAACCCGGGACCCAAGAGGCCCTTGAATAGGGCCTGGGGGCTCCGTGGGCTTGGATAAGAAAAGCAAACCTTAATTTTCACTAAAGCTTAGCCTTTGCTCCCACTGTTTGTAGCAGTCGCAGCCCCAGTGGTCCTAGTAGTGGCTGTACCCTGTCCACAGAGAATCCGTGTGTTTCCGCTCCCAGCCCCTCCCAGCACCTGCACATGCTGTGCCCTCTGCCTGGAACACCTTTCTCCACGTCATCTCTTAGATGTATGCTTTCCTTTTAAATGAGCAGTTACTACGTGCTGATCCTGACACTCAGTGCAGCAACCCCGTGAAGGCAGGTGATCTCAGTCTTACGGAAACACTTAACCTCAGAGAGGTTAAGTGACTTGCTCAAGGTCACACAGTTGGTGGGAGATGGAACCAGGGGTCTGGCCCCCAGTCTGCCTTGAGGGCCTCTCCTCGGGGAAACCTTCTCACCCCATTGCACCCTGGCTGGGGGATGTCGCCACGCACTGAGGTTACTCAGTCATTTGTCTTGTCTCTCCCATCAGACTGTAACTTCCATGGGGTCAGCGACAGGGTCTGCCTGACTCTTGCACCCGTCCCCCCAGGCACAGCTGAGCCCTCCACAGTTACCGTCAAATGAAGGAACGGCCATTCCGAGAGACGTAGAGGGGCCAAGGGTGGGGGCTGGCAGGGCGGGGAGTGAGTGGGGGGACAGGTCAGCCCCGCTGCCATGGGCAGTGTTCTGCACGCCCTGCCCTTAACACCCAGGGTGTGGGCCCGGCACTTCTGTTCACAGTCGCCACCAAACCCAGCTTTCGCCCCACCTGCACGCCCAGGTATCAGGACACAGCGGGACACACGTAAGCCCCAGACCTCCAGAGGGACACGCGGCAGGGGGCAGGTATGGCGAGGCGTCACCCAGCCTCCGAGGTTCGGGAGGCCGCACCATGGAATGACTGGGACAGCGGTCAGGTCAGACGTGGTCACGCTGACCCCACTGGCTCCTGGAATGTCTGTCCACACTTCCTGGGGGAAGGAAGTGTACCTGGAGGGTCCACCCCAGGCCCTCTGGGGAGGCGGCTTGGCTGGTGGTCACAGACGGGAAGGGCTAACGGTGTCACACTGGCAAGAGGTCCCCCTAAGTGGCGACGGCGCCACAGAACACTGCTCTGGGGATTGGGTCTTGCAGAGCGGACAAACTGGGACCCGCAGGCCGGGCCCGAGTCCCCGCTCAGCTGTGCACTGACTCTCCAGGTTTTGAGACTCAATTTCTCTGTCTGTAAAGGGGAATCTGTGGCATCGGAGGTGGACGGGGTTCTGGGTTTGGCTGGAAGAGTCAAATACGTCACTGCAGGGAAGGCGCAGGGGTCACCAGACCTTGGAGAGCAGCCCCCTTTGTGGTCCCGTTCGTCACCCCCCCCACCCGTATCCACGCCCTCTGTGTGTGAATCTGCATTTCCTCTCACAAGAGGCTGTGCTGGATAAAAACCGGCCACAAACCCCCCACAGCTACAAACCCTTCGCCTCTCCTCCAGCCGAGAGTGGGGTCTGTCTCCCCCGCCTTGAATCTGGCTGGCTTTGCATCTGGAGGGATAGGATGCAGCAGATGATGGGTGTCAGCTCTTGGCCGAGAGGTTCAGAGGCCCGTGTCACCTCTGATGCTGCTGCCCACCCACTGGTCCCAGGGGAGGATGAGAGACTCAGGAGCAGAGCCCCTCCAGCTGACTCCAGCCAAGCCCTATGCCATGAGGAATAACACGCCATGGAATCTGGGGGCTGTTTGTTACATGGCAGCAGCTTACTGACAGGAGAGCAGAGCAGAGTAAGAGACAACAGTCTAACCGAGAAGAACCAGGCTGGGCACTTCGTTATCAGGACACATGAAGCCTGTTCTCATGGAAGTGACGTCATGAGGAAAGTCACAGAAAAGGAGGAAAACCAGCCAGCACCTGGCAGACCAAGAGCACCATAAATATCAAGTGTTTGCGGGTCCACATCCCCACCCAAGCCCCGTCCTCTCTGACACCACAGAGCAGAGTAGCTGAGCCAAGAGGTATTTTCTGGGAGGATTAATTAGGTCATTTCCAGTGCTAGGCACTTAGTAAGTGCCTAGTTCAAGGGACCCCTCTCACATATCTAAGGAGGCCCATCTCCACCGTGAGCTTTTTTGATAGTACTTTTCTTTCTTATTCTTGGGAAGTCTCCATTGCCTCTAAATGGAGTGGGGGTCTTGCTCACAGGTTAGCTGTGCTATCCACTCGCTGCCCTGTGTTCTGAGAATTCATTCAGCCACCATTATGAGACTCCCAACTGTCAGGTCTTTTTTCTTCTTTTGCTTCCTTCTTGCCCACAGACTTCTGTAAACTTTGCTTAATTTGTTTTTCTATCCTGTGATGATCCCCCCACCCCCCTGGTTTCTGGCCATTTGCCTGCACTGGACTTCCTGCTTTGCAGCCTCTCCTTATTGAGGCCTGGTGCCTGCCTTCCACCCACTCTGACCCTTGGACACCGCGCAGGCCAACCTTAGGTGGCTTACCTGGACCCACATCCGAGCCTCTGTGCTCTGGTCCCTGGTACCTCCCTAGGTTGTCTGCCCGGGTCGAGGCCTCTCCGGTCCGCTGTCTCCTGACCTCTGGTGGGAGGTTCACTTGACTCCTGAACTTGTTCTCACAGAAGTGTGTGCATTGCTTGGGGTGACGTCCACAGATGGAGGCACAGCTGATACAGTCCCCCAGGAGCTGGTCATAGTACCTGCCTTGCTCTTTGCGGCAGCTGAGTGACTCTGGAAGACAGAGATGCATGATGCTGCTGGGTGACAGACACAGGCAGAAACTGGGGGTCTGGCCTCAAAGGGTATCAAAGTTAAAAAAAAATCCTAGTCCAGTTCCCCAAAAGCAATTCCAGAGTAATCCAAGTCCTCTTCCAGTATGCAAATGTAAGACTATACGTTGTCCTCTAAGTACTGTTTTAGCTGCATCACACACATTTTGACATGTAGTATTTTTTCTGTACCTAGTTTAGAATGTTCTTATTTTTCACTATTATTTCTCCTTTGACCTATAATTTAAAAGAGTATTTTTTAGTACTAACTGTATAAGGGTTTTCTAGTTATCTTTTAAGTTATTACATTGTCACATAACTTCTTTACTAGGGTTTTTCAAACCTCATAAGGGAGAAACATATTTCATATAAACATAAGGAATGGAGAACAAAGCCAGAATCTGCCTTAGCAAGTTGGGGAAGGGGACTGGAAGGAAGGTGAGAAAGCTCAGATTAATAGTTTTTTCTGTCTTAATAATAAATGAGAATTTTAGGAGCTTAACCAGGCATCAGCGCCAAGGGGCAGAAGCCAAGCAAACTGAAGCCCATCCACCCTTGCTGGAGAGAGCAGTTTTGAGAGCCATACAGAAACCTGTACTTTCACAGGGTAGGTTTCCCTTGTCTCTAAGGTTCATTCATATGAAAATGTGACTCGCATGCAGGTTTTCAGAGCGCATTTTGGAGGCAGCACAAGACAGAGGCCAAGAACCCAGACCTTGAAGCCACGCGGGCTTGGGGAAGCCCTGGTCCGCCGCTTCACGTGGTGGGCTTGGCCCCTCCATACCTCGGTCTCCTGTTTTCCAGGAGAGGAATAGTTATAACAATGGTGATTTCTTACGGTTATTACGGGGATTTGAAGTCCCCGGCACAGTGCCTGACACATAATGAATAATGCTCAGGGTTTAAATAGAATATTCACCTGTGCCTCTGCGATGCAAACACGCCAACGCGTACATCCTTTTCAGAGCAGAAGACAAAACCAGGAAGGCCTGCATTTGGGACCTCGGGAGACTCGGGTGATCCTGTCAGGACCAGTGACCACCCCTTGCCCTTACCCTGCTGTGGCCCCTGGACGCTCCTGACCCCGACACTCACAAGGTGGAGTTAGCCTGATGGCAGCAGTGTTCCCGGGCTTGCCGTGACCTCCTCTCGTCCTTGGGAACCCCCATGTGGCTGTGCAGGTGACAGAGCTCCTCAGACCACCAGCCCTCACTGCCTGACCTCACAACCTACCCTCTGGGCCTCGATATTCCCTGTTGTATTTTCCCGCCTCCACGCCTTTGTCCACGCTGGTCCCTCCTCCAGGGGTGCCGTCCCCCAATCTGACTTCTGCATCTGTGGACTCTTAACAACCTCCTCTCTGGGCCTCGATATTCCCTGTTGTATTTTCCCGCCTCCACGCCTTTGTCCACGCTGGTCCCTCCTCCAGGGGTGCCGTCCCCCCATCTGACTTCTGCATCTGTGGACTCTTAACAACCTCCCCTCTGGGCCTCGATATTCCCTGTTGTATTTTCCCGCCTCCACGCCTTTGTCCACGCTGGTCCCTCCAGAGGTGCCATCCCCCCATCTGACTTCTGCATCTGTGGACTCTTAACAATCCATCGCAGGGGGCGCTTCCTACCAGAAAACTTCCTCGCTCCCCAACCCATCAGCCGGACGTGGTCTCTCCCAGCTGTGGCGTTTTACGGTAGTTCACCTTTTTACCATGAAGTGGAGTCATTTCTCCCACTAGATAATGACCTCCTTGAAGGGTCTGTCAGATTCCTCTTTCCAGGGGTTTGTGGGTCAACACAATGTCCACCTCATTAATGGATGGTGGCTCAGAGCCATGGTGTTGCAGACTCAGAAAGTTGTTGTTCAAATCCTGACTCTTCCACTATTGTGCTGTGTGATCTTGGGCAAGTCACTCAGCCTCTCTGAGCCCCACTCAGCCAGTATTTATGAAGCACTTACTATGTGTCAGGCACTGTACTAGGCTTAAGAAAGGAATTGAGCTCTCAGTCGGGTGGTTGAGACACATGAACACACAGGAAAGAACGTGTGGTACAAGCTGTGATAAGTTCCATCAGGGAAAGAACAAGTTATGAAAAAGTAAGCAAAAGACAATTAGAGAAAACTGGATATGGCCTGAGTGCAGATGATATTAAGGGATTATTGCTGGGGGTGATAAAATATTGAGGTTATATTTTAAAGGCCCTTATGTTTTAGGGATTCGTGATCCAGTATTTACACATAAAATAATATGAGTTCTTGGATTGGCTTTAAAATACACAAGTAAAAAAATTGGGGACTGTAAAGGTGGCATTTCTAAAGCTGCTGATGGGTAGACAGGTTTATCATGCTGTCCTCTCTCTCTCTGTCATAATTTCTATAATAAAAAGTTTCAGAAGAAAGAGCAGAGAATGGTGAAGGAGGGCCCACTTTCCATCCGGCAGTCAGAGAAGACCTCTTGATTTGGGGCTGAGACCTGAAGGCCGGGTAGGAGGGAGCCCAGGGGAGAAGGTGGGGAAATGCATCCCTGTGCAAAGGCCCTGAGGCAGGAAGGAACAGAGCATGCTTGGGAAGCTGCAAGGAGGGTAGGAGGGTCGAAAGGTAGAAGGTGCCACACTGTCCGTCTCCCTCCACCCCTCCTCAGGCCCCAAGTGCAGGCCAGGGGGACCTCCGGGGGCAGGAGGGGCATCCAGCCCAGGCTCGGGCCCCAGAACTCACTGCAGAAGGCTGCACAGGTGCGTGGATTCTGATTGCTGCAGATGGTTTTGCAGGAGACACAGGTGTTCAGCAGCGGGTCCCAGTACTGCTCTTCGGGGCAGGGCTGCATGGCCACCCCCAGCCGCAG